>NW_008336313.1:1078225-1101988 GCF_000622305.1 Nannospalax galili | reverse complement strand
GGAATAAAGCCGACTTGATCATGGTGGATGATCTTTTTGATGTATGTCTGTATGCAGTTTGCAAGTATTTAGTTGAGAATTTTTGCATCTATATTCATTAAGGATAGGGGTCTAGAGTTTTCTTTTTTGGTTTTGTCTTTACGTGGTTTGGGTATTAGAGTGATGCTGGCTTCATTGAAGAAATTTCGGATTTCTCCCTCTGTTCTATCTTTTTGAATAATTTAAGTAGTATTGATTGGAGGTCTTCTTTAAATTATGGTAGAATTCTGCTGTAAATCCATCTGGGCCTGGCCTTTATTTAGTTGGGAGGCTTTGTATTACTGCTTCAATTTCCTCATATGTTATGGGTCTGTTTAAACTGTTAATCTCTTCTTGGTTTAACTTGGATGGTTCTCATGATTTTAGATATCCAGCCATTTCTTTTAGATTTTCAAATTTGGCAGAATATAGGTTTTTAAAATATTCCCTTATAATGGTCTGGTTCTTTGGGGTATCTGCTGTGATGTTTCCCCTTTCATCTCTGATTTTGTTAATTTGGATTTGCTCTTTCTTTCTTTTGGTTAACTGGGCTAAGTGTCTGTCTGTCTTGCTTAGCTTTTCAAAGAACCAGCTCTTAGATTCATTGATTCTTTGTACTATTTTCTTTGATTCTATTTCATTAATTTCTCTTCTGGTTTTTGTTATTTCTTTTCTTCTGCTGGGTTTGGGTTTCACTTGCTCTTGCCTTTCCAGGGTCTTGAGTTGCAGTGTTAGGTCATTTATTTGGGCTCTTTCTAACTTTTTAATGTAGGCACTTAGAGCTATAAACTTCCCTCATAGGACTTTTTTTAAAGTGTCCCAGAGGTTGTGTTGTGTTGTATTGTCCTTTTCGTTGAATTCCAGGAATTCTTTTATTTCTTTCTTAATTTCTCCTTTGACCCACGCATTGTTTAACAGCGTGTTGTTCAATCGCCATGAGTTTGTGTAGTGACTAGGGCTTTGTCCAGTGTTGATTTTGAGCTTGCTTGCATTGTGGTCCAATAGAATGTGTGGAATTATTTCAATTTTTTAATATTTTTGTTTTCTGGCCCAGTATGTGATCAATTTTTAAAAAAGTTTCATGGGGTGCTGAGTAGAAAGGCATGGGGCGCTGAGTGGAAAGTACATTCTTTGGTGCTTGGGTGGAATATTCAAAAGATGTCTGTTAGGTCCATTTGATGTGTAGTATCATTTAGTTCAGTTCTCTGTTTATTCTTTGTCCAGTTGACCTGTCTAATGGACACAGTGGGTATTGAAGTCCCTACTATTACTGATTTAGGGTTAATCTGTGTCTTAAAGTCCTGTAGTGTTGTTTTTATGAATTTGAGTGCACCAGAGTTTGTTAAGGATTGTAATATCTTCTTGGTTAACTGTTCCTTTGATCAGAATGAAGTGACCCTCCTTATCTCTTTCGAATTATTTTACTTTGAAGGCTATTTTGTCAGATATTAGAATTGCAATCTCTGCTTGTTTCTTAGTGCCATTTTCTTGGAATATTCTTTTCCATCCTTTTACTTTAAGGTAGTGCCTGTCCTTGAAGGTGAGATGGGTTTCTTGCAGACAGCAAAGAGATGGATTTTTTTTCTTAATCCATTCACTTAGCCTGTGTCTTTTCACTAGGGAGTTCAGTCCATTGATATTTAAGGTTATTATTGAAAGATATGTATTGGTTGCTGTCATTTTGATTGTTGTGTTCTCTCCCTAATTTTGCATTTCCTAGATTATACCTTTATTTATTTTCTTTCGTTTCCTCTTGTGTATAGTTGTTTCTCTCTCTGTTCTCTGTATTGCTTCAAGTATTCTTCAAAGGCTGGTTTTGTGGACATGTATTCTTTCAGGATTTTTGTGTCATGGAAGATTTCTTTCCCCCTCAACTATAATAGACTTTTTGCTGGGTATAGTATTCTGGGCTGGCATCTATTGTCATGTAGAACTGGAAATACCTTGGTCCAGTTTCTTCTGGCTTTCATCGTTTACATTTATAAGTCAGCTGTAATTCTGATGGACTTTCTTTTGTATGTGACTTGTTATATGATATGTCGTGGGGTGTTTCTTTTCTGATCCTGTCTATTTGGTGTTCTATGTGCTTCCTGTATTTGTATGGGGATGTCTCCCCTTAATTTCAGGAAATTCTCTTCTACAATCCTGTTTAAGATCTAGTCAACACCATTAACCTGAAATTCTTCTCCTTCCTCTACTCCTATGATCCTTAGATTTTGGTACATGGTGTCCCACATCTCTTGCATATTCCATTCCTGTGTTTTTCTAAATTTGCCATAATCTTTGCTTGAGTGCTCCAATTCTTCCAACTTTATCTCCAGTGTTGATACTCTGTTTTCCATCTATTTTCCATTGCATTCATTCTAGTGGTGAGGCTTTCCCTGTTGTTTCAAGTTGGCTTACTGAGTTTTGCACTTCCTTCTTCATTTCTGCCTGAGTTTTCTTCAGTGTTTCTATCTCTTTTGTGAATTCATTCAGAAGTTTATCCCTATCTTCTTTTAGTTCTTTGATTTGTTTGTTCCTCTGTTTTTTTTTAATTCGTTGGATTCCTTGATCATGTTTATGATTATTCTTTTAAATCCAGTGTCCTGGATTATCTCTAGGGGGTTCTTCTTGTAGAAGTCTTTTACAGGGTTGGTGGAGTTTGGTGGGGACATAGTGTTTTGGCTTTCCATTTTATTATTCTTTCGTTGTAATTTTGGCATGGGAATCTCTTTTGTTGTTTATGATTCTGATATGAAAATTAAGTTAAGTATGTTTCTATTTGTATTATCGGGGTGCCTAGATCCTTTATTGGTTATGTAAAGCTGGTTGGTACAGGGTTCAAGTTCTCTCAGGTTTAATCTGGAGAGAACTGATGGCTTCAGATCAGCTGTTCAGGAGTACCCACAGAAGCCCAATTCAGGTTCCAGTCAGGTACACTAAGGCTTCCTTTAGTGTGGAAGCAGGGTCTGGGTGCTCTCAGGCAGTCCACCCTCTCAGGCTGTCTGCTGTGATCTCAGCCTTAGCCTGCCAAAGCCACATCTGCCCTGGGGCCTTGGGAGGGAGCTCAGGAAATCCCAGGTAGGGGGATGGGTATGGTGCAATTAGGGGAAGCTCACCACCGTTGTGGAGGCAGGACCCAGGGGCTCTCAGCCCCTCTTGTCAGGGAGAGGCCAGAGGGAGGCCATAAGTAGGCACTATCTGGCTGTCTGCTGAGATCAGAGCCACTACACTGATGCAAGTCAGAACCCACTCTCTCAGGCTGTCCAGATGCCAAGTTCTTTATGGTAATTTCAGTGTCTGGGAGAGAGAAAGGCCAGTGTATGATTGCCCTTGGGCCTTGTCAATGCCTATCAAATTGTCTGCTCTAAGCCATTGCATTAGCTGTTACAGCACAGGTTCCACTGCTAGGGACCATTTTTGCCTGTTACTCTGTAGGAGATAGGGTCCTTTTTCTTTCAACTGCCTGGAAGAAGGCCTTTCTCTATGGAAGCAGGCCTGAGGTCTGCACAGGGTTGTAGCAGAACTGGCAGAAAACCAGAAGCATCCACTCTTGCAAGAAGCCCAGCTGAGCAGGGTTGTGTTGTATGGATGAAGGACTCACCTAAGATCTTCCTCTATGGAGGCATCTAACAGTGTGCCTGGGAAAGTCAGATGCTGGCTTGGCTTCCAAGAGAGCCCTTCCCAAGATTAACTCCTGCCATACTTTGTTTTGATCATAACTTTCTCCGTGGTAGTAATTGCACAGACTGTTGAGAGGTAGATTCAGAGGGCTCTCTGAGCTTATGGGCTGCAGTATTCCCTTTTCCCCCTCCCAACTCACACATACACAAACCTTTAATATACTATGTGTGAGTGCTCTCCAACTTTTGTCTCTGTTCTGAGCAAGGCTTTGGATAAATAAGGTGCCCAATAACTTTAAGGGATCAAGCACTTTCAAGAAAATTTTCTGCTAAGAAGATGAGCTAGGGGGGATTGAAAGAAAGGTGGCCAGCTTTGATGTCTTAAATATGAAATTTCTGTGGCTTATCAGCTGCCAAGCTCTGATTCTTTTGCAGCTGGGGCAAGATTTAAGGAAATGATTGTGTCACATCCTATGGATGGCAGGCAATGAAGGATCAGGTACCCAGGAGCAAAGAGGTTGGAGGTAGCCAGGGGTGGGGGCTGGCTGAGGGGATCTGATCAGTCCCCATCCTGGCCCCTTTTCTTTTTTGTAAATATAATTTTGTTTGGAATTCTTCCATTACAAGTACATTCTCATTACCAGGGACTGAGAGAACGGGACATCAGAAAGAAGACAAAGTAATAATTTTGCTATTCACCAAAGTGAAACATTTTGTTGCATTCCTTCTGATTTTAAAAGGGAGTTACTAAACAGACACAGTGTTAAGCTGCCTTCTAAACACCTCTCTGCATATCCGTAGATTAGTGCAGTTCTCAACCCTCATCAAAGACGTTTCGTTTGTCAGCAGATCCGCAGAGGATGAGTAACAGGTGAGTGCTCAGCCCTAAATGAGAATCTATCACACTCCTCCCCACAGGACTCAGGGAACATTTTAGAAGGGAGAGAAAGATTATAAGAGCCAGACGTTGGGGGGACTGCTACAAAACAGTACCTTCTGGACAGGTCAGGGCCACTGCACTCATGAAATCACAGTGTTGCCTGCAAAAGATCTACACAAGATCAATCCAGTCAGAATTCGAGCATAGGTGGGAAAAGAGCCCACGAAGCCTTTCCTTTATCCAAGGAGCTGTGGCAGGTGAAGGCTGTTGGGATAGAGGGTCAGTTTTCTTCAGAAAAGTGGCCCCTGTCAGGGTGGCCAAGCTCCAGTGGACAGCCATCATGCACCATGCACCTAGCTGTATATTATAGTTTTCCACTAAGTATAAACAATGCTGTAGGGAAAGTCTGTGGTCATCTATCCGTTCGTTCATTCATTCATTCATTCCATGGAATGTTTCACTGACCACATGCCTAAAGTAAGCCTTTGCTAGGTGCTAAAGACCTGGTATAAGACAGCTCCAGTTCCTGATATTACTGAGCTTGTCCTACTAGAGAGAAGCACAAAAAGAATAACTCTATTAGGGCTGAAGAGATGGCTAAGCGGTTAAGAACACTGGCTCTTCTGGCTGAGGACCCAGGTTCAAATCCCAGCACCCATATGACAGCTAACAACGGTCTGTAGTTCCAGTTCCAGGGGATCAGACACCCTCTTCTGGCCTCCACGGGAATTGTACCACGTGGGTCCACTTACGTACATGCAGCCAATACATTGATACACATAAAATAAAAATAGTAAATAAAATATTTAAATATTAAGTAAGAATGATTTCATAACACCAATTTACACTGGTAAATTGTAAGGCAGGGGAGACTCTAAAGAACACATCCCAACTGCTACAAGGAGACAAATAATGTAAATTTGGAGGTCCAAAAGACCTCTGTGAGGATATGGCATGGAACTAAAGCTTGATGGTAGAATAGGAGTTAGCAGATACCTTTTTCAAGATCTATGAAAGGTAAATGATTGGACTAGGGGTTATTACCTTTCAAAACAAAAGCAATCCTCTGATCTCCCTCCCCCTTGACTACCCGTGTTCATGTTCAAATGGGCAGGAAGTATCCCAGCTAGGATCTAGTTGGAAAAAGAAAATCACATTTGATAGTTTACAAAAGGGATTAGTTAAAAAAATAGTTTGAAGGATTAACAAAGCAAATAGGAAAGGTGAAATACACAGTCAGTAGATACAGGATGCAGTTGCCACACTTAGGGATGATCAATCAGGAAGGCTGTGCTGCTTCTCTTCTCTACCAGTCACCTCCCATTGAACCATCCTGCCACAGTGGAGCTGGCATCCAGGAGAGGTGCGGACTGACGCTGGAGTTGGATCATAGAGGCCTACAAGGCTGTGTGAGACTTCCAGAATATTGTAGTGCAGGGACTGCTGAGGGTGTCACTGGCTGGTGATGAAGAGTATTCTGTGAACGCCCATGGAAGCACTACTTGGCTGATGTTGAGATTGTGGAGATGCCATCATGCTCTGGGCCTGGGATGAAGAAAGAAGGCTTGCACCGTAAGAAGGAAACTGCTCACTGCTGCTGAAAGGATACTGGCAGAAACATTCCTCCTGCCTGTCAGTGTCCTTCCAGAATCCCCTGTGGACCAAAACTAAGCAAAAGCCACTAGGGGTCCCAAGCAGAGGAGCAGAAATGGGACTGAGATTAAAGAGACATATGGCTAGCCGACCAGTAAAGATGACATCCTTGACCCGTTACCCCCGCCTCGTGCCCCCCACTTTTTCACACTGTCCTTGGGAGGATTATATAGTACAGAGGTTCTACATTCTGTGGCTCCTTTGGTCCTCAAAAGATTCCTTTTAAAAGTAGCTTTTGTGGCATAGGCCTATAATCTCAGCTCCTTATGAGGCTGAAGTCATAAGATCAAAAGTTCAAGTCTAGCTTTGACGACAGAGAGAGTTCAAAGCAAGCCCAGGCAATTTAATGAGACCCTATTTCAAAACAAAGTAAAAAGGTGGCTAGAGGAAAGACTTAGTTGGTAAAGTGTCTGCCACTTAAACATGGCCTGAGTCTGGATACTCAACACCTATATAAAAAGTGGGGGGTAGCACTGTGTGCCTGTAACCCCTGTGATGGAAAGACAGGATGATCCCTGGGGCTTGCTGGCCAGGAATTTTAAGTCAATTGGTAAGCTCCATGTTCTGTGAGATACCCTATCTCAAAAAATTCAAGTGGAAAAGCATGCGAGTCTACCTTCCAGCACACACAAAAGATTAAAAGAGGCTTGAGTATGAAATGTAACACTGAATTGCCAATGCCAACTCTCTGTAAACATCTGTTGGGTGGATGGATGAATGGATAAGTTACCAACACATTGCTAAGTCTGTGACTCTCTGCTATATCCCCCTTATCTCAACTTCGCATCTGCTCCTATTAAAGTAGGCAAAATATCACTCCCAAATCATAGTGAAACTGGAGCTCAAAGACATGAATGAATTTTCTCACCCCCCATATCTTCTAAGTAATGACGGTTCTGAAGTCTGTTAGCCACCACAGCTGCTACCCCCTTAACATCTACATTTGCCAACATTTAAGGATCATTCCTCCATGATCTATAGATGTAGGTGGCAAGTGACTTGTAGCATACCTTAGCATCTTTTAGGGTATATTGGTTGTAGCCTGGGAGCTAACTGACCATGGAACTCAGTGGAAATGACAGCCTCACCATTCAAAACCCAATGTGACTCCAGGCTCCTGTCAAAAAACTCTCCTGTGACCTTTTCTTAACAGGTGACATTTTAGTGTTCTGTTGATTACAGATCACTTACATGCAGCACACAGTTGACTGTTAAAATGGAAAGTGAGAAAAAAAAGAGAAAGAACATGCCTGCCAGAGCAGTGCATTGGAACGGTGGTTCCCAAGGTATTCATCTACATTCATCTAAACACCTATAATTAAACTAGCTTTGGAGCCATGCCTCTTGGAGAGAGCAGAAGAACCAGTTCTGTAGTACTTGGATCTTGTGCTTTGAACATACAGCTCAGCAGTGAAGATGTTCAGAGAAGACCAGATGCTGAGGCTCAAGAATGCAATTACCCACCTATCAGAGTGGATGGATGATCCGCTGATCTTGGGGATATCTGAGCTCAGGGCAGTAGAGGGAAAGAGACAAGTAGTGAATGCGGTGAGCTCCAGATCCCTGTGTCTTTAACCCAGTCTCATTCCCTTGCTGGGGATTTTATTTTTGTAACCTGGATACAATGATCACCCGGTAGGTTTGTGGTAAACAGCTAATTAATGGGAACTCAAGTCAGCTGTCTAATTTATGAGACTCTGGAGCAGGCAGAGGCACTTTGCTCAGCTAGAAAAATAAGTTGAGATCAAGACACATCTTCTATATAAATATGAGGCACTGCTGTCAGACCTCAGGACCAGCCAACACTGTCTGGCTTCCCATGAATCATAGAAATGACCTGGACCCTCAGTCTGAGTTGATTGTAGCTAATGTGTGTCGTATAATCTCATATGCTCAGAATGTCTTGTGAACCAAGCTTGCTATCAAGATACAGTTTTAATTAACATTTGCTTTTAGATAATATACGCAATTTATTTTGGCAAGAGTTCATTGAATATAAAATCTACATAATTAAGATACTAAACCTGCAATATTTTTTTTCCTTTGCAGTAGTTTTTGCTAAATGACACAGATTCAGCAACATTTATTACCCAGCAGATAGCTGCAATGGGCAATCACAATTTTATAGCTGCTGCTGCTTTTTTTAAAATTTTCTAACCCAAAGATACAAAAACCGTATAGCTCTTTGTTCGCTTTTTAGATTCAGGAGTATGATGCTTTTTGTGGTTTGATTTTATATTAAAAATAAAACAGAGGAGCTGGGCATGGTATTATATGCCTGTAATCCTGCCACTTGGGAGGCTAACGCAAAAAGATCATGGATTTGAGGGCAGCCTGAGCTACCTAGCATGTTATAAGCTAGTTTGAGCTGTGTAGTGAGATCCTGCTTCAAAAAAACTAAAGTGACAGAGAACAAAGAAAGCCCACTCCTGGTTCTACGGGGAAACCTGCTGTAAAATGACCGCTTACTTCAGAGCTCTGTACGATTTTATGAGCTTACTTCACCGTTTCAGTGATTCTGTGACTGACTTATGGTCAAATCAGAGTGGACATGCCAGATAAGGACTTCAAGGTCAGGAAGATGACCTTTCACTCTGAGTATGCTACCGACCTAAGTAGGAATGCCACTCACCTAAGTTCACAACCCCATGGGGGTCAGAGCCAAGGACGGAGCCTGAAGTCCTCCAATCGCTATGTTTGCAGCTGTTCCCCCAGGGGAGCCTCTAAGTCATGGGAAATAGGCATGCTTGAGGTCCAGATAAGGACTTCAAGGTCAGGAAGATGACCTTTCACTCTGAGTATGCTACCGACCTAAGTAGGAATGCCACTCACCTAAGTTCACAACCCCATGGGGGTCAGAGCCAAGGACGGAGCCTGAAGTCCTCCAATCGCCATGTTTGCAGCTGTTCCCCCGGGGGAGCCTCTAAGTCATGGGAAATAGGCATGCTTGAGGGAAAAATGGAAACAGACAAGGACCCAAGTAATTTCCCAGAACCAAGGACAGTGCTATAGCTGGATTCCAATTGCTTTGTTCTTCCTGATAATTCCTATAATCAGGTCAGAGGGCTAATGACTTGGCTTCAGGAGTTGGGGCCATATGCTGCCACAATACAGCCAGCCACGACCCCAAAGCCAGAGAGCTGTTGGTGGTGGAAGGCCAGGGCTTCAGCTGAGGCATCTGTAGCCAGACCACAGGGTGACGGAGGCAGAACACTCCCTGGAGTTGGTGTCATTGTCTAGGTCTTTCCTCCACTCCATCTAGTCTGCTTCACTTCTGAGCTGCCAAGTTCTGCCCAGACAGGCCCTGGACATGGGCCTTTCCCAAGACTCCACGGTTCTTGCTCCAAGAGCACAATGTATGAGGCAGGGATTATGCCTGTGTCAGTCTCCTGCTCAGATCTGCAGCAAGCTGCTAATTAGTGTCAGTAATTGCTGGAAGAGAGAAGAGTTGGCTGCCTGTCCGCCTGGGAGGGGGAGTTGGCCAGGGCTCCCCCTCCCGCCCTCTCATCTGGTCCTCTCCAGCAACTGGCAGTGGCTGCTTGTCCAGTGGCTTTTAGTGACATTCTATCAAGGAAGTGGGTTAGCTAGTGTATGGGTGGAAGGCAAGAGACCCAGATTGGGCACCAGAGACAAAGGGTCATCAAAGGTACACTTCTGCAGGAGAGAGGTGTCAAGAAACGCATTTCTAAAAGGAGAGAGAGGGCCTGGAGAGATGGCTCAGCACTTATGAGTGCTTCCTGCTCCCATAGAGGATCTGGATTTTGTTCCCAGCACCTACCACATGTGGTTCACAACTGCCTGTGCTCCAGTTCCAAGAGATCTGACCCCCTCTTCTGGCCTCTCTGATCACTTGTGTGGATGTGGTACAGATTACATACACTCAGGCATGTCTACACATAAAATAAATATTTCAAAGGTAGGAGAAATCGTGTTATTATCTGAGAGCTGTGTGCCAACAGATGGGGCAGGCTCCAGTTCCACCAGCTTCTTTCACTAGCATTGGCTCCCACAGCTAGGGCAGGGGATTAGCTTCTCTTAACCTCAGGTTTTTCACTCATATGATAGGGCTGGAAAGAGTGTCTATCTCACAGGGTTGTGAGAGGTTTAAATGCACCAATACATATTACAAGGATGTGCCATTTAATGGTAGGGGTAGTCTAAGCAATGCACGGCTAAGCGTTGTCACCATTGTGGAAACACCCACTTAATGTTTACAAGTCTAGTTAGGGTGGGCGGAAGTCTATATCACCTTGATGCACCACCAGGTGGGTGCCTGCTGAAAATGAAGGACTGCTTTTCAGTCAACTTGGTCTTTCTAAAGTAACAATAAAAATACAGTGCTATAAATACATAAGCCAATAACAGACATTTATTATGATTATAAGTGGCACATGGTGGTTATCACGCTATGTGCTGCAGTCTTATGCACCTGAACTGGCAACACATCAGGCTTGGTTACCCCAGCATCACCACACACAGGAGAAATACATCCCACTCCAACACTGTGAGGATGCCCTCCTAGCCAGTACCTGTTGGGAGGATTCCGGCTCCAAGGTCATCTCATGGGACCATGGTTGTCTGCAAGTCGTACTGTGCAATGCAGGACAGTACAGTGTTCCAAGTAATGCTTAGTAGAGAATCGTTGTTCCTAAGCACTATGAATCAGGTTAAAACATGCACACGAAGTGCCTGAAAGCTTGTGTGCTCATAAATTTCAGTGCAAGTTCACATAGATCCTGGAGCAGCTTTTAGTGGGCTTTGATGACCCTCGTGATCATTCTTTTTCCACCAGCTTCTCTTTTTCAACACATGAAGAAGAGGTGAATGAATTACGGCCACCAGATTCCTATGCCCAGTGCGGCCTCCCCTGTATGTGCCTTGTGCTTACAGCTCAGTGTTGTAGTTCCAAGATGATACTTAGGTCCCCATGAGAATCCCAACATGTGCCTCAAAGCCTCAGTCATTTGGACTCAGAATATCCAGTAACACAGAGCAATTGTGCTTTGCTTTATTTACATACACTATAACTACAAAACACTATTGATGTTTTTATGGGTGTTGGCATTTTACATTGTTTCCTGAAGGTCAGGTAATCGCTTTGTCTGATATCCATTTGCTTAGCAAATATACCAATAGGTATATTATAATCTATTTGTATATGTGTACACCTTGACAATGTGTACTCATGGTATACACACACACACACACACACACACACATCCCTCCTCATTTATTCATTCAACAAATATTTATCAAGCATCAATAGAGATTCAGAATTGTAGAACAAGAAAGGGTTTGGGCAGCATCTTACTCAGAGACTGTGTGTGGAGAAGAGGAGCCCGGGGTCCTAAGACGACAAGGCCCACCTTCTTCCCAGGTGCCTTCTCTCTCCACCTTCACTTAGTTAGATTTCATGGCCCACTGATGTAATCACTCTAACAACAGGCTTTCTTTAAGTCCTCCTGGGCTGGCCAGACCATAATTCTGGGGAGCATTGCTCTCTGACCTTCTGCTTGGCTTTGGGGAAGCTGCTTACAGTAGGTTCCAAGTCCACAATCATTCAGCCATTAGTTGAGATTTTTTTTTTACTACCACAAATCTCCACCTCAGAGAATATGACAATGTAGTTAATGGATAATGGTTCTGCCATGTTTAGCTATGGGGATCATGTGCAAGAGATTTCACCTTTTTGTGTCCTTTCATTTTCATGTAAAATAAGAACAATAATATTTGTTATTATAACATTTTAATAATTCAAAATATCTGAATCATTTAGAGAAATACCTGCCATGTAGATATTAGTTTATTACTAATGGGTATTCCACATTGCTGAGTAAATTCTTCTATACACACAATGGCATCTGGGACACCAACCATCAAGTCATGTTCCAGGCAATAGGAAGGACAGAAGATTTCTTCCTATTGAGCCAACACCTTTAAGGATTCTTTCCAGAAGTTTCTCTCAACATTCTCATTTACAGAACCTATTTTCTTCAGTATACATATTGTAAGAGAGACTGGGAAATGAGAACTTTAGTCCAAATAGTTTGTGTTCAGCTGGGATACTGTTGCTAAGAAGCAGGGAGAATGAAATGTTTCCAGCCAATGACAAACTCCCTTACATCCTTGTGGCTGATAGAATGGATCCTTACTCGGCTTCTTCTCATTGGACTGCCCAGGAACATAAGCTCTACTCCTGGGCACTTGAGTCTGCTTGACCTCTTCTGCCACATTCTCGGGTGTCCTTCTGCTCTGGTTACTGTCTCCCCGTGCGCTTGTGACTCTCCTGTTCCTCACATCTCTATGTCATTGAGCCCCAGTTGAATATAGAGTCCCCCCACCATCTTCCAGTCACACTCAGTGCATGGTGGTGAGGACTTCATTTGTATTGCAGATGCACCTCTACCCCAGGGTTCCTCCCTGAACTCCAGACATAGATCTATACAGCAAATGGCCATCTCAGAATGCACAATCATCTCATCTCTTGACTCACTCTCAAGTATGCTTCTTCCCAGCCTTTCCTCTCTCAGAACATGGACATACCCCCGGTCCTCTTGAAGTCCAATACTTGGCAGGCAGCCTCTTGTCTCTGTGTTACATCTTAGCCCAAGCCAGCAGCATTGTCACCTGGACTGCAGAGCCACTCGCTGTCATCCTCCTCTGCACAGCACAGAGGACTCAGTCCTGGACTCTGCAGCCAAACTGCCGGGGTTCAGATCTTACTCTCACAAGCACTAGCTGCATGACTGAATATGCTTTCCATGTGTGTGTGTGTGTGTGTGTGTGTGTGTGTGTGTGTGTGTGTGTGTGTCTGTATGCACATGCACATTCATGTCCGTGAATAGGGACACACACATTCCACAGTGTTTGAAAGAGAATACCCTTGTTTTTCCAATGCATATGTCAGGCTAACTGGCTTGTGGGGCTCTGTGGAGTCCCCTTTCCACCTCCCACTTCCCTATAGGGGCACTGGGATTACAGATGTCTACTACCACACTGGCTTTTATGTTGGTTCTGGGGATTTGAACTCAGGTCTTCTCCCTCGCACAGCAAACACTTTTAACCCCAGAGCCATCTGCCTATCCCAAACAAGCTCCTTAATGTTTTTGTCTCCATTTCTTCATCTATAGCAAGAGATGTTCATACAGCTCATACATCTATAGCACCTAGCTCATACAGTTACTGTGAGCATTAAATGAGCTAATATAGGAAAGCACTCAGCAAAGCCTGGCATATAATAAGCACAATCAATAAATGTTAGCTATTATCATTAGCTATTATTACTATACATTTTTCATGAAGCAGCCAGAATGATCATTTAGAAACATAAATTAAATGCAATCATTCTTCTACTCAAAATGCTCTAGTGATTTTCCATTTCAGTTACAATGAAATTCTAACACATCACCAAGGCCAGAGGTCTCCCACAACCTCAGCCCTGATTCCTCCCATCTCTGCCCGGAGCTCTTTCCCATCATTCACCCTCTGAGGTCCATTAACATTCCACACTTTTTGCTTCCTTTGGGGCTTGGCCCCATCTCTGCCCTGTCTGGGATGCTCTGTCTCCCTCTAACTGTTCATTGGACCAGCTTCTCCCTCCTCCCTGTTTTCTATTAGACCTGCTCAATTATCTCTGCTTTCAAAGACCTTTTCTGATCATGGATCCCAAAGAACGTCCCCGTGCTGGTCACTCCTCCTCTCTTTTCCACAACATTGAGGACAACTTTCAGTTATCTTGTGGTTTATTTGCTTAATTTATAGTCTGTCTCTACTAGACTGCGTGAGACCTCAGAACTCCTTTCAGATCCCAGAACCTAAGAATGCACATAGTAGGAGCACATAGTCCAGCTCATAATGAAAGAGGAGACAGCCCCCCAGAGAAACTGTGAAGGATAAATAACCTTTCTGGACACAAAGAAGAAAGGTTAGAACTTGAGGCACTGGAACAGAAACAGCATTAGCAAACGCATGTGGCTAGAAGCATGGTATGCTCCTCAGTCCTGCAGATTCAGCCTCATCTAGGACCTTCTGAGGAATGCAGAATTTGTGGGCCCTACGTGTGTGTGTGTGTGTGTGTGTGTGTGTGTGTGTGTGGTATACATACCAGTGTGTGCACCCATGCTTCATGCATGCACATGTAGAAGCCATAACTTGGAGGAGGTCACAGATTTGGCTAGACTGGTGGGCCAGTAAGTCCCCAGAGTTCTGTCTTTACACCTCAGTGTTGGAATTATATACCATATACCACTATGTCCTGTTTTTATGTGGATACTGAAGATCCAAACTCAGGTACTGATGCTTGCACAGCAAACACTTCATCTACTGAGTCATCTCCCTAGCTGTAGAACTTGCATTCATGTATTTTTTATGTGTATGAGTGTTTTGCCTGCATGTATTTAAGTGCACCCCTGTATGCAATTTGCTGGAATCAGAGTAACAGGCCACTCTAAGCTGCTACACGGTTGATGGGAACTGAACCAAGGCCCTCTGCAAGAGCAGCGAGTGCTCTTAATTGTTGAGCCATCTCTCCAGCTCCAGGTATAAGCCCAAGCTGGGCTCAAACTCATGATCCTCCTGCCTCTGCCTCTTCAGCATATACTGTAGTGTGTGCCACCACAACAGGCCAGAATTTGCATTTTAAGAAGCCTTCCAGGTGAATTCATTGGGAAGCACCAGGGTTGTGTGTTCAGGAAACAAGAAATACCCTTTTTAGTCAGAGAACACCACGCACAGGTGCACATATGCACTGAGATATATATTCCACTGTGAGTGACAGAACCCCAAAGTGGCTCAGCGTCAGACAAGTTTATCTCATGCTTTGTACAAGTCTGAGCTAATACGACTGTTTTGGCTACGTTGTCAGGGGTTCAGCATAGTCTGAGTCTGTAAAGTGAATTTTCTAACTCTGCCCTCTTAACACAAACTTTCTGACATTCTGACATAAAGAGCTGCCTCTTTATGTCACTCCACAATAGTCAGTGAGCTCCCACTGCCTGCTGGGAGCTGAAGACACAGAGAGGAGGGAGCTACCACCCACCCTCCAGGGTCTCATGGTCCACAGTAGAGACAAACCTGGCAACAGGCAGTTGTGGTGGGGTTGCCGATCCTGCCTGGTTACTTCTCAAGCAATGAAAATGCCAGGGCTGAAGCTGAACAGGTGAACTGTGGGGGTCAGAAATGAAGTCTTCTGTGACAGGGGGTAGAGGGGAGCGCAAGGCTCTCGCTCTCCTTCATAATTCTCAATTGGGGCAACAGAAAGAGTAGTGGTAATGGAAGAGTATTACATATTGCATAATAATGCAAAGGGGAATTTGCATGCCTGGGCCAACACTGGAGCTTGGAGGGGGAGCTTATTTGACAGGAGAAACCACCCAATGTACAAGGAATAATAGACTCAGGAAACTACTATTTTGCAGCCTCTATGACATTAATTGATTAGACAAGAATTACCAGTTGATGCTCCTTGCGTTATATGAAAAGTTGGAAAGAAGATATTCCCATGGCCTCAAGTGCAGTCTCAAATAACATGAATTTCTCATTGATTACGTGGGAAAGTGACCTTACCATGTAGAAATCTGTAGATATCAACTGATAACATAAAACCCAGCGATGGAGCAAATAAAATCATACAACTCAAACTGAGGGTCATTCTACAAAGCAAATGGCATGCACTATTCAAAACTGACAATGCGATAGGGACTAAAGGCCGAGGACCAGGTACACATCAAAGACTAATAGGAAAGGACAATTAAATGTAATGCATTCCCTGATTGGATCCTGTCAGGTAAAGAAAAATAAAAATGATGTTACTTTGGACAGTTACAGACATCTGAATATGGACTATGTGTTAGATGATTTTCTTTAATGTACTGAGTGAGATCATGCAGCTGTAGTTAGGCAGGAAAATGTTCTTATTCTTAGAACTGACGTGCTAAAGAATTTAAGGGTGAAGGATGATGATATTGGCAACTGTATTGCAAGTGGATTCATGGGGAAACAACAGCAAAAAGTATAGAGAAGAAAAGGCCAACGTGGCCACTGTTAACAGCCAGGGAGTCTAAGTGAAGAATTTCATGCATTCTTTGTGTTATAATTGCAACCTTTCAGTAGATTTCATCTTTTTCCGAATAAAAGGGATGCTTTCCTATTCGTGGTAGTTGATTTTACGTAGACCAAGTAAGTACAGAAGTGAATTCCCAAACCCACATCACTTGAGTTTCATCTTAATTGCACCCATTGCCTACACACCAAGGAAGGGGTTGAGTCTTTGCAGAGGAGACGGCAGATCAGGGGTTCTCAGTTGTAGATTCGACCTCTGGGGGAACCTTATATCTGCTTCCTCCATGGAGTGTCTAGACTAACAAGCGATAAGTCCACACTAGAAAGACAAAGTATAAAGCCCTGCTTCCTAGGAGTGTCTGGGAAGGAGCATGGGGTCCTTGGGAGAGGGATGGTTCTGGGGGTTTAATTGGCAAGGGTGAGGGCTGTTATTACTATGGGGAAGGGAGGTAGAGATGAGAGGAATTATAATTATGAGAGTTGAGAAGAGTGAATTTCAAAGAACACTTTTAGTCACAGATGGTTGAAGGGAAATGCAGAGAACAGGCCCCAGCACCTCATCTTCTTAGCTGATTGCGGGGAGGGGGAGCTTGCTAATGAATACATTGATTTCCCAGCTTCTCAGAACAATAGCAAATGCTTTTTGCAGTTATTAATTGGGATCCCACAGCAGGTGTGGGGGATGGAAGGCACTGCTGATTCGAAGTTTCTCTTTGGGGATTAGGTGAATAGAAAGATAATAGAAGGAGATAGGAGGATGTTCATGTCACAGGTGCAGGGTAGACTTGACCCCAGCTCCCAGCCAGGCTCACAGACAGCTTAACCTCTCTCTCCAGGCTCTAGTTTACCTTGCTGGTAAAATTTTGAATTATAATTTTCCTTCTATGACTAGCAGAAGAGTGAAATTAAATAGTTGATACATAGAAAAAGTGCTTTCTGGTGCCATTCATTGTTTCATTTCAAGAAAAAATATTGAAGAAATACTTTTAAGCACCTACTCTATGCCAGACTCCTTGCTGGATGCAAAGAACATGGCAGTAGACTGTAAAACTTAGATCCTGCCCACCAGGAAGTGGTCCTCTAGCAAAGAGAAAGGGCTCTGAGTGAGTAAGACCAAATGCTCTGATAAGGAGCTGCGGAGATGTGTAAAGTGCTTGCGTTGAAGGCATAAGGACATAAGTTCTGATACCCAGATCCCGTGTAAAAAACTGGGTACACAGTACAAATCTGCAACTACAGAGCTGGGGAAGGAGTGGGGCAGAGATAGGTAGGTCCCAGGGACTTGTTTGCCAGCCAGCCTAGCTGAACCAGAAAGTTCCAGGTTCAGTAATCTCTGGCACCTGCTCTTACACACACACACACACAAATTTTGTTTTAAAATTTAAAAAGTAGAAAAATATACTCTGATGGGGACCAGCTGTTATTGGAAACATAAAGCAAGACTGATTTGGGACATCAAGAAGGGCCTCTAGAAGGAAGCAGCGTCACCTATGAGACTTACCAAAACGGTAATATCCCTATCCTCCCCACACACAGTGGGAGCAGAGGCCTTACAGGCTGAACCTGGTTGACCAGATGGACAAAGGTCTGGAAACATGTGATGGGTTAACTTTTTTTTTCCAAATGGAGGAAAGACAAACCTTTGTCCTTTGAATGACCCCACAGGTTCACTTACCAGAGGAGGCTTGGCCACTGTCTGTGCTGTGCCTGCTTATGGGGACTGTCCAGAGTTCTGGAACAGCTTTCCTCAATCTCAAGAGGTTGACATTCCAATAATAAATTTTAAATTTCCCCAATCTGGCCAGATAATTTCCACCCTTTCCTAAATACAGAGGCGGCAGGATGCTGGATCTTTCTCCTAGATCCTCCAAGCATCCTACAATGTGCCCACTGAGCCCAGCCATGCACAGCTGTCCATGGGAGGCTATCCATCCCACATGAACCATGTGATCATGTACCCAATGGCACTGATGGCCTTTATCCTGAGTCCTATCCAACACCCCTTATATAAAATACCTTTGAAAAGTAAGATTCTTCGAGCTGGTAAATAGTCTAGGACAGCTGGTACCCATCAAGCAGCGAGACAGGGAGTTTTCATTCAGTCATCTGGTCCTCAGTTTTACAAGGGGCCATGGAGAAGCTCAGAGCTGAGCTCAGAGCATTAAGAACAAATATTCCTCTAGTTTAAGGGGAGATCAGGCTCAC
Organism: Nannospalax galili; assembly: GCF_000622305.1. NCBI lineage: Eukaryota > Metazoa > Chordata > Mammalia > Rodentia > Spalacidae > Nannospalax > Nannospalax galili. The sequence continues at coordinate 1,083,568 of NW_008336313.1, read as the reverse complement.
GAAACAAATACTGTGCACTAGGCAAGGGTTAAACTAGGGGAGAATACATGACTGGGGGCGGTGGCTCATGTCTGTAATCCCAGTGCTCAGGAGGCTGAGAAAGGAGGATCACCTGGATTTTAAGGCCAACCTGGGCTACATAGTTACGCATACACCTGGTCTACAGATTGAGACCCTATGTAAGAAACAACAACAAAATTAAGTAAAATAAAATACAGGTGACTGTAATCATAATTACCCAATTTTGGGTCCACCACTCATTCCTTGGGGACTTTATACAAACCAAAATATCAGCACACATTTCATGACTCTGAGGTCCTCCCGAAAGAATGAAGAGGTGTCCCCTGTGCAGCCTGAGGCAGTGGGGGCTGGGACAAGCCCTGTGATACCTATGATGTCTTTAGGGCTTTGTTCTCTATTCAGCTAAACACTACTTCCTTAGCAGCCTATATAGTGGAAGTCTTCCTGATGTTTTGAGACAGAATTCCTAAACAGGATACGATGAGGGAATTTTCCAAAGGCCTCCAAATCTAACAACAGAATTAGATAACACACTTCATTTCACCCCCAGGATTCAAAGCAATTTCCATCCTGTTGGTTTAGAACACAAACTTCACACAAAGATGAAATTAGGAAACAACTTTTATTTCATGATAATTTTTAAAACAAATATTCTCTATTTAAGACTTCACAAAGGGAAGAAAGGTGTAAGATTCACACGTTCGCAAGAAACTACTGTTTTTGAATCTCTCCCATAAGCAGGGAAATCTGGCTAAAACAGTTGAATTTCCTACATATGAAAGAACACATTTATCAGTGATATGGATGAATAAGATCACTAAGCAGATGCTATTTAAATTTTTAAGGCATATTCTTATTGCTAGTATCTTGAAAAAACTGGTAACCATTCCAACCTCATCTCAACTGACCTTATCCATACATGGCAAAGAATAGGTATAAAAATTGCAGAGAGAGAGAGAGAGAGAGAGAGAGAGAGAGAGAGAGAGAGAGAGAGGCTCTCAGATACATACCAGAAATATAAAAAAAAACCCAGCTGGTTCTACATTCTCGGACCTTCATGTTTATTAACTTGTTAGTAACAAGGATAAGGAGAGGGAGACAGTGCCGCGCTATCATCTGAACAGCCTGAGTTGTTCCCCTCATCTTTTAGGGACCTCAACATACGCTAAACTAAGATTTGTGGCTTTGATGAAGAAAAGAATTTCAGGTCCAACCAGTATGAAGCAGAGTTAGTTTATTAAAGATGCACATTTTTTAAAAGCATTAACTTGTTAGTAACAAGGATAAGGAGAGGGAGACAGTGCCGCGCTATCACCTGAACAGCCTGAGTTGTTCCCCTCATCTTTTAGGGACCTCAACATATGCTAAACTAAGTAAGATTTGTGGCTTTGATGAAGAAAAGAATTTCAGGTCCAACCAGTATGAAGCAGAGTTAGTTTATTAAAGATGCGCATATTTTTAAAGCGTGTGTGTGTGTGTGTGTGTGTGTGTGTGTGTGTGTGTGTCTGTCTGTCTGTCTGTCTGTCTGTCTGTGTCTGTGTGCCTGTGTGAGTTATGTGCACCACAAGCTTACAGGTACTTGTGGAGATGAGAGAACATCAGATTCCCCGGCACTGGAATTACAGGCAGTTGTGTGCCACCTAATGTGTGTGCTGGGAACTGAACCTGGGTCCTCTAAAAGAGTTGTAACACTCAACCAGTGAGCCATGCCTCCAGTCCTCCAGATATCTTAATATATAGATGAAGCATAAGGATAAGAAGAAAGAGAGGGGCTTAGAAAGAAAGTAAGACACATCTAAGTATGGGTACAGCCTTCTCAAAGGAGAGTCACAATTAATTGTCTTAGCATTAGCCATATACAACACTTGGTGGCTCTTAAATTACAACTTCAAAGGTTGCACATAAACATTTTTCTTTCCTTTTTCTTTTGATAAGTGAGATAATAGGGTGGCTCTGGAGGTGCCTTGGTTGGAATTATAATCTAAGACAAACCTAGGATTCTTAGGTTTGTGAAAGTGGTTTAGTACATGTCACTTTTCTGTAAGTGGGATTTCTGGTGAGATGCCTAGAAAATCTTAGTTTTCTATCTGGGAAGGGAGAAAGCCTTTAAGCAGTTGCTAATTGTTGACAGAATTGTTACTTCATGCTTCAACAGGACTCCTGGGTGAAGGGCTTTCTTCCACTCTTATTCCTATAACTTCCCCGTTTTTCTATTCTACATCAAACTCATTTATTCCCACAGAAATATAAGGAAATATTCCAGCCTTTGAAGGTAGAGGGTTCAAAAAGGAGATGGGTCAAAGTCCCAGTCAGTGTCTGTCTTGAAAAAGCCCCTTTTAAAATCTGTTTTCTAGATATCTAACAGGGTTTTGATGAGAGTCAGTAGTCATTGCATCGTTAGAGGAAGAGACTGGAGGACCCGATGGGCCCTCCAGTGACTTGGTTCTAGGCGCTTTGTGGGAGTGGAGGGAAGTATGTACCAGCTGCTGGGACCAGAGTCTGCTGGAGCTTGCCTGTCATGCCCTGCCAGGTTATACCTGCAGCCCTTCCTCTGCCAGCTTCCCTGGAGCCCATTCCTTTCCTGCAGGGCCTGTTCTCAGGTTGTCACATGGAGGAAGAGTTATACTCTGTAGTTCAACCTGCTTCTCTGCTTTCCCAAAGAAATTGGATTTGGAGGGCAATGACCTCAGTATCAAACCTGCTTTTTCTGTGTAGTTTTAGAAGTCGCCTCCCCAGCTGAGCCTCAGCTTTCCCATCCCTAACAGCGTAGTTTGCGCTATCAGTCCAAGTGGCCCAATCCTACCTCCCCTGAAGTTCTCAAAATCCCCATGGAAAGAGATATCTGCCACTTCTCCTGGACTGTGCTGGCCAGCGAGGACAGGGATCCAGTTATGAGAAGGCTGTAGCGCCTGAACCTAAAGAAGTGCTCACATTGGGCAGCCAACCTTGAAAGAGATGAGGCTTCCATCTCCAGGGCTTGAGGCAGCCTCTAACCCAGGGATCCGAGGAGATGCCGTAATTGGAGAGACCCCGTGTTGCTAAACTAGAAAATTTGTGAAATCAATTAAGAGAAAAATCAATAGAAGATTTTTTTTTTTTTTTTTTTTTCCACAATGAAAAGACAAGCTTGCCACACAATTAAGAGCCGGGCCGCGGTTTCCACACTCAGCCTGTCTTGTTCGCTTGTTTCTAGGCCACAATTGTTCGTCAGAAATAATTAAACATTTTCCCATGGGCAACAATTACTTGCTTAAAATATTATGAGTAAGGAGAATACATTTATAATTACCTAACCTTTCTGAAGGTGAAAATATATATTATCCTTTGAAAGAACGGAAAAGGAGCTCCTGGATCTGCCAGGGCGCTGTACTCTATCCATCCTGATTAAGCTAATTACCAGAAGGCTTGGAGCAGTGCTTTCCGCACAGAACAGCCTAGCTCTCATTTTCTGGAACTTTCAGGAAATTAAATCACAGTTCCTCTTCTGTGTTGTTTTGGAAGGCGTTAAATAGCCGGCCTGTAACTATTCTGCATCTGTGCATGGCCCCAGCACCGTAATATAAGGAGAGCAGCAACGACTTCTTTGGCGTTCAAAGACATAAACCACGAGCCCAGAGTTGCATGTTCCTGATTTTCTCCTGAACTCACACACAGCGAAATAAAATAAAATAAAAAGAATCACCCTAACTAACACTTGTGGAGATGAGCATTTATTTAACGATTTTATTTGTAAATATTATTATATATGATGACGGGTTTCATTGTGGCATTCATACATGTACATAAGCATTTCGATCATATTCACCCCATTACCTTCTGTTGCCCCTCCCACTTTTTGCTAAGCCCCTTACTTTTCCCGACTAGCCCTAATCTACCTTTTTAAATTTATTATTATTTTTATTTTATGTATCTGAGTGTATTGCCTACATGTATGTCAGTGCACCCATGTCGTGCAATGCCGCAGAGGTCAGAAGAGGACTTCAGATTCCTGTGGAACTGAAGTTAAGGACGGTTCATAGCTGCCATGTGGGTGCTGGGACTCGAACCCAGGTCCTCTGCAAGAGCAGTCAGTACTCTTAACCACTGAGCCACCTCTCCAGCCCCTACTTTTATATCTTTACAGCCTAATGATGTGTGTATACTGTGTCATTCAACACAATTGACACTTCCCTCTAACAGATGGGAAAACTTACAGATATGAGAAGTAAGGCCCAGGGATGTTAAGTTACTTGCCCAAGATGACACAGCTAATTACTAGCAAGGCTGGACTATGGTCGAGAGACTACCCCTTTAACCTTTTAGTTGGAAGTCCCTCTTAAATTTTGGTACAATATTTCCTGTTTATGGACAAAGAATATATAGTCCATAAAATACTTATTAAAGAACTGATTGCTAGTCTGCTTTCATATTAAGCCATTTCCTTCCTAACTTATTTGGCTTCATTATTATTTGTCCTTAATGTCTCCACTTATTTAATTTATTACCTGAAAATCTGACACATATTTACTATGACATATGATCATGTGTACCCTTCATTTCCACCCTCCTGCTCCCCTTGAATTCTCCCAATATACCCTCCACTTTCATTTCTTCTTTTTTTAAAAAAATAAATAACCCCCTAAGTCCAATCAGTACTGCCCATTTTTACATGGTATGAGGCCATCGACTGGAAAATGGGCAACTTACCTGTGACCACACCCTCCAAAGAAAAACAATTCTTCCTTCCCCAGCAGCTATCAACTACCAGTAGCTCCTCCGTAAGGGGTGGGACCTGGAGAGCTCCCCCACCAGCCTATGCTGGAACCTTGGCCGGATTGAGCTTGTGCGGGTCTTGTCCAGGTAACCACAGCTGCTATGAGTTCCTGAGCACATGTCATGTCTAGAAGACAGCATCACAGCACTCCTCCCCGTCTCCTGGCTCCTGCAGTCTTTCCACCCCTTTTCTAAAATAGTCTCTAAGTCTTGACAGGGGTGTTTGTGGAGATGTTCTATTTAGTGCTGAGTACTCACAGTCAGGTACTCTCAGCACTTTGACTAGTGAGAATCTCTTTAGTGACTACTGTCCACTGCAAAAAGAAGTCTTTTTAACCAAGGTTAAAAGCAGACCACATCTATGGGGTATAAATTTTAAGTATTTGGAAGGCAATTTGAAAACATAACTGTTTAGCACAATAGCAATACCAGGTTCCATCATAGGGAGTGAGAATCTCTTTAGTGACTACTGTCCACTGCAAAAAGAAGTCTTTTTAAAAGCAGACCACATCTATGGGGTATAAATTTTAAGTATTTGGAAAGCAATTTGAAAACATAACTGTTTAGCAA
>NW_008336313.1:1055331-1077513 GCF_000622305.1 Nannospalax galili | reverse complement strand
GTGTGTGTGTGTGTGTGTGTGTGTGTGTGTGTGTGTGTGTATTATATAACCCACTGGTAATACTTCAGCTTCTGTGTGATTTTTATGCTTTCCTGCATCCTGGCAAGCAGCAGGTCTCAGGGCTCCATATTAGCTCATCATCAGTGTGAGGTTGTACTGTGCTAAGAATCATACCAGGAATATAACACAGTGTGGGACCTCCTCAATGAGGACTTCTTATTTTTCTCACTTTTCTAGAGGCAAGAATACTGTGGTTAAGGATATATTCTTGGCCAGTCTGCCTGGTTTTGTGCCTTGGTTCTAACACAAACTAGCTGTGTGATCTTGGGTAAATTATTTACACATTCCTGGCTTCCCCCTCTATCCATTTGCGATGCTGAGGTGATAGAAGACAGTGCCAAACTCAGGGGTCTTTGTGTGGATGGATGAATAGATGTGCATCATGCCTGGGACATCTAGGTCTATGTGTGCACTTCTGACTTGTAACCATGCATAGACTTATCATTTTTAAAGGACTCACTATTATTATTATGGTTTTTAATAGGTTTTTTTGTGTGTATGAGTGTATTGTTTGCATGTATGTAAGTACACCTATGTCATTATCATGCAATGCCCATGGAGGTCAGAAGAAGGCATCAGGTTCCCCTGTAACTGGAGTTAAAGACAGTTGTTATGTAAGTGGGTGTTGGGAATCAAACCCAGGTTCTCTGCAAGAGCAGCCAGTGCTCTTAACTGCTGAGTCATCTCTCCAGCCCTTATTATTATCATTATTATTATTATTTTAAACAGCCCTTCATTATCTCTTTTTTCAGTTTCCATGGTTTTCATCTTCTCCTCTTGGGATGACACCCAGCCCTTCTGGTGGAGGTAAGAGCACAGTTACAGCACACACTGCAATTAGCTGGACTGGTATGCTTGTTGCTATTGGACCACGTGCTGCAGGACTGTTATTTGAATAGGCTGTGAAGTTTTAACTGGTGCAACAGCTGAACTGCTCTCCTCTCCTGTGCTCCCCATCTCGGAGGACTTGGGTACCAGTTCCACCTCACATAGGAATACTTTTTCTTGACTAGTCCTTTTCCTTTTGCCGGTGCCCTTACAAACCTGTCTCCACAGGGCAGCCAAAGTGAGCTTTTTCAAGTGCAAATCAGATGCCACTGCTGCTTAAACCCTTCTTAGAGTCTTCCTTTTGCACTAGGAATCTGAGATGCAGACTTTCCCAGTGGAGTGCAGGCATTCCTCACATAAGCCCTGGGCACTTGAGCTCCTTCACTCTTTTTCAACATTCACACCTCCTCTGAGAGCAGGTGCTTGGTCTGTGTGAAGTAAGTACCTCTGTCTGAAATATTCTTTGCTGATCATTCATAAAGCTGGCTTTCTCCCATCTATTATGAGCTAGTGCTTCCTAAGATAGGCCTGCCTCAACTACCCTGAAATAGCACACCCCACTCCACTGCCATGGTGGCAATACTCTGGAACAAAATGCTCAGATTCTAGATCAGCCCTAAATGACATTTGCTCATCTACCCGAATCCTCTATTTTCCCCTGGAGAAAATAAGACCCATCTCTGGGCTGTTAGTCACTGGCTATGATCTTCATTACATATTCCTCAGGATCCTAAAGTGGAGAGATAAGCAGTCCTTTTACCTGGGGCTGGAGAGAGTTCAGAGCTTAGGCACATATTATTGCTCTTCCAGCAGACCTAACTGCTTCAGTTTCAGCACCCATGCCAAGCAGCTCACGACTGCCTGTAACTCTAGCTCCAAGGGATCTGACATCCTCTTCTGGCCTCTGTAGGTACCTGCACTCATGTGACATGTACTCACACAGACACACAGACACACAGACACACAGACACACACACACACACAGACACACACACACACACACATAAACTTTTTTAAAGCTTTAAAATAATATGGACACATGAGTTCACTTACAAACAGGCAAAATACTCATACACATAAGAAAATACTAAAAATGTATATAAAACTCTTTTCAAAAGACATAAAAAATAAAGAAGTCCCTTTGGTCTCAGTGTTTTCTGTACCTACCCCTGACACATGCCAGCTTCTCAGTACCTTGGATCCTCTGCGAGAGAATGAGATTCCTGGGAGATGGGGAAAGCTCTCTAGGTGCTCCTTACATCACAGTATCATCTCTATGAGGTGCCCATTTTCAGATCTGGCTTTGGAGGAGCAGAACTGGCTGGCAGTCAGTGTTTACACAGCCTGCCCAGGTAGCTTCCTGCTAGCTAAAGTTTGAACACGAATCCTGGAGAAGCCACAAGTGCAGTGAACATGTCTACAGTTCCAGCAATTTGGAAATATGTAGTCAGCACCTACACCGTGCCAGAATTGCCGAGGGTGCCTGGGATTTGGGTCCAACAGACTGCCAGGGTCAAGGAACTCACTGACTGGTGAGGAGAGACTAGCAAGAAGACAGCCTACCCCAAAGCATGGTTTGTTCAGACAGAGGAAAATAAAATCAGCTAGAGAATCCCTGGTAGGACCCCAGTGGGTTGAGAATTATGGAGGGGAGCCTCAGAGTAGAACCAGGGGCTTCAGAGAAAGCCTATCTGACTTTAAGCCTACCTCCACTAGTTACTAGTTGTGTGGTCCTGGGCAGGTTATTCACCACCCTGGGCTTTGGATAATACATAGAATGATTTACTTTAGAGGGCTCCACTGATTAGCTGGGTTAATAAACGAAAAGCACTTAGAACAGTGCCTGGGTCACCTTAAGGACTCCATAAACGCTAATTGCTGTTATCATTACTATCTGGCTGCAGGCACAGGCATCAGATGTACCTTCTTCATTGCTGAGTGTCACTGAGGGGAAGGGACTCAGGGAGGGTTTCCACTACCTTCCTAGCAGATTCCCGTTTAGAGCTTTACCACTCTTAGCAACCTGGCATCACTGCAAGGCATATTACAACTGCAGAACCTTATCCCTGCCCCAGTCAGGTGCCCCACGATTCTTCACCACAAAGTTTTAAAGATGACAGGGTAAGAATAGTGGTTCCAAGCTCGGGCACACATACCATAGGAGGGAGAAGACCAAAGCACAGAGCAGTGAGCAAGTTTATGCTGTGGGGCTATAGCTTTTGAGTCAGGAAGCAATGGGATGATGTGTACCTACCAGATCACGGGGGAGAGGCCCAACCTCATCCACCTGCAGCTTGAAGCAGGGAAATGATTTGTCACATTATAGTGGAGAAAATTCAGCATGGTGTCGATGAATGGAAGATGGGATGTGACATTTCTCCCCAGAAGAAATTAATCACAGAGGCAGGAAGGTGGGAGAAATGGGACTAAGGGATTATGGGAAGGTAACCATGTGATCAGAATTCAATACAGGAAAAGAAGGAGCAGGAGAGTTCCTTGTGACTTGGGTTTGCAACTTACATGACTTTTAGCAAGTGTTAGGGTTCGAGAATCGAGAATAATTCCCACAGATACCCAAAAAGGTTATGCAAAAAGTTTAAGAATTTAAAGTAAAAAAGGACAACAACCAAATGACAGCTAGCCGGGCACAGACTTCATGAGCCAAAGATGGAGCCTGGCCCCGAACAATAGCAGGCAGGTGCTTTTATTGGGGCACTCCAGAGAAACCCGCGTGTGCCAAGCATTTTTAAAAATAATCGGATGTCCCCATATCCTGTGTACGGGGAAAGTCTTGATTGGTAGGGACTGTCTTCAGGGCATTGGAATGTGCTAATATCTTTTAGAGTCAGAAGTTTTTGTTCATACCTTATAAGGCTTTTACATGTACAATATGCCTGAGCTTGTCTGGGCTTGTCTAAAGAAGCTAGCCAAAATGGAGTCGGAGCATTCTGGCTCCAGCAAGCTTACTCTTCATCACCCATTTCAAAGTCGTCTCTCTAGGTTGGTTTTCCCATCTGCTCAGTGGAGAATCTTTTCTTGTTATCCAACCAGGAATTTCTTTGCACACACTCGACAAGCACTTGGAATTGTTTCCTGCATTAGAGTTTGCGGACAAAATGTTCTCCCAGTTCCCAGGAAAGATGGTGGTGTTCTCATACTTTTGTCTAATGTCTCTAGCCGGCTGTTCAATTACACAGAATCCTCAGTTCCCCAGACCCCTCACAGAATGACTCATCCTGCACAGCAGTTTTCAGCAGATCTTTTGTGTGCACGAACTTTTTATTTTAAAATATCGTTCTATTTTGTTTTAATGCAGTAATTTATCACATTTTTAAATCAATGGGGTCATTTTACATATAAAATTATACATGGAATTTCAATATGTAAAGTGGACCTGGTAATTGGAGAAAGCTCCTTCTTCAGTTTGCCCATACTCTCTCCCGGGACCCACCACCTCTCCTAGAGAGGTATCACTCCTTCAAAGGCTGCAGAGATGCTGTCCACACCATGGCTTCTGTACAGCCTCACCTGTCCCAGGGAGCAGGCCTACTCTGGTTCATTTCCCTAACTCAGGCTTACACCTCCAAGATCCTCCCGAGAACTCTGGCTGATCCCTCAAGGTCCTTGGAACACATGATAGTCTTAAATAGGACTGGGCCTTCTCATTTGCCGCCGTGGCTTCCATCCTAGTCTCCCTGCTCTCCAACTCTTCTCTGTTCTGTTTTTCCTGTCGTTTCTTCCACATCTTCAGTCTCTCTAGTAGGAAGGCCACCACTGCCAAAGACTATAAGCCAATCTGTACATTTCTCTATTCTAGGACTTTCATTTCCAACTCAAACTATCATAGAATAGCCCAGAGACGTGTAGAACGTGTCCTGCATTCAGGTCTCACTCACAAAGACTGTGATTCACCTGGTTAGAGGTGGCTGAACTGGAGCCATTTTAAAAGCCTCTAAAGTGATCCCACTATGCAGTCGATTGGGAACACTGGGTATGCAGGCTTACGCAGCTGCTGAGCTTTGGGCCCTCCCTCCTCATGGAGGCCTGTCCATGGCTGTCCTGTCTGACATGGCTGCCCATGTATAACTGCTTTGCATGCTGCGGAGGCAGAAGTCTAGTCCCTTGATAATCACCAAGACTTTGCAGTATTCAGGGTTAATGGCATAGTCCCAGACTTGTTATATTGTTGTCTTGTTCACAAAAATTATGTTTTAGCCTTCTGGACATCTAATTTTGCAAATCAGTGTCAGGTACAGAAAGGTTCTTGTCACTTGAGCAGCACATTCAGTAATTTTAAAGGTCAAGGCCCCACATGGAAATGAGCTTTCAGCTATTGAAGTACATTGATTTAAACACACATAACAGAAAATGTGTTCCTATGGCATACAAGCTATTTATGCATATATAAATTAGCCCATTAAATATACTGATAACCAATATCTCAAGCACTACTCACCGATTATCAGGGCAGCATTGTAGAAAAATACTGGTAAGTGCAGAAGCAGTCTTCATTTTAAGGACGTTGCAATAATAGCTCTCAATTATAGAGTGTCTATGTATGACAGGCATTCTGCTGCTGGGTAGCTTACCCCAAATCCACACAACACTCCTGCACAGTAGGAAACTCCAGCTCATCAAAGGAAAGGAACTCATCCAGGACTGCACAAAGAGAGCTAGAATCCCATGCCAGACTGAGAGAGTTCAAATATCCACAGCAGCTCACCTTATCTTGACTGTCAAAAGGGCAGAGTAAGCATGCTCCGTGGAGAGGGCTCCTAGGAACAGGCTGGAGAACCTTCAGGATCCTAGGACCACTATGAGGATTCCTTTCTTTCCCAAAAGATGCTGATTTCACAAGTGGCATGTGATGAATCGAGTTAAATTATTATCTTCATTTACATGTTAGTTCAGATTAATTACTTTAGTTTTGCATCATCTGACAGGACTGCATCATATAGGAAGTAAAAGACAAAGGGAAGTTTTTTTTTTTTTAACTAAACTAGAGGAAAGGAAATAATATTAAGCTTTTGAGCATTGACTTTATATTTATGTCATCATCCCCACAGATTCTCAATCATTATGGCCAAAAGATTGCAAAGCACATTTTGTTGCATTTTTTTTACTTGGTCAAACGTTATATCTGTGAACTGTTTGGTGCCTGGAAGAAAAACCTAACCTGGCTAGCAGAATGTTTGTTTTGATAAATCCGGAACAAAAAGACCAAAACTAATGGCTTTCACAATGGAAGATGCCCTGGGAAATAAAATATAAAATAGAGGGACTGGGGGCTTGTTTACTATGATTCTGTGTATCCACCTGATGGGGAGTATAAATAGGTTTCTTTACACAAAGGACCCTGGGAACAGTGAATAGGGGAATAATTGACTTGTCTTGGTATGTTTGTGAATGTGCATTTTTATCTGATGGCAAATATGCTGTTGGCCTTTGAGTCAGTCACCCACCATAAAATTTCCTCAGCTTCTTCTGTACCAAGATAGTGTACCCATCCCCCACCCCAGAAAACATTTCAAATTAGCATTAATCATCCAGTGTCTTGGTTTGGGCCCTACGGTGAAAGCCACCTACTGCAGCTGAATGCCATTCAGCAGGCAAGAAATGATTTGCAATATAATTTAAATGAAGAGTTGGTTTCCTTTCCCATTTAGAACACACCAGTATGGAAAACTGATTGTCAGACATTCTGGTGATGTGCATCAACTTGGCTATTCACTCAGAAAATGAAGTTTCCTGAGACACCGGCGCATATAATTTATTTTTTTCCCTGTGAAGTTAACTTCAGCTTGTTAAATACAATGACTAACCAAGCCACAGAAAAACCAACACCATTAATTTTAATGCTTATAATGTAATGGAAGGAGATTATATTCATTTGGGATTTTTTTCCTTTTAATAGAATGTTTACTTGGCCCTCATCTTGTGAGTTAATTATTACTTTCTTTTCATAATACACTGCTTATGCCTGTGTGGCCAAATAGTGTGTCTGTTAATGTCCTGAGTTTAAGAATTACTGGTGAATCTAGCATTTTAAAACAGTTTGCTACTAAACTTTCAATAGCTTCACAGGAAGGGTGATGTGAATATGTGGCTGATGGATACAGCCAGCCCCTTTTAGAATCTGTTCATCTATTTTTATAGAACATTTTTCTTTAGTACAGTTTCTTTTTTATGCTTTGATTATCAGATTGAATGACTTTTCTGTGAATTATCTAGTAGTAAGTTATGATTTGGTGACTGTCTTTTCTCATTCACTTATCTATTTTTGGTTCATTGGTTTGCTCAGTCAATAGACACTTAGTGACACACACTTATGTCAGCGCTGTGCTAAGCATTAGGGATTGATGATCAAGGCAAGTCCCCATCTTCAGGGCACTCAGCAAGAATGAAACAGGGAGCTATAACACAGAATGGGGGCAAATGGGACAAGACAGCTGGGTATAAAAGGTAATGGAGGGCCACGCATAGTAGTGCATACCTTTAATCCTAGCACTTGAGAGGCAGAGGCAGGCAAGTCTCTGAATTTGAGGCCAGCTTGGTCTACACTGTGAATTCCTGGCTATCCAGGGTTATGTAGTGAGACCCTGCTTCAGAAGCAACAGTAACAGTGGGTAAAATCAAAGGACTCTCTGGAAATGGGATCACCAAGTACAGCTTTGCAGAACAGAAATTGCTGGAGCTGGATCTTAGAGCCCAAGGCCTTTCCTTATATGGTGGGAAGATGGTGACAGTTTAAGAAGGCATTTCAGGCAGAGGAGATAACATGTAGACATTGAGATGAAAGCCTTCTGTAAGAATCCTTGACCTATGATGAGGTCTCATCTCAGCAAATCTATCCGCATTTGAAAACGCACTCAACATACACACCTACATAACATTGTGACTTGGCAACACAGCATCTTGTAGAATAAGGGTACTTTTCCTTCCTGATCACATGGTTGACTGGAATTACAGCTCATTACCACTAGTCAGCATCAGAAGAGAGGTTTATATCACATATTGTCAGCCAGGGAAAATAGCAAATTTCCAAAAAGTACAATTTCCACTAAATATACACCACTTTCTACCATCATAAAAATCACATCGTGAGTCAAAGCTTAGTGGCTGTATTTGCTTTTTAAATGATAATGATATAGGCTGACATTTGCCAAGCTCACCATTGGGCCAGCATCATTTCAGATTCCATCTGCAAAACTAAACCTTGTGGTGACACTTGGAAGTTAGGAATCATCAGCATCCCCTTTTACAAAGAGAACACATGCTTGTAGAGATTGGTGATTACCAAATAGCAGAGATGGTAGATTCAGGATCACCCTGGAACCTTAATTTTTTTTACTTCAAAATCTCCAAGTTTAAATGTCATACTCATTGCCTCTGCCCTCTAGACACCAGCTACACAGATAGGACAGGCAGTTACAGTGACAGCCATGAAAGCCTATGTCTAGAAAGGACAAAGTGCATATGATTTGCAGAAAAGATGAAACAAGATACAAAGTATGTAAAGTGTTGCAAACAGTGCCTGCCTGGTATGCAGGTAAGCATGAGCTAACTGCTGGTATTTTGAGGCCCAGTCTTTTCATAGTGTAAGAGTCCCTTGGCACTTAGAAATTCAGAGGTGGAGGAGTTCACACATTTCTTCTTTAAAGAAAGAATTCATATACAGAGGATTTAGGGGACAAAAGGATTATTTCAGCAAGAAGGAATAGAATGCAGAATGCAAACTTCCTGGAGAATTCCATCATGTTTAATAAAAGCAAATAGACCAATTTGATGGAAGCAGAGCAGCCATAATGAGAACAGGATGAGCGAGATCAAACTGAGAGGCAGGAGCTGTTTACAGCTAATGATATTCATTGAGTGATTGTCACTATTTACGTTTAATTGTCATAAAATTTTTCCTGGGGAAATAGACTCATTTTTTCATTAGTATAATTAGGTTCAGAGAAGTTTTTTAAGGTCATTCAGCTAAAGAGTAGTAAACTTAGACTAGAACTTAGATCTGTGTCACTGGAGCCACACTCTTGGTCATCTCATACTTCTAATTTGTAGCTCTCTGTTCTTTTTAACACATTGTCAGTATTTATAGAATCATCTTTCTGATGAAAGATGCAGAAAAAATATAAGAAAAAAATGTGTTAACATGTTCCTCTTGGGGTTTTGCTTATCAATCACTGTAATCTAGTATTTCTCCATTAAATACCCTGTGCATCCTTTCATTAAGATGGAAAGAACTTGTTTCCCTGTCTGATTTCTTGTATACCTTCCCTGGTTTCTTTCTTTCCTGACTCTGCCCTTAATAGCTGCAGTCACAAGCAGGTGTTCTAAGTTATCTGTGCTTCCATCTCATTATCTGTCTAATAACAACAATGCTAGTACCCTACCAGTGAACTGTTACAAATAAACATATATAAAGACTGTAATCTGTGCTGGAAATACTGCTTTTGCTCACTGAATATTAGTATCAGTATTGTCATAACTATGGCTTCTGTCTCTCCATGTAAGGAACTATGGTCAGCCCTGTTCCTGAGGATGTGGACAAGACCTTTTCTTTTTGCTGAAGACAGCATAAAATTCTACACCCTTTACAGATGATCATTTGGCAAAAATCTATCAAAATTTAAAAAACATGTTTTTCTTTTTTTAAAAAAAAAAATCTAATTATAGCCAGGTATAGGGGTGCATGTCTTTAGTCCCAGCATTTGGGAGGCAGAGGCAAGCAGATGTCTGTGAGTTCAAGGCCAGCCTGGTGTACATAACGAGTTCTAGGCTAGCTGGGGCTACAGGGAGACCCTATCTCAAAAGAACCAAAAGAAATTATTTTTATATATGTGTCTACATGGGGGTATGTGCATGTGAATTCAGGTACCTGTAGATTCCAGAAGAGGACATCAGATCTCCTAGATTTAGAGTTATAGGTGTTTGTGAACTCCCCAACATGGTTTCTGGGAACTGAACTCCAGTTTTCTGCAAGAGCAGTACCATGCTATTAACCACTGATCCATCACTCCAGTCCCTAAATTTCGTTTACTCAGTGTTCCATTTATCTTTCTCGCAAAGATAAAATCGTGCAAGTGAAGAATGTAGAATTTGTATCTTTGGGGATTTGGCTTGTGCTTGTACAACTTAGTCTAAAACTTTGAAATGGATGTTGGAGATGTTTGGTATTTTGTGTGTCTTCCCCACAGCCCAATGCTAACAAATCTTTTTTGTTTAGCCCTGTACTGTTCTCAAGGCTCTGTACCCACACCCACCCATGGGTGCCTGCCCTTTAGATGACCTGCTTCTCCCCACCATTGACTCTAGATTCCATTGTTGTGATTAGCTTGACCCTCGAGACTTCTTTCTTTTTCTATGGCTTGCTCTCAAGTTCACATGGGTTTTTTTCCATTGCAGCTGTCCCTTGCCTTCTCTCCATGGTTCCTGACTTGTGGCCCCAGCAGTCTTGGGAAAGCATCATTGAATTTCTTCCATCCAGACCCTGGGGACCTTCTTTTCCCCAGCATCACCCCCGTGCAACCTGGAGCACACTGACTGAACCAATTTTTAGGATACTTGTGAGTACAATACTTGACCCTCTTAAGACCCTGCTACTCTCCAGCTTTGTGTGCATGATTTTGTTTTTCTCCAAAGCTGTTTCCTTCTCTGTTTCTGGAGCTTACTATTAGCCCCAGAGTTAACGCCCTGGGTCCACCATTCATTTAATCACTGGCTATTGACCAGCGAATCCCAGAGCTGTGAGGCACTGGCCTTTGTTCTTCCCTGTGGCTCCATTCAGGGTTACCTGACTCTCACTCTGATTGGAGACTAAATGGATTAGAATAAAACCAATTTAAGGGAAAAAAGAAATGTTCACAGAAACAGAAAAAGAGAGTGCTACTATCTTGGCTGCCTAAGATCTGCAGACCTCACCAAGGAATTTAAAAAAGTAATGTTTCTTATCATAAGTGACAGAAATATGCTGCTTTCTGCATCAGTAGATATGAAGATTAAAGGGTCTGACCGTATTAAACAATTTTGCACAGCACCAGGCACTCTGGGCTATGCTCTCGCCCTTATTACCCTTCTCCGTGTGGCTATTTCAGGCCCAATTTAAGAATACAATGCAGCCTCGCTTTGCAAATTGACATCCTTTAATTTAAACTGTCTTGTGGGAGAATTAAGAAATTATGGAACAATTATTCCCCCTCAGTTGAAAGCTGGATGACATCCTGAGATTCTTGTACATTAGCCATTTGAATTGATTAAGTCACATAATTGAATTACACCTTTGCCCCCATAATATCTTGTGGCAGATATGTTGGTGTTTCGTGTTGGGAAAATGCTCTCATAAAGATAGAGCAGGGGCTGGAGTTGTAGGTTCACCTGGGCGGCAAAGAGAATCTCAGAGCAGGTGGGGGCACATGGAGGTTTGTGGAGGTGGTTGATTCGAAGAGCAAGCGTTTGTCTGGAATGGCAATGGACGTTCACAGATGCGAGGTGCCACCGCACGCCACACACCCTTCCCACAGTCCCACATTCGACTCAACTAAAGGGTCTGGCACTCATTTGAAAAACTTTTGCTAACATTCTCTAGGAAAAAAAAAAAAATGCTGGATTTTGGGTACCTTCCTTTGTCCTCTGGGACTCCACACTCATCGTGGTTCCGAGCAGGATTTTGACAAGCCCCCTTCCCCAGGCAGTGAAGCTGGACCGGAAGCCATGCTCAGCTCCCCTACACGTGATGGTATAGGATATTTGCTGCTTGAGGTTTGTGTTGGAAGAATGGATGCTTTAGTCTCTAAGATAATATTCTTTTCTAGCATGGGTATGAAAGTGGGTAGATTATGTTAGTGATTATTTATTTATTTATTTATTTATTTATTTATTTATTTTTGAGACAGGGACTCCTTGTAACCCCAGCTGTCCTGGAACTCACTATGTGGATGATTCTGGCCTTGATTTCACAGAGATTTGCCTGCCTCTGCCTATCGAGTGCTGGAATCAAAGGTGTGTGCCAGCATGCCTAGCTATTAGTGAATTTTTCGAAGCATCATTCTCAAATAAGAGTATTTTCACTACTTGTGCCTTTAAATAATTGTATCATAGACTTATTAATAAATTAATAAATACCTATGGTAAAGTAGGTGATGGATGAATCTGGTTGATCGGAAGAAAGTACCAAGACACAGATAAAACTCCCGCAGAATAGAGTTTATTAGCAAAGGAATACATGGGACAGATTCCCTTCCCGGCAGGGAAACTGTCTGCCCCAGGTCCTGAGCTGGGGTCTTTTATAGGGGGGGAGGCTTTTGGGGGGTGCAGAAAGCAGGCAGTTTTTTTTTTTTTTAATTAGGGGTGGGAGTGGGACTGTTAAAACCTGCCCTCTTTAGAGATCAAAGGGGAAGCCTGCTGTGTTGGCCAAACTGTGGAGAGAAGTCTGCTTCTCTTGACCAGGGTGCTTATTAACTGGGTTCCCTTTTCTCTGGGGCTTTCGAGGTCCCCGAGGCCCTGCTGGTGAGGGGGCAGGGCTATCTGAACCTTAACACCTATTAGCTACCTGTTATATGTAAAATGTAGGTTGGAGCCAGGCATGGTGGTGCTCGCCTTTAATCCCAGCACTTGGGAGGCAGAGGCAGGTGGATCTCTGTGAGTTTGAGGCCAGCCTGGTCTACATGAATGAGTTCCAGGACAGCTGGGGCTACAGGGAAACCCTATCTCAAAAAGACAAAAAAAAAAAGTTGGTTGGATGCTGATAGAGAAAAGTAGAAAAAATATATTCCTTGTTCTTCAAAGGAGCTCAAATAAAAAGGGGGCTGACCTAAAAGTGGAAGACAGACTACCTAAGACTCGGAAGCATGCTAGGGGAGGGGAGAGCGAAAGAGGAGCCTGGATGGACTATGAATGCACGATCTTCTTGTATGGGAGCATCTCAGTGAATTCCATTAATCTGCACATTTAGCATGTGCTAATAATTATAATCTTTAAAGACTGAACACAGTTAAACCACCCCCTTCCTTGTAGTCGAGGACTGGAGAGGTGTGTGCAGGGGCTAGCCTGCTGACAGAAGAACAAGGAGGACTCAGCTGACTTTCCATTATGTTTCTCTCTGAAATCTGCTCTGCCCTGGCTGGCTGTGCCCCTGTGCCCTCTCCCACAACATCCATTTGGAACGCAGCAGAGAAGAAACCTCTTCAACTCCCATCCTGTGGTCAAACTGGACTTGTGCCACTCGTTTGAAAACTCCTGTGCAGGAGAAAGGTTTAAAGCAAGGCTCAGCTGCACCCCACCCCCATCCCACTTCCATCCTGCTCCCACACTCTATAGCATTCTGGGGCTTAGAATTCTTTGTCTACTCTGTGTGGCAGGAGAATCTCTCACTCTTTTAAAAAGCTCTTTACCTTTTCTTTGCTTTTATCAAAGAACACGCTCGGAGCTTTATAACCCAACCACAGCTATCCTTCTGAATATTTCTGTGTGGAAGGGATTAATCAAGTCTGTCAAACACTGAGCAGTAGAATCTTTAATATTTCTAAAAGGTTTAAAGCCTGCATATTTATCGCATGCATCATTGAGAATAATCGTTCTTTTTATATAAAAAAATTAAATGCTCACTGTGAAATAGTGTGGTGATGAACACAGCGGCGGGAGGCTCATGCAGGGCCCCAACTAGAATGGAAATTTGGGTTAAATCGTTCTCTGACATCATCCTGCTAAGAACTGCCCATCATCTCCCACGTGTGTTTACACTAAGGTTCATATGCTCAAATTGGACAGTTTGAGTGCTCAAAAGAGAAGGAGAAGAATGAACAAGGGAGTAATTTCTGCGGAGTGCTTGCCATGTGTGAGGCATTGTGTGTGCATGCCTTAAGTGGGTTGCCACATTTTAATTTTCAAAACAACCCTTTGTCATAGGCACTATCTAGCTGATTTATGGACAAGGAAACTAAGATTCCAAGAGTGTAGCAATTTTCTCAAGATCACATAAATGTTCATTTGCAAATCTGGGACTTGACCCTGCACTGTCTGATTCTTTCATTCTATTTTTGTAGCAAGTACTTTATCCCAGGAATGTATCCACCCAAGTGCTGTCAAAGATGGTTAGAATCGAGGTGTATGGGGATTTTCATGGACCCATCATTATTTCATGGGAACAGAGACAGTGCACCTAACTAGATGTGAATCTGAGAATCTGAGAAGCATAATCCAGTAGTGGTATAAATATTTCTTAGAATAGAAAAAGACTCAGTGATTTTATTAATATGACAGACTTGTTGTATTTTGTTACTTATAAAATACCTTCCCACACACAGTATAATATAATCTATTTAATCGCCCTGTGCAGTACTATTAGAGCTACTCCAACTGCCATTTTTACAGATGGGAAAACTGAGACCCAGAGGCATAAATTATATCTAGGTCACTCAACTACAGCAACTACATTGATGCTTATACTGTGTTCCTCTTGCTTCAAAATATTTCCACTAATATTCTATGTGTATGTATGATATACATGTGTGTACATATGTGTACATATGTGTATGGGCATGTTCAGGCATGTGAGTGCAGATATGCCCATGCTGAGACACAACTCTGGAATTCAGAGGACAACCTTGGCTGTCCACCCTCATCTTCCATTTTGAGACAGGGTCTCTTTGTTTTCTGGTTTGGATGCCAGGGTACCTGGCTCACAAGCCTTGAGGATTCTCCTGTCTCTCCTCCTGTCTGGATGGAGGAGCACCGAGATTACAGGTGTATACTACTGCACTTGTCTTTTATGTCACTACTTTGGATTCAAACTCAAGACCCCAGGCTTGCTTGGCAAGCAATTTACCTACTAAGCCATATCCTCACCCTTCTATTAACATTTAAAATCATGTGGTTATCTAAGAACTCAACAAATAGAATAGTTAAAATTTTATTGATATGAAATATTCAATTTCTGGGGACTTTATGAAAATATACTTGATTAAACTTTAATATTTCCATTTGAAAAATTTTACAAACATTATTCATTAAAAAACCGGTTATATGGTATTTTATGAGTATACATGCATAATTATTTTCAGTTCTATGAGAGTATAGTTGACTAACAAAGTTTTGAAGCTTGAAAGTTCCTCTGAGACACATGACTCATTTCCAGATTTGACAGCTGAGGTCCCAACACTGAAAGAGGTGTAACCAAGCTCACACAGCATCCTGTGATAGCAGAAGACATCCCCGTATTCAGGTGGGATAAAACTATGGCTGCATTCCCCATAGAGAGTGACATCCAGAAGGAATTTTAATTTTAGTGAGATATTAAAATGAGAGAAACAAGGAGGGTGGCAAATTGACAGCATGGCAGCTCCAGACACGGAGGCCCTTCACGGAAGCTCAAGTTCATTTCTTCAATACAGCTAGCTGTGTAACTGTATTCTCAGACTGCCGCCATAGTGTGGCACACACATGTAAGTAGACCTCTGGGTGGCCAGGATGTGTCTTTTGCTTCGTCCATTTCATAGCAAGAACAAGCAAGCAAAAGAAGGGCCTTGGGCTGGGGAGGATGGGCAGTTCCAAACTCACCTTGTACATGAGTGCATCTCTCTGTGTTTACTAAATAAATGGACAGAAAAAAAAGAAAAAGAGACGGAGGTTGCCTTGGTCCTGTCAGACTGCCAGGAAAATCATGGGTCCACTTCTGGAATTGTTCAGGTGGGAGAGCTGTTTCTCCAGTTTGTAGTTCACATGCTGTAATCAGCAGCAGCAGCAGCAGAAGAGGATGGAGTTTAGAAGCACGTTCTCCAGTTTGTAGTTCACATGCTGTAATCAGCAGCAGCAGCAGCAGAAGAAGAGGATGGAGTTCAGAAGCACAGTGTTCCCCTGCATTGCATCCTGCTTTGGAGGGCTGGCCCAGGCTCTGGGCTTTCCTCCTGTGCATGTGCTCTGTGCAGTTCAAATGGGCTTGTTCTGAGGCAAAGCTCTTACATGCACTAAGGGGCAGAGGCCAGTCAGTGTGTGGTCTTCTTCAGATGGATCTTAAGTGGCAGCAAGTTAGAATCCAAGGTTTTTGAGGATTCCATTGATTCCATCAGCACATGTGAGCTTACACCTAGTTACATCTTTTCATATGCTAAGCACTCAGATGGGCACAGGCCTACTATAGAGCACCACAGGTCTTAGGGAAGGTATGCTGGCTAGCAGCAGGATGCAGCTGACTCCACAAATCATCAGCTAAGGCTCTTGTGTTTGGGGACCTGTGCTTGAACAGACACACACTGCATCAGGTAGGATGAGTGATGTTAGCTTCCTTAACCAGCAACTCTTCCCAATCTTAGATTAAGCGCAACTAAAGGGTATCATTTGGGGAACCCGCTTGTCTTCCTGTCTTATTTGTGTTACCATCAACTTCTCGTGTTCCTAAGGTGTTTGAAGAAGAGGATAGAAAGAGGAAGATCACACTGCAGGTTTGGAGGGGCTCTTCCTGGATGGACATGGCATATATCCCTTCCAACTCAATTCTCCTGGCTGATGTCAGCCATAGACCCTAACTTAACTGTAAGGAGAAAGCAAACATCGTTTAACTGTATACCCAGAGTATAAGTGACAAAACATATCCTTGTCTTGACATGTTCCCTTAATGGGTTCCTGTTCAATCTACACAAGATCATATAAGATGTAATCTTTCCTGACCATTTCAAAGGGCTCTTCCAGAAAACATGATCTTCCAGGGTTGAAGGGAGTCTGTACTGAGCATTTTATCAGTGTAAAATGTCTTGAAGAGTTTGAAATGGTGTTCTAACTTTTCACCCCAGGATTCCTCTTCTAGTATTTTACCAAAACCCAGAAATAACAAAGATTTATGAGCAAACAAACTGATTTCCCAAAATATCTTGTAATTTTGAGAGTAAAACACACAAACTTCCACAAATGAGAAAATGGTTTCACTGAAGTTTTGCCCATTAAAATAATGTACACGTTAAACAAAACAGATTTCTAAAGACTCTAATGTTTTTAATGGCATATGGACAAGCAGGTAGGAATGAGATTTTTCACATCTAACAATCTTCCGATTTTGTTGAAACATATGCTTAGGTGTGTAGTCACAGACACCTACAAAAGACTAAAGACACTACATTAACATACGAGTGAAATTCTCTCCATAGCAGGATAAAGAAGTGTTTTCTTTCTCTCTTAATGTGTATATTTTTTTCTAAGCCTGGTGTTCTGGTAGGTTTGCATACATTTTCTAAATATGAAATGTAAGAATAAGACTGGGGAGTTGACTCATCAGGTAAAGTGCTTGGCCCATAAGCTTGAGGACCAGAGTTCCAATCCCCAGAAACTACGTAAACGTGGGTGGATGCGGCAGCCTGCTTATAATCCCACTGCATGGGAAGTAGAGATGGGATCTCTAGAGCGATCTGGCTAGCCAGAATAGACAAAAGGTGAGGTCTGAGTTCAGTGAGAGATCCTGCTGCAGTATACAATGCAGAGAGCAAGTGTGAAGAAGGCACCCACCACCAGCCTCAGGTATGCACACAGCCACACATGCAATACCTGCAGGCCCATCGCATATCCATGTCAAAAAGTAAGCTGATTAAGATTTTTTTTAAGCAGAAGTAGAAAGAATAACTTTGGAGGCCTGACTCCAGTGGATATCTAATCCAGTATCTCAGAATATGTATAAGTCATGTCCTACAGTTGTATCAGGTCAAATGTCAAATAAGGAACAGGAAGCCAGAGGCCAGAGGGCATCACAAAGGTCAGATTAAGATATGCTCAACAGATTTCTCACCTGGGCTAGAGAGCACAAGCCTCAACTTTAAGTGCCCTTCAAAGCTTGAACAGTTGCTCGGTGTGCTGGTACATACCTAAACCTCAGCATTTGGAAGGAGGATCAGAATTCAAGATGATCCTCAGGCACTTAGGGAGTATAGGCCAACCTGGGATACTTGAGACACTGTCGCAGAAATTTTTTTATTGAACTAGTCTCTGACTTAAAAGTTCAATTCTATGGCAATATGGCAAATCTTGACAGTTCTGTCATCTGACTGTGGGGGTTTGGCTATATATTATCACTGCTATAAGCCTCCTTGTAAAATAGAAATGATGTTTCCTTCTTTACAGTATTATGATGCACTAAACATGATCGTATTTTCAAATACGAGATTCACAAACATATATACACGTATCTGTGCAGTGTATATGTCTACACATATACACATCTACATTTATGTGTATATGTGTGGATAAATATCACACATAGGTACCTCCAACTAAGAGGGGTGCACTTTGGGAAGGAGCCCCTTTGTTATTTCACCTGTTCCAGTCCCCTACCTTATCCCTCTCTGACATTACTAGGACCGCCCAGACTTTTCTCCCAGGGGAGCCCTTCCCTAGGACTCCTACCTGCAGTGTGAAGAAGTTCCTCCTGAAACCTCTTCCCATACCCTTCCCTCTACAAGTTCAGTTGGCACCAGGCACTCCAGGATCACTCTCTGTTCAGCTCGCATGCCAACTAGAAGAAGGAGGGCCTTCCTTGTCTATCAGTTCTAAGATAGAAATTCTGAGACAAAGCAATTCCAGGTTAGCATCGGTTGTTACTAGGTCAGGAGCTCCCAGGCTGTGACACTTCCTAGTGCTTCAGAGTCAAGGAGGAAAAGCAATCCAAGGGGTCAAAGTTAGAAGTCCTAATTCTGTCTGAAACTAGTCCCAGCATCAGCACAGCAGTCACACCAGTGAACAGCACGCATGTGCCGTACTGCATACCAGGCTGTCTCACACAGTGACCTGCTCTGTGACTGCCTTTGCATCATGTTTCCTCCAGCAAAGTGTTTTGTGTTTTTCTCTGCTGCCTCTTTTTCACTCTGGGAAAATCTGTATTTATAAACTTCTAAGCTGAGTGACGATGGACTGGGGGGAGTTACCAAGAAGGCACTATCCACCTCTTATTTGGGTTGCCTGCACCCCACCTTTTCTCCTGCATGGTGTTCAGGGTAAGGTTGGCTGAAAATCCCGAAGGGTCCTGGACCACCCCGCCTACAAGCCTTCAGTAGCATTAAAATTATGCTTGGTGATGTCTAAGAGAAAAGAACTTGAAGGGAAATTTCTTAGTTGCAGCTTAGAACTCACTCAAATCGTAGCCTGGTCTCCAATTTATGCTGCCAAAAAGCCTATTGCTGATTATGCTGGATGCCCCATAAATTAATGAGAGCTGGACTTAGAGGTGACAACGATCGCTGAGCCTGTGGAGCAGAAAATGCAACACTAACACATATGCTTCAGAAATGTCCCTTTGTCTATATGTTTGGAGGAGAAAGTGCTGATGAGGATCAATTTCATATTGACTTTAGATTTTTCAATTGACCCAGAGATCTTTTTATTAAGTAATGCACATGAGAACATTTTATCCCAGGCCCACTTGATGATTCGGAGAATTCCCTTCAGAATCCAGCAAGCTAGATAGAATTTGAAATGCAATTCATTCATGTATTCTTTTATTCAGCCTTTAATAAATATTTATTGAGCAGCTGCTATGTGCTTAATTCTAGAAACGAAGCTGTACTGTGAGCAAAACCCAATCTGCCCTCAAGGAATCTAAACTCTAATGAGCTAGACAGACTCATCAATATACAGTCCTGCCTGGAACCGTGCCTCTTATTAGTGAGGTGCACAGGTAGTATGAATGTACCAAGGAAGAGCTCACAAAAGGTGTCTTAGGTAATTGACAGTACCTAACTTTTGGATGGAGGATGGATGGATGGATGGATGGATGGACGGACGGACAGATGGACGGATAGATCAATGAATGATATGACCGTTGAGCTAAGTTTTGAAGCAAGGCAGCAATTGGTTAAGCTGAAAATAAAGGACATTTGGAGTTGAGGAAGCCTAGAAAATGTGGTGTTTTAAATATAGACCAGGCATGAGAGGAGGCAGAGGTAGGGTCAGGTATTCCAGAATTACACACAAAGGACTTGTACGCTAAGCCAGCACCTTTGCAAATAGATCTGCTCCTGGAAGAAGGGCAGGACACAGCTCTTGTGCAGGGTCAGGACTGGATTACTTGCTGTTGGTTGGAACAGAGACCAGAATGAAAGCAGGTGGCTTCTGTTGCTGTCTTTGGATGCTCTCTTGAAGAGGCAGGCTGGTAGAGCCAAAGGCCTACTACTATCAGAAAGACCCGTTTGTGATCTTGCTTCATCACCCTTTACCAGCAGTATGTGGTTCTGGAAGCTTGGATCCTCCTGCTTGTTACAAAGCCCTGCTGTGTCTTCAGCTTGACTGTTAGGCAATGTGTTGTAAAGTGTCTCCTTCTTTACTGCCTTCTTGTACTGTTCTCAACTTGCGTTTTCCACATCCTTAGTTACTGTCTCTATGCCTGTAAATGGTGCTGTTCTGTTTCATTTTAATCCTGTTTGAGTCCTCAAGCCACTTTGGGCAAACGTGAGCATCACTCTTCTGAGCATCTGCCTCTGGGACATCCTCCCTGGGCTGTGTATCACAGGTTGGTGTCGCGTTGTGCTCCCCTGAACTTGACTCTATGGCTGCAGTGGCCTGGCTGATTTATGGCTGCTTCCTCCTCTGTTTGATCTTAGCACAGTCAGCTGTGATGTAGTGGCTTCATTCCACTCACCTGCTGGCATCTTCATGTTTGGTCAATAGCTTGTTAACTACTCTGAGGACAGGCATTGCCCTTCCCAGCTACCGTCGAGAGTGGTCTCTATGGTAACTGCATCCCATCAGAGGCCAGGCTCATTCTTCAAGGCTTTCCTCTTCCATTTTTCTCTGGTGGTTTCTGGGTAACCTGTAATGTTTGGAGCCCTGTCTCACCCTGCCAGGAAGCTACTGCTGATTGAAAGCCTCGCAGAGGAGTTTAACAAGACACGCCGCTTTCTTCTGGCCGTGTTGCTTATTCTGGGTTGCATTTGGTCCAGGCCTGCAGGGACCTGTCAGCCCTCCTTTATCACTGCTTTTTGTGGCAGTCCCCAGGTATTGCTCTTGGTGTCTCTCAGAAAGCTTTGCCCTGGCCGCTCCAGATCTCCCAGCTCATTAATATCTCGCAACAATTGCTTCTGAGTCCTGCCATTCTAAGTCTGCTTTTCCTCCTCATCCCCTTTTGTTTAGTCATTCTCTCATCTCCTCAGATCTGAATCTCAGGCTTTCTGGTCTTCATCTGTACCGAAGCGATCATGTCGGAAAGACTCATGTAGACTGTTCAGATAGATACAAGAGAGGAAGAAAGAAACCTCATTTATGTGAGATAGGATTCTATAGTATTCAGACTGCTGATGGTATTAGGGCCCAACAGTAACACAGAAAATAACAAGCGTCGACGCAGAACTGACTATGTGCCAGGCACTGTGGTGGTACAGTACCTCCTTATAATGCTCCGAGTAAGGTAGGCATTCTTTTTGTCCTCATTTTGCAGATGAGGAAACTGAGGCAACTGAGAGATCGGGAATGCGATCTAGGGTTCCCACTGTTGTATGGCAGGACTAAGACTTGAACTCTGGTTCAAAAATTCATATACATCACCACTCTGTTAGGCACTGGGCAACGATGTTGTTCTCAACATGTGGTTCATGTTTGCAAGATGCCAAGTTTAAACACTATGTTAAACTGTCCACCCTCCTTCATATTCAAGATGTAAGCTCACTTGTTCACTCAGCAGATATCTGGGATCATGGTTACAGCCTATTATTTCACCCATTTGAATACAAGAGGCTAGCTAGCAAGCACCTTCAAAAATGTCACTGTGCTGTGTTCTGTGGCTGCGGTGGTTACCAAAGACTATTCTTATCCGGTTCATGCTTTGAAAAAAGAGAATAAGCCAAATGATTAAACCACAACTATATCTCTATAAATTTATTATTTTGAGAGTAATCTATTGCATAAGTAATCAATGTATATATTAGTTTTTAAGCTTTCAACTCCTCCTACCTACTTATATTATAAAGATCACCTTTACTTTAGAAAGCCCGGCTTAAGTCCTTTCATGATTGTGCTCCCAGGATAACTTGATAAACTTATCTTCTACCTATTTTTACCTCCCTAACATCTAATTAAAAAGAAAAGATTCAGTAGAAGCATTGCAGACTTGGTCACCCCATGCTTTTGTTCAGCCTTGCCACTGCCTCAGGCTCTGTTTGCAAAGCCAGCAAGGTCACATTCTTATAATGCTGGCACTTGGGAGGCTGAGGTAGGAAGAGTTTTGAGGCCATCTTGGATAGCAGAGCGAGTCCCAGGCCAGCCTCAATTATAAATAGATACCCTGTCTCAAACCAAACAAAGCTAAACAAAAAATTTCCTTTTTTTAAA
>NW_008336313.1:987297-1054548 GCF_000622305.1 Nannospalax galili | reverse complement strand
ATATAAATGCCAGGTGGGCGTGTGTCTCACCTGCAGTTCCAGTGTTTAGAAGGAAGAAACAAGGGATCCCTAGAACAAGCTGTGTAGCTAGACTAGCAATTCAATGAGCCATGGGTTCAACTGAGAGACCTTTCCTCAGTGAAAAAGGAGGAGAGTGATTGAGGAAGACCTCTGATGTCAGTCTCAGGCCTCCAGACACACATGTAAACATGTATACACACAGGCACACTCACCACGCACACATGCACGTGCAAAAGAATTATTTTTATAAAAGAATCTTAGGGGCTGAAGAGATGGCTCATCGGTTAAGAGCACCGGCAGCTCTTGCAGCCGACCTGGGTTCGCACGCACACATGCACGTGCAAAAGAATTATTTTTATAAAAGAATCTTAGGGGGCTGAAGAGAGGGCTCATCGGTTAAGAGCACCGGCAGCTCTTGCAGCCGACCTGGGTTCAAGTCCCAGCATGCACATGGTAGATAACAAGGTTTGTAACTCCAGATTCAAGGGGAATCTAACACCCTCTTCTGACCTCCATGGGAATTGATACCACATGTGCACTTACATACATGCAGGCAATACACATAAAATAAAAATAACAGATAAAATATAGGAATAAAAGATATCTTAGGCTATAGATTGTGATAAAGATACAAATGAGGGGAGCTGGAGAGATGGCTCAGTGGTTAAGAACACTGATTATTCTTGCAGAAGACCAGGGTTCGAATCCCAACATCCACATGGCACCTAACAACTGTCTGTCACTCTAGTTCCAGGGTATCCAACAGCCTCTTCTGTCTTCTGTGGGCATTGCACAACGTGGGCGCACTTACACACAGGCAATACAGCGCACACATTAAATTTTTTAAAAAGATAAAAATGAGAGGAATGAGGCCTCATAAGTGCACAGTATCTAGCCCACATCACAGCCCCTAGGCCATAATGCCCGATTAGACAGCAGTGTTGTGCTGTGAGTGTGTGAGAACAGATCTACCTATCGTACTTGAATATTTGCTAGATGGACCGATACATTTGCATCTTAAACCTAGAGGAAGGATGCAAGAGGGCTATCACTCAAAGTACATTTATGTACACAGACACTTATACAGCCCCATCTCCCAGTAGGGAAAAGGGAGTCAGAGAAAGAATCTGCACCATCCTGATTCCGTGATAACAGGCTGTAAGCTGCCGGTTTTAATATGGGAGTTAATTTACCTTTGGGTTCAGGTGACAGTCCTGATGACCTAGAACAGTGTGGCCTCTTAGACTGTCTGTAGACCAGACAAATCAAACTTTGGAGTCAGTGAAGAACGGGTTGAATACCAGCATTGTCATGGCTTCCGTATGATTTGTAAAAGATATTTAATCCTTCAGAAGTTTGGTACAGTGGCTAATGGAACCCAGAGAATTCTAGAGCCACATGGCCTGTACCCCTAAACTTATCCAATCTTCAGTTTTCCTGTTTCTAAATGAGTGTGGAATAATAATGTTTCCTTCATAGGGTTGATGCGAGGATTAAGTTAACTCAGTTGGAGAGTTTTAAACAATACCCGGCACCACAACATCATTAGCTCTTCAATATTGTGTTTTAGGGTTGCAGCGAGAATGAAGGGCTGACTATGCAGCCCCTAGCCTTACAAAGCCACAACCTGGAGCTGGCCCAGCAGTAACTTCTTCACATTCTATTCACCGCCCCAGTGCCAGCCATTATGCAATGTAGAGACTGTGGAGGGAACAAAACTTGGGAAGTGTGGCTCAACAGGGGCCCCCAGGGACAGAGTGACACAGCACAGTTGGAAGAGACAACGTGGGCTGTAGTTCTGGGGTGCGTCAATGGGCATCATGCAGGCAGAGAAACATCGTTAGTGCGGCCTATACTTTTAGTGGCCTGCTCACGGAAGAGGCCTCCGTCCTTGCGCTCAGGTTCTGTCCCCTCATCTTCCACAACATTCTAATCAGCTGTTTCTACTAGCTGTTTTCTAAGGCCACAAGAAGCCAGAATGTTTGAGACATAAAGTAATTCTAAGAATAGGATCCCTGGCAAGAAAAAAGAAGCAAAATGGGAAAAAAGCAAAATGAAAAAATCATATGATGAAATCTGAAAATGGATGTCAGTTACGGGCACCTGGAGTACAGAGTGTCGTCAAAGGCTGCAACTGTCACCAGATGCAAGACAAATACAAATGCTTCCTCCCCAACCTCCAATAGACATGAGGGTTAGGGATACTACTGCTGCTGCACGTCCAGGGAGACAGGGTCCCTGGGGCCCTCATAGGATGGAAGCCCATGTCCAGTGACAGATGCCTTACAATGATCTACTCATGACATTGCCAGCCATCTAGTGAATGGTCTACTATCCTCAGGTACCACACCAAATGCTCTCCTAATACCGTGCAATATTACCTTACAGTTTTCAAAGTTCACCTTCAACTCCTTCATCTTCGTTAGGATCGGTCATCCTCCCGTGAGTCATAGGGTAGAGACTAGAAGACACGTTTTCTAACTCGCAAAGCTGAGATATAAATATGGCTGTCCTTTGATCTCGTGTTCTTTTTCCTTTCCTCATCCATTATAGAATACATTAAACTTTGTCCAATCTTTATTTATTTAGTGCATTTATTGAGTGTGTTCTGTGTGTACGAGGGTCTGAGGCTGCCTCTGCCTCATCTCTGTTCTTTTATGTACCGTGTTCTTTTATACGCACAATGTAAATGTATTTTCTCAACCTCCTTGTGAATTACAGGCTCCCACCACATTGCAGGTAGGACGGCTCTGACAAAGCCCAGAACTAAGATTGGCATGTAGGTCTGTGTCACGTCTTATGGTCTTTCCAGTATACCGTATCACAAAACTTTATCATTTTCATGTAATACAATGACTCTTGTCTGTGCTCAACCATCCCCACATCACACATGGCAGTAAACTCAGACCTCTGAAACCGAGGCTGGAAATGCATTTGTTCTTGTGGTCAGAGATAATTTTCTATAGCAAACATCTGCTCATGCACATACCTCTTGTATGCACTTGGCTTTCTGCATGCCATTTATATATAGCACGGCATTTCTTCTCCATATTTAATCACCTAGGAAGGTACTTTATCCTAGTTTACAGAGGACACAACAAGAACTGGTACTGGGTAACTGCCGTTCCCAGTGTCATATAAAATGACAACCTCCAACACACTCTGATCTACACCCCCCCAAGAAACCTCAGAGAGACTTTGGATGGTGCAGAGTGTAGTCTGAGAAGACTTCATGGAGAAGAAGGCCAACAGTACCATGGAATGATTATCACACAGCTGTCAGAGCACACTATGAGCCAAGGAGCATGTTATTATAGCTATGATTAGGTTTCCATGTACTTCTCAAATCAGATGTGTAAATATAATCAAAAACATTTCTCCTTGTAGCACAGACTTCCAGCAGGTTCTACCCAGCATCCTAGTTCTGAGAGATGATAATAAATTAGCTCTAATTAGCTCTCCCACATGCTGAAGCAAGTTTTCTTGTCATTGCTTTGCAAAGCAGGAGAGAAGGAACTGCCTTGGATTCCTTAGGAAGTGGTCTGTGGCAGTGTGGAGAGGAGTAGTGGATCACAGGCGTGGCTGGCACAGGACCTCCAGTTCTACACTAGCTTGTCCTCCCACGGGCCTGCCATCTGTACCCTCTGACTTTTGTCTTCTCCCCTCTCAGACTGCTTTTCTTCTCTCTCACACCAAAAGACCAGTCCTGAAGAATTCTCCAACTGAAGGATCTATTTCATTTGTGCAGGAAGAGCGTTACATAGCAGCTACTGGTAGTCAGGCTTTGATTTAAATTCTGGGGATACAAAGATGAGTAAGAACTGGATATGAGTTTAGGAAATTCCTATTCTAACAGGAGAATAACAAGAGCTCCTCATCCTTAGTGCCAGACACTTGACCACACCCAACAAAGTCATTCTCTTATGAAACTGCTGCAGGAGACACCGAGGCAATTAAAATGAGAAGTAGTGTCAGAGGTAAGCCATTTCCTAGTAAATGTCAGAGCTGTAATTCCAGCTAGTCTCCAGTCTCTTAATTACTAGAATGCATCGTCTTGCCTAGAAAGTGTGGGATGCCATGAAAAAACAGGGATAGCAGCAAGTCACAGCAAGCATGTGGAAATGAGATGTGCTCCAGCTGAATGAGCACGGTGGACCTTGGTAAGGATGGTCACTGCACAGAAACTCAAAGGAAAGGCTCATGAAGACTCTATGTTTAGTTTCTCAAATTGGGTATTTGTGTGGTTGTGTGTGCATGTGCATGTGAGAGAGTGAGTGAGTGTGTGTGTGTGTGTGTGTGTGTGTGTGTGTGTGAGAGTGAGTGAGTGTGTGTGTGTGTGTGAGAGTGAGTGAGTGTGTGTGTGTGTGTGTGTGTGTGTGTGTGTGTGGTCAGAGGACAACTTTGTGGACTCGGTTCTCAGCTTCCACCTTTACAAAGGGCTCCAGGGAACTTTGTGAACTCAGGTCCCACCTTCTACCTTTACAGAGGACTCCAGGGATTGAACTCAAGTTGTTAGGCACCATCAAGTGACAAACACCTTTACCTGCTGAGCCCTCTCTCTGCTTCCATGAAGCTGTTTCAACGCATGAGATGGAGGAAGAAAAGCATTTTATTTGAAAGACCCAGACAGGAAAGAAACCACAGGAATGGAAAAGGAAGAACGTGCCCCACAAAGGGCCCCTTTGGAAGCTGGCTTTGCGCTAATTCACTCAAATAACAGTTACTAAGTGCTTACTGTGTGTCAGTTACAGTGATAGTCCAGGGATTAACATGATGACCGACACAAAGGCCACACGCTTAAGGTGCTCAGTACTCTAGTGGTTTTCACCTGAGACCAACCTTATTCCACAAATGACACCTAGCAATGTGTGGAGGTCATCTTTGGTCATGATAGCCTGAGGAAGTGCTACCAGTGAGCAGTGGGTAGAAGGCAGAAATGTTTTTTTTAAAATACCTTGCACACACAGGACAGTGACCCCTAATGCACAGCTGTGTGGCCTAAAATGTCAATGACTCAAGTGAATGACAAACTAGGTCAAGGAATTTGCCGTTTCCAGGTCTGGTGGCCTCCAACAGGGAAAGGTAGCAGTGGGGGTAACAGCAGCTGGAAACTTTCTGTTGGAAATGACCTCTCAACACAAAAGAAATCAGCTTAATTGCCTAAGCTCTTTTATGAGTGGCCTAGGATGACCTGAAAATGCTCTTCTATCACCTCTGATTCAGAACCACTCAGCCCTTATGAGAATCTGTGGTTCCCCAAAAGGAGATATCAGATGGCATCTTCGTTCTTAATCAAATTAAGTCAACAGCGTCTGGACAGAAACTGCACCGCTGAGGGATTTATTACAAATCACCTAATCGCTTGCTTCTCCCACGAAAGGAAAATGTTCCAAAGCACTTCTCAACCCCTCACCCTGAGCATTTCAAAGAACCAGGCTTGGGCAGGAGCCTATTTATTAAGTTAAGCAATATTTACTGGATCTAGCTCACCAGGAACAGTGCATGGACCTTAACTGCCTTTTAAAATGAAAGTCCACTTTTCATGGTCATCTCAAGCACATCCAGAGCTAGTCTGCTTTTCTTATGCTGACTGAGAACAGAGTGAGACTTTGAAGGAACTTCAGATGTTGGCCCAAGAAAGAAAAGAGAAGGATCAGGGTGCTGAGGGCAGGCTCCCTATATTGGCCCCAGTCTGTCTATCTGCAAAACTAACAATCAGTCACCTACCTTGTAGAGTTGTTATTAGGGTTCATCGTGGTGAGGACATGGGCAAAAAAATACCACCTTTGGCATAGAATGGCCCTCGGCAAACGAGAGCTGAGAAAATAGGGCCATTTCCTATCTATACTTGGCTTCAGGGATGTAGGATGCAGCAAAAAAAGCCCCCCAAAGACCCCACTGTTGTGGCTTAGTTACTTTTCTTGTCTGTTAAGCACAGATGAGGAGGGAAATTCCCTGTGGACTGATGGTTTCTTAGTATTTCATGCAGTCCAGTTCATGTCTCAGGGTGCAGGCTGGACTGCAAGAAAGCTCACTAACAGATCAGAGAGAACGTGAGGGAAAATCAATTAAAAGGGTCTTTCAGTGAATGGGGGGGGGCAAATGCCAAGCATTAATCCCAAGGGAGATCTGGATTTCCATAGCAGGCGAGGCCTTCCCTTTAACCCATTGGCTTCTCGAGTTGGAGTTTCCCAGGGTGAAGTCCATTACTGGCAATGGGTGTACCGGGTGTGATTAATGACCCTGGTTACGGGCCGGTTAGCAGCGGAGAGCTCCATCCATCTCACTTCGTGGAAACATCACACACCATTTATTGTCTGCCGCCAGGATGTGTTCCTTTGCAATTAGGTAAATGCCTTGTTTGGAGGAGATGTGGTTCCTGCATCAGTGGCCCTCACCTCTGGCCAGCACCTTGCAGGAAGGCTCAAGCTGGTAGAGCCCTGATGGGAACAGGTAGTGAGCTGGCCAGGTGCTGCTTCATAACCCCAGATGCCTGTGGTCCCAGAGCTTTGCCTGCTCTCCATTGCCTCATTTCAAAGGGAATATTTAGCCCAGAGGGTCCATAAATATCATGGCTTTAAAATGCATTCAGGAGTAAGGACAGAGGGAGGAGACGATGGAGACAAGGAAGGAAGGCCTGGCATGTGCTCTTTTTCTACTATATAAAGAAGCGCCCCCCGCCGCTTTGAAAAACCAGTGCCTGTCATTTATGTGGTTTGATGCTACATATCTGAAAGGTGCCACTGCATTGTTCCCATCCACAGCCAGGGACACTGAGATGTGGAGAGGCGACAGCACTCTGTGTGTCACAGCTGGCAGACATCTGGTTGTTCAGGACCCAAAAGTCTTGCTCTAGAGCCAGGTTCTCAACCAGACCACACAGAAAAGTACAGAGTAGAGCAAAGAGAATGGCCAGCTACCAGAACTCTGATACCCAGAGTGGCTGGGCACTGTTCTGAGGAAGTATCAGTGAAGGAAACAGATATTCATGGAGGTCACCCCTGCCTAAGAAAGGGGATGATAGCAACAGAGACTGTCACTTGTTGCTTATTGTACCTAATACTCTACAGAATATTGTATATGCTTTATTATATTTGCTCTTCACCATAATAACAAGCAATGAGTTATAACTATCCGTATTTCACAAATGAGGCACTGTCACAATTGGTGCCCTAGTCAGAATTTTTGGGTCTTCCACAAAAGTCTTGTGTTAAAATTCTATGTCCTCCTGACTGGGATTATAGTCCTTATGAAGGAGACAGCAGAGAGCTGCCCTGTTCCTTCCATCCCTTAAGGACACAGTGAGAAGGCACCATGTCTGAATTAGACATTGAAGCTGCTGGTACCGTGATCTCAGCGTCAGTTTGCAGAGCTGTGAGAAACTCATTGCTGTTGATAGGATGTGCTCTGTGATATTTTGCTATGCAGTCCAAGGCAACTAGGATAGGAAGTGTGATAACCTGGTGTAGTGTACTCATTCAGGAGGTAGTAGACCTATGTTTTGAATTTGCACAGGCTGACTCTTGACTTGCTTTTCACGCTGAACCAGAGTTTCAGGTGTGGGATAATTCCTGACAGCATGCGGGGAGGGATGGTGCAGGGAAGTGGTGAACATCTAGAACATGAAAAACTAGGATAAGATTCCTAGACCTGGATAAGACCTGGAAGGGAAGCAAAGCGAGGTCTGTTGGAGGAAATGGGGGGGGGTGCCTCTTGCCCAGTGTACCTGAGGAGCTTGCTAATTTGGTGCCTGAGGAGGCCAGTGTAGCCAGAGTGTTGAGACCAAACACAATGTCCTGATAGAAAGCTGGGTATGAAGACTGGGGGACAAATGGCCCCATTAGGCTATGTTCAAGGTTTTACTTTATCATATGAATCCTAAGCAAAAAGAAAGCACTATGTTGGAGATAGCTTGTACCCACTACAGCTCTGTGTTCCTCACTCTGTAGTGTGGGGTTGTCCTGTGGGTAATGCTCTAAATATTGTATATTCAGAATCATTGCTTTGTAAAAAGAAAAAGAATAAGAGTTTATTAATTTATTGAGAATTACATACGTGCACACAGTATGTTTTGATTGTATTCATCCCCAACAGCACCCCTGAATTCCTCTGGGCTCTGCTCTCCACATCCCCACTGAGTGCAGTTTGTGCTGTTCATAGAGACATGAATGTGGGGCCATTCACTAGAGCATGGTCCACCTACCAAGCACCACACCCTGAAAGAAAACTAACTCTCCATCCCCTGGCAGCCATCAACTCTCAATAGCTCCTCACTTAGGGTTGTTAACTGTAAATAGCTCCTCAGTTAGCTCTTTGTGTGTGTGTGTGTGTGTGTGTGTGTGTGTGGTATATGTGTGTGTGTGGTGTGTGTGTGTGTGTGTGGTGTGTGTGTGTGGTATGTGTGTGTGTGTGGTGTGTGTGTGTGTGTGGTGTGTGTGTGTGGTATGTGTGTGTGTGTGGTGTGTGTGTGTGTGTGGTGTGTGTGTGTGGTATGTGTGTGTGTGTGGTGTGTGTGTGTGTGTGGTGTGTGTGTGTGGTATGTGTGTGTGTGTGGTGTGTGTGTGTGTGTGGTGTGTGTGTGTGGTATGTGTGTGTGTGTGGTGTGTGTGTGTGTGTGGTGTGTGTGTGTGGTATGTGTGTGTGTGTGGTGTGTGTGTGTGTGTGGTGTGTGTGTGTGGTATGTGTGTGTGTGTGGTGTGTGTGTGTGTGTGGTGTGTGTGTGTGGTATGTGTGTGTGTGTGGTGTGTGTGTGTGTGTGGTGTGTGTGTGTGGTATGTGTGTGTGTGTGGTGTGTGTGTGTGTGTGGTGTGTGTGTGTGGTATGTGTGTGTGTGTGGTGTGTGTGTGTGTGTGGTGTGTGTGTGTGGTATGTGTGTGTGTGTGGTGTGTGTGTGTGTGGTATGTGTGTGTGTGTGGTATATGTGTGTGTGTGTGGTGTGTGTCTGTCTGTCTGTCTGTGTCTGTGTCTGTGTGTGCCCTCCCTCCTCTGTGTTGGAATGCTGACCCTTGCCAATGGGAATGGGAATGGGAATGATGTGTAGCATCAGGCTGGGGTTTGAAGAGGTGGCTATGGCTCCTCTATTTTTTAAATTAATTTAATTTAACGTTTCTGCTTCCTAGAAGGAAGCATTTGAGAGACTCTAGGTGATGGTAGAGCTACAAGGTAGAAGGAGCCTATCTAGGTCCCTGAACCACCATGTGGTATGCAACGTGTCTATATGGATGAGATTTCCCCATGAATAAAAAGTAAACTGCAGCCATGACCAGGATGAGGTTTATCTGTCACAGTAGCTAGCATCAGGATGACTAACTGTGGAGAACAGACTGGTCTTTTTTAAGAGTTATTCTAGACACAGGATGGAGAAGAGCAAGGGGAGACTCAGGAAGACCCATGATTCAGGTGAACCACTTGGACCAATCCTGAGATCCACATAGGTGTGTAGCATGCCAGCCTTCTTGGAATCTTCCATATAGAGATGGCTTATTAAGCTGAAATGGCTTGAACCAAAATGTCAAACTCAACATTTTCTGAACCACTTCCAAGTATTTTACTTTTATGTAGTATTGAAGTGATTTATATACCCTTAGTTTTTGAAATAAGCATGGAAAGAATTCGATATAGAACAGAGAACTGTGAAGTCACACTGCTGTGGCCCTCAAGGACCTGTGCATTCTGAACGGTCAGCTGTGTGCTCATGAGCTCAGGATCAAAGATCCAAAGGTCTGGTGGATCTGAGCTCCTTACTTGGCTGATACTGACTGCAGTTTTCTGTGACACACGTAGTTTGTCTTCGTTTGCTCAGGTGTAAAATGAGAATAACACTACCACTTGCCTTGTGGGATTGTCCGAAGAACAACAGCTCTTAGTTAAAATTATGGTGTACTGAGAGGGTACAATAAGAAATGACACTACTGTTATCATGGCACCATCGTAGAAAGACCCCATCTCCTTGCTTCTGGTTTTAAACCTTTCTAGACCCTTTTCTCCTAAGGAAGCCGTTCATACCTGGCTCTCTCAGCTTCTAGTCTGACTGCTCCTCAGAGGGCTTCCCAACCTACCTGTTCTCAAGTCTGCCATTGCACCACCTGCTGCTTCGTGTTTCCTTCCTAGCACATATCACCTCCTGCTGCAGGGCTCTGTGTGTAGCTGATGTATGTGTGTGTGTGTGTGTGTGTGCATGCGTGAGTGTGTGTGTGTGTGTGTGCGTGTGTGCATGCATGAGTGTGTGTGTGTGTGTGTGATGGAGCTCCTCACATTTCCCTGCATCTGAGCACTCAAAGCAGCCATTTTATCTCATGTTTGCAGCTGGACATCAGCCTTCTAGAAGAATGTCTGGCATAGAGTGGGAACCCAAAGCATAGTCAGTGAATGAGGAAGAATGAATTTTTTATCCCCAGGTTCTGGGCTCCAGCCTTCACTGGTCTCAGAGTTCCTTGACCTCCCTGGTACCCTAGTGAGTCACCTAGCAATCCAAAGCATGCACAAATTTTATTAAAAAAAAAAAACAAAACATCAGCCTTCTAGAAGAATGTCTGGCATAGAGTGGGAACCCAAAGCATAGTCAGTGAATGAGGAAGAATGAATTTTTTATCCCCAGGTTCTGGGCTCCAGCCTTCACTGGTCTCAGAGTTCCTTGACCTCCCTGGTACCCTAGTGAGTCACCTAGCAATCCAAAGCATGCACAAATTTTATTAAAACAAACAAACAAACAAACAAAAAAACAAAACCCTCTCCTGACTGCTACCCCCTTGGCCCCTGGTTTCTAGTTCCTAATTTGATTCCATAAAACCTCTGTGCCTGAAACAAAGAATCTGTCACCTTCCCAGAATTGGTGACAGGCCAACTTCAGTGACCAGCAGTCCTCTATGGCACCTACCCCAACACTGGAGAACACACAGTTCCATACCTCCCATCTGTCAAAGCCTGCATGCTAGCATTATGGCTCAGAAATCTCAGTCAAATCACAGGGCTGTCTGCTTATATGTTCTCCTCAAGATTTTAAAACTCTTTTTAGGTACAACTGATGTTTAATAAACCATACATATTTAAAAGGCATAATTTGATGAGTGCGCACACACATATATATGTATACACACTTGTATGTGTGCATGTCACGAATAAAATGGTACACATGACAGCATAACCTGAACTTTCCTTCTTTTAGGATCTGGCTTTCCTCATATATTCCCCCACCTTTCATGATCAGCAGAGGATGCTTTGCTTTCTTCACTCCAGGTAGTTTTACTTTTCTAACAGTTTATATGAATGAAATCCCAAGTATAAAATCTTCATCTGGATTCTTTCTCGCAGCATAGCTATGAGATTCATCCATGTGTCAGTAGTTCCTCTTTATTGATTAGTATTCCATACATGAATGGATTACAGTTAATTCATCTATATTCCTGTTGGACACTTCTAGCTGTTGCCAATAAAGCGAGGAACGTTTGTATACAAGTCTTCGGATGGACATACATTTTTATCTTCCTTGAACAAAATATATAGAACTAAAACTGGTAGTTGTATGAAAAGTCTAGAGTTCATGTTTTGGAAAATTGCTGAATTCTTTTTCCTAAATAGCTATACCATTTTACATCACTACCGTCAGTGTATGAGAGTTCCTATTGTTCCTTTGTCTTAATAACACTTAGCATGGTCAAGTGTGATTAATTTTGCTCAGTGTAAAAGGCCGCAGCTGTATCTCATTGTACTTTCTCCTTGTAACTCCCTAACAATGAACTGTTTTCATCATCTTTGGGTGAGGTTTCCATCACTCTCACGTCTTGGATACAGCATTGTTTTCATGGGGGTTATCTTATTTAGGAGTTGTAAGAACTTCTGAAGATATTTTGTAGAGTCTCTTTACAAGTTCTCTGTTAGAGAAATCGTGAGTGAATATTTTTCCAATGTTTCTCTTGCCTTTTCAATTTCCTTTGCTTGTCTCATGGGGAGCATGCCTCTCCATATGTCTGAAAAGTAGAATACAACAGCCTTAACTTTGAAAATGTTCAGTACATGTTCATTCTTTGGGAAAAACTCTAACTTTAAATATGCCAAAGCCAAGCATGTGAAAGGTACACCTCGATTTACTAATCCAAAAGTAAAGGTCATATCGTCCATTTCATATTAATGAGTGTGACTAAATTGCCGAGATTGATGCACGCTTAGCACATAATAGAAGTTTCAGAAGAATTGGCAACATTTTCGTTTTGTGGTTCTAGGGAGCGGAAACGGACCAAGGAGTAGAAACCTTGAAGACGCAGAGCGTGTG
The DNA here is from genome assembly GCF_000622305.1 of Nannospalax galili. NCBI lineage: Eukaryota > Metazoa > Chordata > Mammalia > Rodentia > Spalacidae > Nannospalax > Nannospalax galili. The sequence goes on along the minus strand of NW_008336313.1, from coordinate 1,042,259 downwards.
AGTACAGCTGTCCAGTAAATGGAATGGAGTTGGCTGATGTATAAACTGATGAGCTGCCCATTGCTGGGAGCAGTAAAGCCTAGAGAAAATAGCCATGTGATCAGGTCCTAGGAGAGATGGTTGCTGCCTTGCGAGAAGTCGTAGACATCTCACAGCTCTTTTGTTGGGAAAAACTGGAGCTTATGGTAGGAGACAGAATAAAAGAAACAAACATGTGATAATACGATTATAATACCTAGCGCATATAGTTATTGAAAGTGTGCAATTTTGTTAAAGATTTGAAAAGGCGTTATTCCAATTCGTCATTCCCCAAACTCTTAAGATAGGAGTAAATATTACCTTTATTTGATAAATGAGAAAATGAGCTCAAAGGTGTTAGCTTGTCCAGTAACACACATCTTGGAGGAATGGCACCTTGAATTCAGATTTTTAATGATAGACTATTTCTCTTCTTCCCGAACCCATAAGCTAAAGCCTTAATCCCAAAGTGATGATATTATTAGGTGTGTAGGTCCTGAGGGTATAGTCTTCATGGATGCAGTGATTACTTTTTGAGAAGAGACCACCATAAAACTATCTGTCTGTCTGCAATGTGGAGAAGAGCCCTCATCCATACTCACACATACTGGCATCCTGATCTCAGAGTTCTAGCCCAGAGATCTGTAAGAAGCAGACACTTATTGCTTAGAAGTCCGAAAGTTTGGTGTGCCTATTATAGCAAGCAACAGAGTGCTATAAACTAAGACAAGGTGTGTTTGAGCCAAGTACTCTGAGGCCAGTTTCCTCTGTTTAGTCATTGTCTGGGGGTGAGTGCTGGTAAAACATTCTCTCCCAGTACTTATATCTCAACATGTCCACCTGTCTTTGTGCCAGTGTGAATAGGTACTTAGCTGCTACAGCTCCACAGCTGCAGAGCTCTATTTCTTTGGTCAAACACTAGGGCTGACATGCCTGAGGTTGCCATCTGACTTGCTCTCTACCCAGCACTCCTATTCAGATCTCAGCTTTTGGAGAAAATGGCATTCACTGTCCCCATTTGGAACAGGTCTTTCCTAGGCTTTTCCTCTGGCACATGGAGTGTTTATTTGTTTTGGAAGTCCTCAGAAGTGGCAGCTTTCTCATCACACAGCAGTATGGAGTGTCCCCATTTGGTGCTTGTCCATCTAGCACACAATATTTACTCTGTCATCGCAAAGCTGTTGGACCCTTAGATCCTAATCATCCAAAGATACTTTTGTGGCTTCTAGAAATCAGGCCTGCTCTTGTGCAAGCAAGTGCCTGCCTCTCTGCCATCCCGATTACCAGTTCTTGTTGGCAACAGAGCCATAATGATGCTCACCAGATTGTGCCAAACAGACGTTACCTAGCAACCAGTGGGAGCCATCAGGATGTATCTGTGTGTTCTCCACATTGTATGTGATTCTTGAAGCTTCCTGGGTTCAATGGAGAATAAAAGCACTCTGAAAGACAACCTTGAGAGAAGGGCTTTGTGGTTAGGCACACCCTCGTGCATCTGGACTCTCCATCCTTTGATTTCAATTGTATGATTCTCTGGTTTCTCATCCAGTTTTTTAAACTGGACAGTGATGAATACTAGTAGCTTCCTCTTCGGGAGCTGAGAATGTAATGAATGTTGCAAAAGGTACAGTACGGGACAGTGTTCTATATTAAGACAGTATTCAGTGAATGTCAGCTCTCTTCAGAGTACGTTTTGTTTTCTAGGTTACATTTTAAAAAGATAAAAATCTGAGCTTCCAAAGGTCCAGGATCCTGCTATCTCCATCCTGTATTAACAAATCACTGTGCAGTTACCAACCACCAGTCTTCTGGAAAATGATTAAATCACGATAGCTCTGTCCTAATCAATGGATTAATTGTTTGATTAATTAATAATATGATGACAAAATTGGGACGTGGTAGAAAGTAGGTGGTAGGAGGTGACACGTAGTTGGAGAAAGTAGATCACTGGCGACACATCATGAAAAGATTTATTTTGCACCCTGACCCTTCATCTGTCTTTCTCCTTCCTGGTGACATGTGGTGAACACCTCCGTTCCACATGCTCCCACCACTATAATATTTTGCTTCACCACAGGCTGCAGACAATGGAGCCAGATGACCACGGATGGAAACCTCTTCCTCTGTGAGCCAAAACAAACCCTCTTCTTTTAAATTATTTTTCTTGGGTATTGTCACAGAAGCCCTCAAACTAAGATAGCTCTTTTACATTTGTTTCCCTCATCTGAACAAGGAAGCCAAATGCTCTGGAGTTCACTTTATGTGGGCATATGAAATACTTCAAGGCTAGATTATGGATGTCAGAGGCAGCCTGGATATGCTGCTGGGTGATTTTAGCACAGTAGTGTTGGCAGCCCTGGAGACGTACGTTCGTCTTCATCTAAATGTAGCTTTTCTCCCTATCCAGGTATAGCCTTGTTGTTTAAATTGTGCAAAGGAAAGGACATCCCACTGAAGTCTATCTGTTCTCTCTAGCCCCACTTCTTCACTTTACTCTCTCTCTTGGCTTGAGAAAATACATTCCCTTTATAATCCTAAGAAAGCCATTACCAGGGGAGGTAGAGGGATTGTAAGGAATGTGGTGGAAGTTAGGAGGCAGACTAGAGAAGCCAGTACAGAAATCTGCCAAAGATGAATGTGAGCGACACGCCACTATGCAAAACTCTCAGGTTTGAGGTGAGGTAGGTGTGGATTCCCGGTCTCTTCTTTTCCCTCTCTGAGGACCCAATGAGCCTCGGTCTTTTCACCTGTAAGGAAGGTAAAACATAACTTAATTGCAAAGTTGTTACAAGGATGGAATAATGAATATAACGTGCATATGAAGATGTCTGGCACATCAAGTATCCTCAACATAGAAAATGTGTTTAATACAATACTAATAATAGCACAAATCCTATATGTAGCAGAGCCCAAATGGGAGGAATGGTTCTAAACACTTGTTCTAAAGGATGAGGCTCAGTTACTCCCTAGGGAGGCAAATTTAAGCAAGGATATGGAATCAGAAGTCAAGGAGGTGAGGGACGAGTCAGCAAGCAGACTGAAGAGGACAAATAACTTAGGGTCCGGGCCAGGAAACAGGTTAAAGTTTAGGACCCTTAGCTGAAAAGTGCAGGACAGAACAGACGTCTCCCACTTAAGGAAGCTCTATCTCCAGGCTCTTTCTGCCTCCTCCAGGACTCCACTGCCAAAACCCTATAGAAGTGCCCAGTGAAAACTAGGTGCTTGGAAGAGCGGCAACAGGGTTACTCCCGGTACAGGGTGCTGACCAACGATGAGTCCGCCATTGGCTTCCTGGGGCCACAGCTCCTCAGTTTGGGGGATTTCTTGGCGAAAATGCCACTAGAGAAGCACCTCTCAGGTTAGTACAGTGAATTTGTTTCTCCTTCTCAATCAGGTAAATCTCAGTACATCCCAGATTCCTCTTGGCCATTGTCTGGCTGGCTTTTTACCTCAGGGAGCCCAGTCGGAAAGAGTTGCTGGAAGCAAAGAGAGTGACTTGAGACGAATTCAGTCAGTCAGTTGTCTGTCAGATGACTGGCAGGTAAAGCTTCTGAGAGTTCCAACTCAGCCACTGAGAAGCATCTAGCCCAGCAGAGTTAGAAGGACTGGTGAGGAGGTGAATTGTGTCTGTGATTAGCACCCAGAAGAGTGGCTTTCTTCAGACATCTGAAACCTGATTATCACCTGTCCATGTCACAGACTTCAGAACAATCAAGAAGCAGCCGGAAACTAATGCTGTGTCTGGGAGCCTGACACACAGCAGCTGGATCCGTGGAAGTGGCACGGAATTGGTTCTTACAACCTGTCCTGTCACCACACCCTTGAGGAAGAAGTTTGTTGAATTCAGTGTGTTAATGGTAATTCCTTACTCTACCAGAAAACCTAGGGCATGTTATTTCATCGCAGGGAGCCATAATTTTCCAGTATTTTAAATAGAGGGGCAAGCAATTCCCAAGGCTCCTTTCGATTTTAAAAATAGACTTTGAAGTGAAATATTTGTCAGTCAGACTTGAATGGGTGGACCAGTGGAATATTCTGACACTTCCACAAAAGCAACCTAGGTTCAAATCCCAATTAACACTGTATATTTCATTGAGCCTGCTTGGTTTTTAAAAATTAACAGTATCTAGAGTTAATAAACCTAGGAACTTAATCTTGTTCTGTAATTAATACACCGTGTGTCCGTCAAGGAATTTTTCTCACTTTCTCTCTCTAGGCCTTGTTTTCTTTGTTGGTAACATAGGAATCAGAACCTTGTAGTAGATAACTTCTAAGGTTTGCATGAATGTTCTGCAATCCCATATTGACACAACTGAATTAATTTAAAAGTACTTGTACCTTGACAATGATCTTAATTTTTCCATATATTAAGTGTTTCTCTGTAAAGCCCCAAACTAATAATCTGTAGTAAAGTGCTTAGCACACAGATGGTGCCTAGTAAATGGTAGATGGGTGACCAGCTCCATGGTCCTTCACATATCCACATTACCTTCAGAAAAGGCTTTTCCATTGCTGAGGTCATTTGATCATTCACACAGGCCCCATTTCCTTGAGACTCTGTGATGATTTGGTCACTTTTGATATTTCTGCAGACCCTCTTCCACCATATCAAGAATCAAGCCTCAGGGCTGGAGAAATGGCCCAGTGGTTAAGGGCACTGGCTACTCCTGTAGAGGACCTGAGTTCAATTCCTAGCAGTCACATGGTGGCTAACAATCATTCATAACTCCAGTTCCAGGGATACCTGACCTCTTCTGACCTCTACAGGCATTGTGTGACACGGATGTGCTTGCATACATATAGGCAATACACTCATACCTGTAAAATAAAAATATATAAAAAAATAAAATATTTTAAATACTTTTTAAAAAAGAACCAAGTCTAACATTTTCTTTCAGCACTTCGGAAAGTGAGTTTTCCTGTCTGACGACATGCCCCTCTGCCTGTTTTTTTTTCATTAAGTCATCTCAGAACCCAATAAATAGCACATAGTTACGTTGCTTTCAAGTGTTTCTTGTCTTCTGCACTCTGGTCATCTTCCTCTGGCTTGCAAGGGCCCTTCATTGCTTCTTGCATTTTGGAGACAATGCTGGTGAGACCAGTGAACACTTTGTAGAGACAGTGGGTGGTTGCAGCTGCTTGAGACTTGCGTCCACCCTGTACTATATGTTCAGACAGCGAGACGCTTCATTTGTGAAGCATCTTCATTGCGCCACGTTCTGCTCTAGGTTCCCATTATCAATTCCAGCTCCCAGACTATAGTCTGACACATCGGTCATTTGTTAACCACGTCCCCATTGGACTTTTCTGTTCACTTTTTATTGATAAACCCTTTATACGTGCTATACTGTGTTTGCTGACAGGTGCTCAGTGCTAAATGCAAAAGGCTTGCTGATTTGAATAGCTCCTCATCCCATCATATTTATAAAATAATGTGGCATGCCGTAGTAAGTGCTCCAACATAGGTACAATGTGCTTCTGGAAAGACAATTGGTGACTGATAAGAAGTGCCTTGCCTCTGAGGTCACTTAATCTATGAAGCAGCTGTACGCATCTCCTCAGACTCCTGTGAGGCCATCCTGCAGTGCTTTCTTCTCCCCATGGCTGTAGGTACCAACTCTGTGCTGCAGATTCTCAGACCTGGCCTCCAGCTCAGAACGAAATCTTTTAAAGCATTTCCTCTGCTTCTCTTTTCTTTGCACTACATAACCACCTGACAAAAATATCCTGTGAACTCTATCTTCCTGATTTTTCTTTACTTCATCCCTTCCCTTCTTTTTTTTATTTTGGATAATTTCATACATGAGTGTTGTCTTTGCATTACTTCCGTCCTTCCCAGTCCCCAACTCCTCCCATGTTGCCCCCACTCCATTTCAATTTTTTATCCTTTCCTTTGATTGCTATTGTTACATATACATATACACATCTATAACTATACATGTATGTACATATAATGCACTGAGTCCATTTAATGGTGTGCTTATGTAGCTGTGTATCTTTAACATCATCTCCCTTCTAACTGTGCTGCCATGGAGCTCCACCCAGTTATTTCCATAGCCTGGCCTTCTTTGCTGACCTGCATGCCATCAGTTCTCTGTGGAGATGCTGCTGCACTTATTTCCCTAATTCACTCAGATCACATCACCCTCTTCTCAAACTCCTCAACTTCTCCTATTTGCTTAGCATGAATCCAAAGTTCTAAGATGGGACTGCACTGGTCATGTGATCTGGCTTACACTCAGCACAGTTTTCATTGGTCACTCTGAGTTACCCGCCTCCTCCTCAGGGCTGAAGATCTGATCCCATTCCTCCATTGCTTTTCTCTAGTTTTGGGAAAAGCCTCTCTTCTCGTTCTATTTGAGTCTCAGCACACATGTCCCTTTCTCAGGGAGCTCTTTCCTTACAACTTATCCTGCGCTATCAATGTAAGCAGTCCCACGAATTCGCCTGTTTAATACCTTCATAACTACTATTTTGTCAGGAAACGTAAGCATCATCTGTTTATTTGTTTATCAAATGACCCTCAACTAGAACACCAGCTCCACCAGGGCAGGGACATTATCATTCTTCTTCATATTCACGTCCCCAGGAAAAACTGGTATCAAATGAGCACTCAACAAAACTTAAAAAAAAATAAAAATTACTGCTTTTATTGTATGTGTATGAGTGTATTGTCTGCACGTATGTAAGTGCACCTGTGTCATGCAGTGCCCACGGAGATCAGAAGAGGGTGTTGGATCCCCTGGAACTGGAGTTAATGGGCAGTTGTTAGACACCACGTGGGTTCTGGAAACCAAACCTGGGTCCAGGGCTCTTAACTGCTGAACCATCTCTCCAGCCTTTCAACAAGATTATTTTAAGGATGAAATGGATGAAGGAAGACTCAGTAAGAACATTGTAAATCCTCAGTTTTCAACTGTTGAACTTGTGGAACTGGCTACTTTGTTCAATGTCTTCATCTCCCCAGAACCACCCTACTGAAGATGGCCTGTGTTCCCACACGGCTTCAAAGTACACACCATGAGAAATGAAGTGAAGCCTAGCCTCGTTCCTCCTCTCCTCAGACTCATTCATTCCAGAAAGCACCACTCCTCTGTTTCAGTGAGGTCAATAGATTTGTTGCTGTGGGTAAAAAAAAAGAAAAAAATACAGAAAATGCAGTAACCATTCTGTTTTACAAGGAGTCAAAGATTTGAAGATTTATGTTGAAGATTTGAGTGATAACTCCACACAAGGAATTCATATCAAAGGTCACTTTCAGAGAATCCTTATTTCTGAAGGTCCCCTAGCCATGATCTCTCAGGACAGGGGCTTTCTGCTGCCCTTCTCATGAAGCTGAGCACAGTCACTTTTATACCAAGTTGAGACAGAGAAGCAGGCAGGCCACCACCTTGCAAACATCTGAGAAGTCCTAAATGTGGCTAAAAAGAGAAGGGCACTGGCAGCAGCGACTGGAGTTCAAAATTGGGAAAATCATGCGTCTCATTTTTTTGCACTAATTATTAGCCATTTAGGATCCTCCCTGGATCAGCTGTAAACACTCTTTCTTAGGGTTGTTGTAAAACGCAGAATAAACTGACTTTCTGGAAGCATGCTGCCCCTGAGGACTTGGTGAGCTTCGCCCTCTCATCCCCTATCCTGCTGCCCTCTGACAACGTGGCAGTCACATCCTCTCCTTTGTAGAAACAGGAAATAGGCTCAATACTCGCACCTTGTAGATGCCCTACACACAATGGTACATTGATAATTATCCCAGCATGTGGAAATGTCAGGGTCTCCATGTCTTAAGAGTTCTAATATTATTTGAATTTTATTAACCAGGAAACCATTTCAAAGGAATTATTTTAGAGAAGCACAGCAGGCATTGAATATTTATATACGTTGAACAGGTGAAGGGAGAAATGAAATAATGAGTGAGCGAATGCACAGCACTAGCAAAGGAGAGCTGACTGCTGGGACTCAAACTGCAGAGCCCATCTCAGAGGCCTCTGTGCTAGGCCGCGGTACCCCAGGACATAGCCCCAGAAATTTCTCAAGAACTCTGTCTCTCATTGAGGGATTGATTGTGACTAATGTCACCCTCGTAGCAGACATCTGTCTTACAGAAATTTTGACAAGATGATTACCTAGTTCCCTTTGGGGAGCAGTGTAGAAAAAAAGGGATAATTCAATCTCATCCTGGCCAATGTGGAATTTTGAGGAATTCTTAATTGAAACCAACATCTACATCTTAAAGTTTCTATCCATTGATTGTGTTTAATTCACCCATTCATTCATTTTTAAAAGAGCCTTGCCATGTTGGTCAGGCTGACCTTGAAACCATACAGTAGTCCAGACTGGACTCAATCCTGTAATCCTCTTGCTCAGCTTCCTGGATGCGCAGAGCACAGGGAGCATCCCATGCCTGCAGCCATTCACTCATTTTCGACAGGCATTGAGCACTGATTGTGTGTTCTGCCTGAAGCTTCACCCCTGGGAATGAGCACCTTTCTTTTTTCTCTTTTAATGCCTTTCTTTGATTGGTATCATGTTCAGCATAATCAATATAAATTTTCACAGATGATTTTCTTAAGTGAGCAAGAATCTCTCCCAATCTGCCTGTCAAATGCTCACCCCGTGGATGTGTCCAGAGCACCAATGGGTCAGCCAGTCAAGTCTCCCTATTTGTCACTCTCCACCTGCCTTTCTCTTTCCTCCATTCATTTTCCTTCCCAGTAGCTTTTTTTTCTAGGTGCCCCAAATCCTTTCCTAAGCGTTATGGTCTAATAACCCTACTGTAACCTTCTGCTCAATGTGAACTATCCATACACAGCTTCTGTCTGCTGGCCTGTCCTTCTTAGAATGGGTTGAAGGGGAGATTTTGTGACTAATTACAGTCTATTATTTTTAACCCTACTTGACGGAAAAAAAAAAAAGGAACAATCATCCCAGCCCTCACCTAGCCAATTATCACAGTACAGTGTAAAAATGCTAAGATTTACTCATTTGAAAAACAATCATTGAGTGTAGACTATGTGCAGATTACTTTTTTAGACAACATTCCACGCCTGTGTGTACTTTATATTCTTGTAGAGTGATTTTAAAAGTAGGTTAAAATATTTGTGTCTATTGGTAACAAATGTAATGGAGTTAGCAGAGACAGGTGTTGGGGAAAGAAAAGCAGCCTTACCTTGCCAACCACGAAGGTGTGTGACAACTGAAATCTGGGATTGAAGGATGGCCTGGATCCCTTAGTTTATTCATATGCACGTGATATTCCTGACAGCCTCAAGCAAAATGGCTTTGTTAGGCTGTTGGGTAATGGGGGGGGGGGCAGGAAGAAAAGTGGGACCCATGGGTGATGGTGATGTAGACATCACATGGTGGGCCTCTCTGGATCCCACAGAGTTCTCTTCTCCGTGGAGAGAGAAGAAGGAAATGTTACAATCTGTGGGAATACAGATGAATGTTTGTATAGAGTCGAAAAAGTAACTCTTGTTCTCGTTCTCATCCTTCACAGCATACGTGGTAGACACTCTTGTAACAGAAAGTAGGTTACCAAGTTTGATTTTATAAGTTTTATGTAACACAGAACCAGGGAAAAATGGATAGCTGTGCAGATGGACAGAAGTATTATTTAATAGTAATACACTGGAGAGACCTCAGTAGGTCCTCAATTCCTCGGCCACTTTCCTTTCTGCTTTCATTTTGTCTGAATATAGGGCAGGAGACTTGTTAACATGGAGACAGTCAAAGGAGAAAGCCAGAAAGGGAACTTTACAGATTGTATGGCTAACCTCAGGTTAGGACTCCTCTAGTTTTTCATTCAGAAGAGAGAAGTTAGGTTTTTCTGACCCAGGTCATGAGGGAAAAAACAGGGGAAAGCAGATAGAGGATTAGAAAGACCTTGCTCAGAGACCCATTCTTGTAAGTATTATATTCAAGGTGCCAAAGTTGCCATGATCAGAGTGCGGTATTCCTGACAGCGGCTTGTGGAAAAAGGGGGTGATTGGAAGACTTCTGAAAGTGGAGCCAACATGGGAATCAGCCACGTGTGGCAGGTTGGGGCACAGTCCATGATGGCAGAAGGAGCTCAGGACGCAAAGTGCAGGTCAGAAACATACAAGAGAAGCCTGCTGCTGCCATGGAGGAACTCAACAGAGTTCAAGTCATGCCTAGAACTCTCTTACCACCAGTGCTAGGGAAATATTGGAAGCCAGAGAATGAAATGGCCAGAGTGTCAGAAAGACTTGCGCCATTAATATTCTTTTCTGCTGTTTCGTTTTGAGGTATTAAGGAATGAGCTTGGGGCTAGGCTAGTACTCTACTATTGAGCTGCAATCCTAGCCCCCTTTCTTCTTTTTCATTTGAGACAGGATCTCACTGCACTGACCAGACTGGCCTCAACTTACTCTATAACTCAGACAAACCTTAAATTTGTAAGCCTCCTGCCTTAGCCTCGGGGTGGGCTGAGGTTACCAACCCTGTGCCATCAGGCCCATCTAGTATTGATAATTTACAAACAAAAAGGCTCACTGAAAAGAAAGAAGTGTATCAGCTAGGAGCAAGGGCAAAGGATAAGCTGGGACAGTGAGGTGGAGACCAGCCCAGCCATGCAGTGAGATTCCACTGCTCAACAGCCCTGTGGCCATCCTAAGATAGCCTGGGGTCTTCCCTTCAGTCACTAGGGTCAGTTCCCAGTAGTTAACACCCCCAACTATGTGTGCTTTTATTTCAAGTTCGTTGCTGGTTGTGTCCTTTCTCTTGGTCGTTCTGTTGTCCTTCAATGCAGAAATTGACGTGGAAGTGAACAGGTGTTGCTAATGGTACTAGAGAAAAGGAGACTCCGGAAACAACAACTTCAAGGCCAAAATAATAACATTTTAATTGGAAATGAGTGAACAGGTGTTGCTAATGGTACTAGAGAAAAGGAGACTCCGGAAACAACTTCAAGGCCAAAATAATAACATTTTAATTGGAAATATACTGTGAAGAGACTAGCCTATGTAGATATATGCAAATCCTATGCAAATACACATGAGGGCTTTCTCACTATTGTCAGAACCTCAACTTGACTCATGGGAATTCTTAACTGTGGATTCTTGCTTTCAGCAGAGGCTAAGGACTGTTGATGAACAATTTTAGGTTTTACCTAGGCTTAAACCATAATTAAGAAATATATTGATGGCAACCTGAACTTAATTAGCCTAATTGAATGTTGGAATTGATTTGGTCTTGAGAGAGCCTGGTCTCTGAAGCTAAGCATTGGGGACTTTGAAGGGGGTGGATGGCAACCAAACTTAAAAGTACCTAGCAGAAATGAAAAGGAATGGGAGAGAAGCCACTGGGAACACTATTAAAGGGAAAGATTCTTATCGCAGAGTTGGAAGAGGAATGCTTAAATCTCAAGTCATGTAGAGCTGTTCTAGGTTAGACCACTCAGTCAAATGGGAAGAAAATGTTGTCAGGAAGTAAGATTGTACAAGATGGAGGAGGGCAGACAAGCATCAAGGATGGGATGTGTCACACTGACTCTGTACCAGTGGACGTGGTGAAGCCCGGTACCTCAGGCCCAGGCACGAAGCTTCCTCCGCACAAAGTCTTCATCCTACAGATTGTGAGAAAGTTCATGGAGCATGCTGGTTAAGACAAAGGACTCTCCTTATGCTGTGTATCTTTATTCTTTTTCTTTCTTTCTTTCTTTCTTTCTTTCTTTCTTTCTTTCTTTCTTTCTTTCTTTCTTTCTTTCATTTTTGTCTTATTGAGACAGGGTCTCCCTATAGCCCCAACTGGCCTGGGTCTCACTATGTAGACCAGGCTAGCCAGGAATTCACAGAGATCTACCTGCCTCTGCCTCCCAAGTGCTGGGATTAAGGGTGTACACCACCATGCTCGGCTTTCTTCTTTTATTTATTAAGAATTTTATTTATTAAGATATTGAGTCATATTTTATAAATGGCTGAACTTTTTCATTGATGAGCAATGGCATCGTATAGCCTTAGGAGCTCTTGAAGTGAAACCCCAGCTCTCCCTGCTTTCTACAGTGCGGGCAGATGGTCTTACATGTCTTAGCCTCAGTAGTTCTGGGTAGGAACAGTGCAGAGCACAGCAGTATGAAGGATGGGTGGAAAGGTGCTGAGGCACGTGGCATTGGTTAATCTGATCTGTAGGTGGCTGAGCTGATGCACGTCATGGCCCACTCCCTTGTTCATTCCTCTGTGCATTTCTGCCTTAATCCCCTCGTCCCTGTGTCTTAGCTACTTTTTTGTTGTTGTGTTAAAACACCATGATACTTGGAGCTTATGGGGGCCATTCTCATTCAAACCACCACACCCTGTCCCCTGCTTTACTTCAGAGCAACCCCAGGACTGCCTGGAGACACCATCTGTCTCCACTTCTTCCTTGGGTCTGCCCCAGTAGTGTGCCCTATGTCTACAGGGACCTTCTCACTGCCAAGTTCAAGGTCAACTCTACTGCCTGTATCTCACTTCCTCAGCCCCATCAATGCTCACTTTGCCCATGAAATCTCTCCTCTCCATACCCATGATGAAGGCATAGCGATAAAGAATAAACTAGAATATAAAACATGAACTACATTTTCCATTTCATATTTATAATAATATACATATGCATACATGTACATCTCTATACTCAGAGAGGAAAAAGAAATTACTTGAAGGAAAAAAGCCAAAAAGTTACCAGATGTTAATTCTGAGCATGGTTGGAATTTTTCAGATTATTCACAAAGCATATAATATTTTTAATGAGAAAATAAATATGATAAAAAAGATTGTGAGTACAATGGCTCAGGAGCCTGGGGTCATCCCTGCACTGTAACCTCCAGTGCCATGTCCACAGGGGAGCAACGTTTTCTCTCTGTGCTGCCTTACTCTCTGCATTACGTGTTCAATTGTCAGATCTTGATGGACCTGGGATTCAGATGAATCGGGGACTGTCCTTTACATGGTGGCCTCTCCTGTGCTTTATTTTGTTAGATGTCTCAATGCCTGATTCATATTTTTTCTTACAAGGGTCTCGATAATATGTTAGTGTGCACAGGGGAGTGAGACTGACAGATGGACACTAATGACAGGTAGAGAGACCACAGACAGGTGAGGGAGGTTTTCCTGGTATAGCTGCTGTTGTACTGGCCCTTGGACATGACCCATCTCATCCTTGACCTGTTGGGCTCCACTCTCCTTTTATGGCAATACCTGATGACAGACTGCTCCTGGGCTAGTGTGAACACCTTTGAGAAATGCTGATTTCCTTGTTTCAAGTATCCTGTCCCCAAGCACACTAAAATAAATAAACAAAACAAAACAACAAAAAAACGCAACCAAATAAACAAACAAAAAAACCCAAACAGTAGCTTACGTCTAGAATATTGCAGAAACAGAAACTGCTGCCAAAGAGGATTATCTAGCTTCCCAGAAATGTCTTTGAACATGACTTTCTAGCTTAGAGCATCATTTTCCTTTAAATGTAACTACTAGGTTTTGGAGTGGCCCTTCCTGGATTTCTAAACTCTGGTAAATATCTAACTCACTGGCACCTGATCTGCAAATTGAGGATTATGCAGCCATTCCCCGGCCCCAAACATACACACACCACTACCCTGCCTGTGACTACTGCATGCACCCCCAGATCTGGCTTGGCTGTCTCTATTTTGGAACAGTTAAGAACCCAACATAGAAGATTTCTTCAGCCTTTGGTTATTTTGCTCCTGGTCTGGCTTGCCACTGATGCTCATGCCTGCACTGCTGCCTCTATCCGACCCATTGTTCTTGGTACTTCATATAGTAGAACAACCTGTTCTGTCTGACCCAGACCTCTTCTTAACATCACCAGTGCAGACCCAGCTTCACAAGGACGCAATTGTAGTATGAATAAATTGATCTCTCAAGATAGCCACGTGGTTTTCTCTGACTTACAGTTAAGAGGTATCATATGACTATACTATATGTGCCTCGGTAGTTCAAGATAAATTCCCCTGATCACCATGATTCTTTTAATAAAGGAGGAAATACATTATCAAGTGTTTGGCTTAGAATTTTGTGGTTGCCTTCTTGCCATTGGTTTATGCTGTGTATGTGTTATTTGCATTGTGTTTAGATCAGTAGTCCATTCTGGATTTGTTTTGAAGTCTCTGTAGTCCAGCATTTAATTGTTTTGGATAGTCAATGTTCTCTTTTGCTTAACAAGAAGGATATAGGTTCTCACACTGAAGCTCTTTAATATGACAGTAAACAGGGCAGAATCTGTGGATGTTTAGAACAGTTTAGAAGAGGGCTTGATCTCATATTGGCAGTACAGCAATGCTATGATCTTGGGTAAATCCCTTCACTTCCTTGGGCATTGGTTTTCTTAGATTTAGTGCAGCATTGACAGTTTTCTCCCACGTGACAGCCCCATGTTAAATGTTCAGTGAGGTAATAATATGCATCAATATTCAAAATAGTGCTTGGAACATTGTAAGAACACCAGTCAGCACTAAGTAACTTTTACAATATGTACCTTATTAATGATAATATCTAGTTTCATCTTTTTGTTGTTAAAAGTCAATATCAAGATATGAAGAAAGTTGGTTTTTCATCTTCTTCTGTTTCTGAGGTTTGACTTTATATCTTTTGCCATTAGGTCACGGCTTCATTACTGCTTCATTGTAAAGCATGCCTTTTATCAACATGAAATTGCTTTCGCCTCACATGATGCTTTTTTCGCATGAATTTGACTTTGAAACGTGGCAAGTCATTGCTCCTTTGTGTTTGTTTTGTGAGCTTGATAAATATTTGCCAACCTTGTTCCCCTTTCTTCTTGTTTTTGTTTTACCATTTGTCTGTTGCAGGCAGCATATGCTTGAATTTTGCTTTTAACACAATCCCAAAGACTCTATCTTTTATTAGGAGAACTTAAACCGTGTCTATTTACTGTCATAACCAATATGTTAGGTCTTACTCCTGTCGCATTGTTCGATGTTTTCTCCTCTTTGCTTTCTTTGGGCCTCCTTTGTTTTCTGTATTTTCTATTCAAGTTAGCTTGTCTTCAGATTGTTTTTCTTCCTAGTGATTTAAAACTGAGTATCTGTTTTCAGCCAGTCTGAAGTCTGAAGAAACGATAACAGTGTAATGGTGGGTGAGAAACCAGGTCGCTTAGTATGGAAGCCAATGAAACCCTTCTTAAAGCCCCCCAAAATAGTGATGGTCCTTCCTGGAACCAGGTTATTGTGGCTGTGTGAAGCCCAAGCTGCTTAGCTCTTTGTCACATTCCTATGCTGCACACTGAAGTCCAAGCTGACCATCTCCTCCATAACCTAAGTAAGTACCACGTGTGACATGCACACCACACTAGTATCCATTCCCCAGACCTGATAAATTCTCACATAGCTCCATACTTTGGCTCATTACATTTCCTCCTTATATGAGAAGACCCCTAAGACCTAGTGCCGTGTGTGTGTGTGTGTGTGTGTGTGTGTGTGTGTGTGTGTTCCCTTCTCCTTTGACTGTTCTATTCTTCTGTAGACAGAATTATGAAGCAGAACTCACTGGACAAACCCAACTGGCTTCCGGTGCCAGTCTTGTGACTTGTAGCTCTACATGTTATGGAAAATAATTTCACATAGAACCAAAGCTTCATTTGTTCAGTGGGAATATGAATATTATGTCTCAATTAGAATGGGGGCTGATTGAGATAATAAGTGAAGGAAGAGGTTCATGGGATATAAGGCACAGGAAAGATATTTTAGATGCTTTAAATAAATGAACAGAAAAAAGAAAAATATTTGAGGGAAGGAAGAAAATATTGATTTCTAAAATTCATTTTGCCTTTTATTAAAAATCAAGTTATGAAATGACTTTTTTTTCAGAAAGACATACGCTTATATTTCTGACCAACACTGCAGGATCATTTTAAATGATTCTCCTGCAAATTCCCCTCTGTCTCTCGGGCAGAGCAGCAGTCATGTGGTCCACAAAGCATCTCATGTGCACACAGCATCTTCATTTATATTGGCCGGCCTTGCAAAGGCCCACAGGCCTAGGGCAAACTTATTAAAGTGGAGTCTATTTATTCAATTTATTAAATGAGGAATAGTTGAAGGGTTTTCATTTAGAACAGAGAGTTGATTTATTCTGTTTGGCGTTAGAGAGCAGGGCTAACTCCAGTGTATAAAAGTTATAGAAAGACAGATTTTAGCTCAAACCAAGAACTAACAAAAGGTTTGTTGGAAAAGTTTTGTTCCTTTAGTCATTGGACACATTTTCATCAACATGGGGTCAAAGAAGAACCAACCCCTTTTCTGCAGCTTATTCTCCATCTGGGTTACTATGGGCGGCTCCTTTATATATTTCAGTGCTAGCTGTTTCTCTTTACCATCCATACAAATCATCAGCTATATAATTATCCTATTACATACATCATTATTCTGTTACAGAGATACTGAAAACTGAAGTTCAATGAAGTTACCCGTTGCCCATCTGAACAGTCGTGAACAAACACGTGCTCAAGTTAGAGCTCTCTCCCTGGAGAGTTCATCCTCTTTCCACTTGACTGCACTGTCTCCAAAACAGTAGAGGATCATTTGTGCGTGGCCACCAGAAACTGGATGTGAGACTGAGAAATGCATCAGCCCACTCTCATCCCTGTCGCTCTTTTATCTTCACCTTCCTCCTATTATCTGTCACTGGCAGTGCCCAAGCTAGCCCCAAAATGCACAAAATTCAACCCTTGGTCCTTTTAGCCTTCAGGCTTGAGTGGGACCACATCTTCAAAGCAGGTCCTCCATCTCATGGCCTCAAATGTGTTTTCTTCATCCAGGTTTACTCTGAGAGACCTACATAGCCACCAAGAGTGGCATAGAAGAGAATCTTCCTTGATGGCCCTGTAAGGAAACAAAAGGAAGGGGCCATTTGCAGAGCTGTGGACAGGCTGAGGGATCAAGGACAGGTGGTGAGGCACCCAACACCAAGACTGCTAAAGGGGAAACAGTGGAGGTCGGCTGTTACCTGAGCAGATTAGAGTTCAAGCTGTGGAAAAGAGGCCACAGACAGTCCTGGATGGGCTTGACTGTTGCAGAGGAGACTCTAAAGCTAGGGGAAAGAATGAAGAATGACCTTTTTTTCTTGACCTCTCATTAGAGCTTCCCATTAGTAGGATCCAATCAAAGGCAAAGGATTCTAATATAAAGCTTCCATAGGATCAGCCTGTTGAGCCAAGAACCAGAAAGAGACAGAGCCCAATAGAAAATAGCTAGTTCAAAGAGGAGATTGGACAAGTGGTCTTGTAGGCAGAATCAAGAGAGAAAGTGCTTATGGATCACCACAGCAGCATCACCTCCAGCTTCTCTGGACCCAACTTTCCTAAGGACAGAGAAGGTCAGGACTTCTTCTTGAGGCAGCTGCCATGCTCCCCATGGCCCTTCTCTAATTTCATGCTCGTCTCAATTTGGAAGAATTCTGGATGAGAACATTCTGATTCATTCATTCACCTAGATTTACAAAGGTCTATACTTTATTGAAATATTGGAAAGGAAAAGATGAAAAGGGCAGGATCACTATCCTGTACCCCATCACTAACGCTAAGGGAAACAGAGGCATGAATCAGTCATTTCATGGTCTTGGATGTAAAAAGGATGAATGTGCCTTTGTGGGATTGAGGAGGGGAGGACAAGGAGACTCAAAGAGGAAGGAGGGGACAAGCAATCCTGGAATATGGCAAGGCAGCTGTCGAGGGACATCAAATGGAGACGAGATGGTGTGTGTAGGGAACAGCTGGAAAGAAGTTGTGCCTGCAATATCAAGGGGGCTCAGTAGCTTCCTAAGAAGGTCCAAATCAATTGCTTCTATACATGAAGTCATAAGAAAGAGTTTCCAGAAAGATCCAACACTTCCAAGCTGCCTCTTCCCTCCCATAGCCTTTTAAGAGAAAACAGAAGGAAAGGTATCTCAGGGACCAGAGTGTGCATCTGCGTGAGAAGAACTTGAAGAACTTGAAGGTACTTTGGAACACTCAGGTATGCAGGGTAGACAACCAAGTTATATTAGCTTAGCCAACCTTTCTTCAAAGACTTTTGCATATAAAGTCTTTCTGGAAAATTCTAGTATGCTATATCCCTGCCTCTAATTAATTCCTAAATTGGTGAATTTTAGGAGTATTCCTGAGAGAGATAAATTTTGAGCAGAGGCCTAAGGATAGGAGGAGGGAAATCCACAGCTTTTTAGGCTCTTTAATGTGACAAGGACTATATGAGGTGCATTTTATATATTATTTAAACTCTGTGGTAAATTTTGCAGATAAGAAAGTGAGGCTCAGAGAATGGACTTGTCTAAGATTACCTAGCGAGATAATAAGGCAGAATTCAAACATGCTGGACAGGGATGAAGAGCTCTCATTCTTGCCATCGCACCGCTTGTCTGTATGGGATAAGGCACCCTACACATGGTCAGTAAAGAAGGGCTGGCAAGAAGAGGCTTTCTTCCTAAAAATGAACGTGTCCATGCACCAAGATGGCTGGGTGGACATAAAAAATGAAGGTGCCTCTCGTTTTCTGATGTTTAGGTTGTGAGCCAGAGCCTTTAACAGCTGAGCCATCTCTGCAGTGCCCCTCTTATTTCTGACTCGAATGCCTTTGCACACGCCAGTCCCACAGCAGGGACTACACTTCTTTCTCTCATCCCCACAACTCCTCATAGGTCTTGTTACTTCTTCTTTCCCAATACCATTCTAAACTTGGCTCAGATATCCCTTCGGCTGGGAAGCCTCGCACTGCTTACATAATATTGGATGTGCTTTCATGATTTGCCTCCCTCTTCCAGATACTGAGCTCTCTTGAACTCTTCCAAGTGGCCTTAGCACCATCTGGAAAATGTATTCCATCAAATAAATAAATATTGACTTGAGAAAGCCCACAGCATATACTTGCTTCCCCTTCTGTCTCTTCACTTTCTAGAGGCAGGAGACCCTGAGTAAAGATATAGAGAATATTTACTTTATTTGAATTAACACATTCCAGGAAGTTGTACAGCCAGGAAGGCTTCCTCTGTACCTGTTTCTTATTGCAAGATGTGAGCTTTGTGTCTCTGTGCTTTTTCTATGCTAGGCCCAGTCCAGCATCAAGCACATCCCCTTGGCCCTGAATGCAGGGGTTGGGTCCCACCTTTCCAGGGGCCCGCCTCTTCCCTGGCTGGTGTGATGCTGATGCTCTTCCACTCACAGGGCAGAGGCAGAGCTGGCTGATAGATTGGCAAGAGCAGGGTAGCACACAAAGTAACAGAGAAGCAGAATGATAATGCATTTCCTAATGGCCTTCTTCACAGCTGTGTACACTGATTTAATCTTTGCAAAGCACTCTATTGTTTATGAGGCCTCTGGGTACAATTTTATGCCTGACTGAAGAGGCTGCTAATAGCTGCCATATTTGTGTTTAAGGACCTGCAAAGGATTAAACGAAGTATTTTAAAGCAATGAGCCATAATAAACTAATAATATATTGCAAATAATAAATGTTTTTTAGCCAATAATTGACTACAAATCTGGTGAACTTTAAATGACAGAAAGTACTAATTACGATTCAGTCATTCCATGTCT
Source organism: Nannospalax galili (assembly GCF_000622305.1). NCBI lineage: Eukaryota > Metazoa > Chordata > Mammalia > Rodentia > Spalacidae > Nannospalax > Nannospalax galili. The sequence continues at coordinate 1,022,678 of NW_008336313.1, read as the reverse complement.
CCTTCAATGAGGATGAAAGATCAGAGAAGGGTAGGCTATCTGGCACATTTCAGGTCGTCTGGGTTGGTGCTGTGGTCCCTGAACTCTTCTCCTGGCATCATGGCTAAGAACCATCATAGTCACTTAGTGAAATGCTGGGTTTCATTTTCACCTTAAGGAAGAGAAGATCTAGGGCTAAACCACGCATTTTGATGGAAGATGTTTTTAGTACACTGCCCTGGCCTAAGATTTCTAATACCTGATTTGCTTTCGGGAGATTTGCCAGAGGAACCCCTCAGAGAATGTTGAATCTGTATCTGGGACTTAGGAAAAGACGTTTATATTTGTATAGGTTTCTACAGAGAGCCAGCTTGGTTCTTTCTCAGGTGAGGCATCTGAGACACAGAGATGTGAAGTATTTTATCCAAGCTGGAGCACTTGGTAAAGGCAGAGCACTAGAGTCAGTCATAGACTCCAAAGCACAGGCTCCCTACCAAATCTCCTGATCTTCTATGAGGCCTTTCTATGACACACAAAATTCGGTATTTCCTTCCTACACTGTGGAGAAAACATTTCTTTCCTTTTCAGATCCTTTAATCATGTACTAACTATTGTTTTTATCTCAAAGATGACATATAGTCACCTAAATTTAGACCATAGTTTGGGGTCTTTTAAATTTTTATTTTCTTTTGAGAATTTCATTCATGACTATTGTCTTTATATTATTTTCATCCCTCCCAGTTCTCCAACAATTCCTCCCATGTCTCCTCACTCCCTCTCAATTTCTTGTCCTTTTCTTTGATTGTTATTGTTACATAGTCATACATTTATAAACATGCATATACAGTTTGGTGATTCCCATGTGTACCTGTGTTTAGGGGTGCCCATTTGAGATTAGACAACTTCTCAGGGATTTGTTCCAGGTAAAACTGATTCTCTCTCTATTGAGAATCAGCCATTGATTGCCTGTAGCTTTTCATCTTGAAGTAGGACCCCATGAAAATTTTGCCATCCACTATGGCATGTCAACTGGTTTTGTCATTACGTAGCTCTCATTAGACTGTGGGGATTACATTGGTGAAAAAGGTGAAGGCGCCAAGGTCCACCCTCAAGATTCGGACCCGATCACCTGGGTGGATGGAGAAGTGTTTTCTGAACTGAGGATCCTGGGAAGAATCCTGTTGGCGGGGGGGATGATTAGGCAATCAGTTTGTTAAAGGAATGATGAGATTTTGTGCCAGAAGCTAAGGTATACTTCTGGCTCTTCTAAAGAAAAGGGTTTAGGGAGGAAGCTGAAGGAGGCTCTAAAATAGGGGAAAGACAAGATCTCTGTTAGCTATTATGTGCAGCAATAACCCTTGCTGTGTTTATTGCCCATTTAATAGAGTATACATTACAACCCACAGTGATAATCAAGAGATGGGAATGCCACAAAGATGCTGAGATACCATAGGTGGGAAATTAATTTTTCTGCAAAAAGGTTCACATTTATAAAAATGGATCTAGGATGAGTCTCAGTCCCTTGCTTTTCTTGGTCTCTTCTTCATTCTCCAATGAGTGTGATGAGAAGGTTTTGAGCCTGAATAATTTTGGAGGTAGAAATGATGAGCAGGCAAGAAAGAAAGGCCTGTGGTAAAGACGGCTTTACCCATAGGAATCCAGAGACAGTTGTTTTCCCTGAAGGGGAACCACACTGGGTTTTGCTGCCAGTTTGCTACCAAGAGCAGGCTCTTCATGCCAATGGTCAGCTCTTTCTTTGTCAAACATTAACTACGTTACATTTTCTTACCTCTGTCAATTTTCTATTATACATAAAATAAGACCACAGTAACTTTTCAGAACTATTGTAACAAATGGTGAAACATTTATTACACTTTATTACTGAGGTCACCCAGTAAATAGTAACTTTTTCTTTCTCCCACTCTTTTCTTCCCCATATTTTATGGCCTCAGACATGACCATGAGGCATGCCTGCTTTTGAGATGAGTGACTCAGAGAGCGTGGGGGTCCTTCCTTTTCCTTGAGGGTTTGGCCCAGATGAATACAGTACCTGAGCACCTGTGTTAGCCAAGGTTCAGACTGGCTACCACAGACGGTCTCCGGCTCTGCTGGCCCGTGCAGTCCTCCCTATGTGGTCTCAGGAGCTGGTCTGCTTTCAGGTGTCTTGGAAACAGCAGCATCTGGTGGCTGCCTGAGTAACCCGGCTGCAGGCTTCAGGGGCAGCAAAATGTAACATCTGTGTTTCTCCAGCAAAACAGCAGGGCTATTAAAATAGCTCTTAGGCACAATCTATCACTTCTATCACTGCACTGTCTCCCTTGTTTGCACAGGCTGTAGCTGGAGGAGTGAATCTGGAGAGACAGCCTGAAAGATTGGTAGAGGGCTAGAAGGGGCCTCTGGAGACCTGGAATTGTGTTCAGGCTTTGCCTAAAACATGCTAGGTGACACTGGGCAAGCTTTTGGACTCTCTGAGCCTCATTTCCTGACCTTAAAGCTCTCAGAGGCAGTGTGTGGTTCATAATGACAACTGTTGCTTAAACATAGGTAGGATTAGTAACAGAAGATTTTTTTTTTTGTTTTCTGGCATTGGAAAATTTATTTACTTCCTCCATGACTTAGTTTCCTCATCCAAGAGCAGGGGTCATGATAGCTACCATAAAGGATGCTTATTAAAATTGTGTGGTTCTGACTACAAAATCCTAGTCGCAGTTCCTGATTTACAGTAAGCACTCAGTCAATGTGAGATGACTTTCTACCTCTCAATCCCAGTCCTATATCAGAGGACCACTATTTCCTCTGAGCATTGAACCTACAGTCTCACGAACAGTGATTATTGGGAAGCCCTGCATGTCTGTTGTTCCCGTCTTAGTCTAACCACAATCACTCTTCACGGGTGCTTCTGCACAGACTGATCCAGCAGCCAAAGAACGTTCCCTTTCATCATTCTTCAAGATTGAGCACAGGTGTTCTCCTTCAAGAAGCTGTGAGCCCTCGCCCAGAACCAATGACTCTGAAAGTACTGTCAGAGCCTTCTCCAGTTTAGAAAAGAATGAGCTGTATGAACTTGGGGAGCTGAGCTTTGCTTATCTTGAAATCCACCTCCACTGACCACAAGGGGATGGAGGATGAGCTGGCCTCAACCTTGGCCAACACACTTGACTCCTCTGTTTCGTTTGTTCCTCATGATAGTGTTTATCATGTTTTATATCCACATGAAGCATAAAATCTTACATACAGTGCACATGTAATTATACGTATCATATATGCACCTGTACATACAGTTTTATATGCATTTATTTCCCCCCCAAAACAGACTGTAATTTTTGAGGAGGAAACCATGCTGCTGAATCCCTAAGTGCTTTTATTTAAATAACCTAGTGCTTGAAATACAGTAAGTGCTAATGAATGTGTAGTGAATGAATGAAATATGTAGCTAATTCCACAACAATTATTCATTGATTATACAGTGCATTCAAGAAAGCAGGTAACATGAACTTTCTCCTCATATTATTTAGCTTACATATCAGTGTAAAACTGTAGACAAAAATATGTGAACCTATTCTCATCAAATTGTATTATTATAGTATTTATTATTATATTTGCAGATATTTAATGGTATTTTATTTTTTTTACATTTTATATTCTAATGCATTAGACCACAAAAGATTCCAATTCATCTTCTTCTCTTTAGGATTTTAAATAGGTTAATAGGATGCAAATACAAGCCACATTTTTGCATTCTGTTACAAATACTATGCACAGATATTGCTATGCTATTTGGGCAAAATGTAATGAAATGTAATTTAATATGATACTTTCAAGTACATTAGATTGTTCCTGAGGGCTTTTTGGCCATGGTCCTAAGCTGTGTTAAACCATAGCTAAAATAAGTCTGAACAAAATGTATTTCTTTCCTCATTTTACTGGGCTCCCCTAGTTTGATGACTTTTGTCGTCCATGCCAAATGATGTTTTGAGTTTCATGTAGTTAGGCTGGGCTATAAAGGAGTCTGAAAGTACCCAGGTCTACTCGTGAGAATATGTCGTGTTCCACTCTTAGCTTGCTCTTCAATTCATCCACTATTCTTTTCACTTACTAACCCACCAGACTCATTCACTCATTTATTTACTCTAATCTATGTCTTGATATATGATCCTGGAATTAATCTTTCTGTTTTCATGCTCTTGTTCTTAAGTCATATAAACTGTGTAGTTCTGGACAACCTACTTTACCAGAACCTAGGACTCTTAAAAGGGCCTGAATATACAAACACAGGAAGAATAAATGTGAGTTTCCTCTTACATATAATTGAAGATTTCTTTGCTATAAGAATAAAGTGAAATGATGCAAGACTTGCAACACTGAATGTTTATGCAAAATGCATTAATGAACCCATTCCCAAGTCTATACACTGAGAATTGGGCACGCTGAGGCTTGCGCTCAGAATGAATTACTACACCAACGTTGCTTAGAAGAGCACTTGGCACACAGTGCTTGATCTGTCCTTTCTCCAAGGGAAAGACGACGGCACTCACTCCTCATAACACACAGTACCAACAACCAAGTAAACTTGTCGGGGGGCCGATTTTCTCAAGTCAGTAGATTCTGAATGTACTGGAAAATGACTGTGAGACTGTGAGCACAGCCCAGCTGCCACTGATTAGAAAGCCCTTCCCAGGCTGGCTCTGCTTCCCTTTCATGTTAGTACCATTGAGCTTCCCTCTCCATAGGCCAAGCCTGTTTCCCTGTAGGATCATGGATACAGTATCAGAATCTTTGATGAGAAAGGAAAAGAAACTCTTTCTCCCCGCACCAGCCCCCTTCTCTCTCTCCTTCTTTCCCAATCCCACAATAATTCCCTAAGATAAACTTCGGATGGATGCATCTCAACTTAACGCCCCATCTTTACACATTTTTACACAAAGGCACACAGACACCTTGCCCCCCATTGCCTTGGAAATATGGGAAAATGTACTTCATCATTGAAGGAGCCAAAGACTCAGGAGAGAGCAAATAGAGAGACTGCAGTTACTTGACTCCCTTTATCTCCCCTCTTGTTCCTCCATAAATTGACTCCTCTCCACTGACTGCACATCTGCCTTCCAGCAGGAAAGCTGCAGTTAGTCAATGACAGCATGCCCTGATTTCCAACATGAAAGATCTGGACTGGCTGAGATGAGCTGGGTGTGACTGCCCTCTGTCAACAAGGCAGCATGCATATAATTTAAAATCATACATTCATGCAGAGCAATTGCTTACCATACTTACAGGCCACTTAAAATGCTGGACCATGGTCTGCTCTGCAGAGGGCCTCCAGATGTTCCTGAAGAATCCTCTCTCCAGTCACCTCACTGGTTCCACATACAGCTCCTACAACTGTCCTCATGACCAGAATGACTCCCCAGTGTTTGATTTCCACATTTCCCCCTTCCACTCTTTAGCCCTGGTTTTAAATTTGAAATAGCAATAATAAGTACCTCTAAAAGTTCTGTTCTCCACCCTCTCTTCATCTAGTTCACTTGCCTTCTCCTTCAGACACCTATCCAGATGTCACTTTCTCAGCAAAGCCTCTGTGACACCTCTATGGTCAGACAAGCTTACAAGTTTAGACTTGGATGGCTTTCTGTCCTCCCCCTTGTGACTCAGACCATAGTTGACTTTCTGTTGGAGTTTGAATGTATAGGTTATTTCATTGCTGTGCTTTTGCCCTATGGAATGAGTCACATGAGTCTTCTCGTCTAGACTCTAAATGTTATATGGGAAAAGTTTATGTTTCAGTCGACCTTTATTTCTCGGGCCCAAAGCACAGTTCTGGGACAAAGAGAAATTCCAAATATTTAGTGTTCCATGTTTGCCCAGTGCATGTAGACCAAGTCAGGGAACCTGGAAATGACACGCTGCCTGGGCTCTAATCCCTAATCCTTTCTCTGCCAGTGGCTTACAGCATAAACTTGAGCAAGTCAATTGTCTTCCTGGCCCAAGTTTTCTTGTCTTCACAATTAAAATAGTGTGTGTGTGTGTGTGTGTGTGTGTGTGTGTGTGTGTGTGTGTGTTTATGTGAGTATGTGTTCAGTTTTCATATCAGAGAAAGAAAGAACCATATCATGGAGCAGTGTTTGCTGTGTGGAGTCCAATAATGTTGCAACACTCCATCCTGTGACTCTTGACTTGATCTCATACTTTGTTAAATGTTGGCCATCATTGTTACCAGCACTCCAGTGATGCTTACTGGAGACAAAGGATAGAAGAATGCTCTGTATTTATCCATGAGCTGGGTTATATCCTTACCACATAAAGGAATTTTGGTCTGTAGTTCTTGGATTTACCATCCTTCAGCTGGGGTGGGAGTCTCTGGGAGACAGAGGCAGGCTGCACAAAGGGCTGACTGGGAAGAGGAGAGTTGTCCCCACCATACAGTGAGCTCTCCAGATACAGAGACTGTCTTTCCTTTCTGCGTCCCTGACATCTAGCACATTGCCTGTCGTCTAGCAAGAAGCCATCAGTAAATGCTGGATGAACACATGAGTCTATAAACTGGAGGGATGACTTCTGATGAAACCACGTGCTAAATGCCTGCTGCTATGGTTCGAATGTCCTAACCCAAGCTCATGCTGGAATTGAGTCCCTGAACTGAGGAAGTAGCAGGGTGGAGATTATGGTACTTGGAATAGGACCTCCCAAAGAGATGGCAATGGAGGTTAAATGAGGCCATGAAGGCAAGGCCCCAATGTGACGAATGGGACTATGGCGGTATAACAAAAAGAGGGACCTGAGCTGGAATGTTCTGTTTCTCCATACAATGTCTGGTGCTGCTCTGGGTGTCTGTAGACATCCCCTCCCAACAAGAACGATCTTGCCAGATACAGCCACCCAAATTTCAACTTCTTGGAATTTACAACCACGAGCCAAATGAACTAAATTTTTAAAATAAATTACATAGTCTGTGGTATTCAGTTATAGTAATGAAAAATAGTTTAAGATGCCCACTCTCTACCAAACATGTAGTGGGTGATCTCTTTACAGTCTTGGAGGTTGACATAACTCTTTTTTGCTTTAGGCAGATGAGAAAATTTAGGCCATAGAAGAACTGACCAGAAGGTAGGGTCTGTCCTAAGAGGACCCAGAGCCACCAGAGACGCCCTAACACCAAGGATGTCCTATTGTTTGCTTACTTCATTTTTCTTAAGTGCGTTTCATAAATTTTTAATAAAATTGCTAGTCAATAATCAGAACCAGTCTCATAATTCACTTTTAAATTTTTCATAATGTACCTTGGCAAGAGAGAGCCAGTCTGAACACAGACGCCATAAGTGGCCTTTCTGTCTGTCATTTAAGACTGTCACCCCAACAAGGTTATTGCATGAAGGGAGGGCTGGGAAAAATGAAACATTTATTAAATTATCCAAAGCATGCTCCGCTAGGCTTCCCTAGGATGTGCTTTCAATGTGATAGATTAACTGAAATAAAATTATTGAATTGGGAAGGCATTCATTAAAAGGGAATTTCAGGAAACCAGTATGCTTTTTATAATATTACCGCCACAGCTGCCTATTAAATGAAAGTTATGTGTTCTCTCGTGATATTGAAACTGCTGGTTTGTCATCTCATCCTCCAGCCTCCTTTCGAACCGTGCAAAAACTTATAATTTACAACTTCTGGTATAATTGGAAAGTTAATTAGTTTTCTTCAGATTTCACTTGCTTTATTTTAACCATGATTTTCTTAGACCTTCCCTTTTTTATTCATGATTGTCACTAATGTCAAAAATATAGTAAATTTTCCTCTTTGTCTATCCTTGCTGTCAACTGAAATCTAAAGCTCACTGCATTAGCCAAGTCAGTCTCTGCCTGCATACGCCTGTGCGTTCATTTTGCCTGTCTCTCTTTTTTCTTTGACTTGATTCCAATACTTCAACCCATAGGCTTTTGTCGAGCATGTGACATATACTATCCCAGGGATGGGATAGAGGAGGGGCAGAATGCAAGGAAGAGGGAAAGAAGGACTAACCTAGTTCCGGAGAGTGCTACAGCCGAGGATAGAGTGGAAGATGAAACAGAAATTTATCAGAAGAAATACTAGGGCTGTGCATATAACTCAGTAGTAGAGTGTTTGCTTACCATGCACAGGGCCCTAAGTTTGATCCCCAGCGCCACCAGAACAAGAGAAGAAGGAAGAGGAAGAGAAGGAAGAACGATGGAAGATGCTTTGAAATGCAGGTGTTTTCAATCAGATGCCGACAAACCTACTATCTCTGGGTAGTGAGAACTTTTGCAATATGTAAGTCCTCTGAGCCTTGAAGGATGAGGTCAGGTGAATCAATACGGTCAGTGTATAGTAACGTGGAAGGTCAGTGAGTGAACAGCCCCACACAAGCTTTGAAACAAAGTAAACTCTCAGGACTAGCCAGTGGCTCTCTCCCGCCCTCCTCTCCTGCCCCATCCTAGCTCTCTCTCTCTGTGATAGCTGCAGGAAAGCTGGAGGGGGAGCAGAAGGAATCAGAAGACATGGCTCTTGGAATAAACTCAAAATATTGGTAGCATCATCATCATCATCACTGGAGGAGGAGAAGGAGGAAGAAGAGTAGCTACTATCAAGCACAACAACTGGCTCCGCATGGAGTACTTTTCATCCTCAAATTATTTATTTTCCCAATAAAACTCGATGAGATGAATTGTCATTATATCCCCACTTAAACATTAGAAAATCAGTAGTGATGTTTAATTGCCCTAGGTCACAGAATGGCTAATCAACAAGCCAGAGTGCATGCAACAGGTGTGGTGACTGCACTGCTAGACTGAGTGGTCTGAGGGGCCCTCCAAAGCCCAGGAACCCATCTCCAGCCTTTAGAGTCCTCCAAAGCACAGACACCTGCCTCCAGCCACTGCGTTCTGCCAAGGCATGGGTACCACCTCTGGCTGTTGGGGTCCTCTGAGGTTCAGGCACCCACCTCCCATACTCATTTTTTCACCCTGACTGGTGGGCCCTACTTGACTTCCTATAGAGGGCCCCTTTCACAATGGCCAGAGTCTCCCTCCATTTTGATGTGCCTTTGTGGCCTCAAGGAGGATAGGCTAAGGAAAAGCAATGGACATAAATGTTTTAAAAATAAATGGGAATCAAAAAGTGGATCTGGCCTTTGGCAGCATTAATTTTTCTTTCCATAACCTACTAAGATTTAGCTTGTCTTATATTAAACAATGAGTAACCATAGCAACCTCATTGCCATGTAATAATACTCACATCCTTCCCAACTGTAAAATCAAAGCCAGAGAAGCAAATAGAAACCATCAAATTACCAAAATAGCCACCGTCTCCATCTCTTTCCCCTTTGTGAGATGACTATTGATCACTATATTGTATGCCAGAGACACGATTACTAATTTTCCTCCTTTTCCCTCTATTTGTTGCACTATGGCTGAAGGAGGAGGGAGGAGGGGTGTTAGAGGAGTATTTGGTGGTATCTCCAGGCCTCAGAGTGGCAGAGAACTCGCTGTTCCATGGAGACAAAGCCTGACTTTGTGCCACGGTTGCCAGCTGCTGCCAAGCCTGCTCTGGGGGCATTTATTTCTCGTGCTGGCTGCGGGATGCTTTATTAACCCCAGGCACTTGGCACATCTGTTCAGTGCCTGTTCACTATCTCTTGACCCTCTGGCAGGAATTCATTGTCCATGTTGCAGCCCCAGGCAGCAACGTCTGCAGCAGATGCTCCATGAGAGGTGGCGGAGTAGGACATGCGCCTCCCCACTGCCTCTGCAGACCTGCTGTGACCTCCTTTCCCTCTCTTGGCTGATCTCTAGCTTTCCTGCAAGATCCCAGTCAAGCATGTCCTCTAAGACACACTTGCCTGATGTTCTCAGCTCAGATGAGGCGCTCCTCTGTTACTTTCCAGGTCCTCCTTAATCCTCCATGGCATTGCTCGTACTGGGATGCAAGGATGCACCTGTGCTCTGCCCATCAGCAAATGGGAACTCTTAAAGATGACACATTTCACCCCACCAGCATGCCAAGCACATGCTGGAACTCAATAAAGAGCCAGCACCTCACTTTCTTGACAGTAGATAGAGTGAAGCTGTTTATTGGCACCAGTCAATGGATAGACCAACTGGTACTTCCTTTCCTTCAGAGATTTTTAAATGTGAATAAAAGTAGATGGACTGAGAAGCAAGTTTGGTTTATCTGCTGTATCTCTAGCAAACCACATCTTTTTAATTTCATGCATCAATGGAATGATACGTCATGCCTGTTACAGTGCGACAGCTTGCTACCTTGTATAACTCAACATGCTGTTGCAGCTGGGCATGCGAAATCATTCCAAGAGGGAGTTAGACCTCAGAAATCAGAAATGATCCCAAGATAGTGGAGCTTTGCCTACTGTTTCCTCATGGCCACATCCACCTGCAGGACTTGACCTGAACAACATTGACAAACAAACTCCATGAAGGGCAATTTCACCTTTACTAGACACAAGGGCCTAAAAGCAAAACACCTTTAAAAAGGAAAATTTCTCTTCTTGTGAAGCATATTGTCACTTTATCAACCAACAGATATTTGCAAAGATCCTCAATAACTGTTCCTAGAATAAGTGAGTTTATGAATGAAGGTTAAGGGCCTCTCTGGTTCCAGCCCAACATCTGCCCTGCCACAACATCTGTTGTTCTGATATCTTCTCCCTCTTTCTCAGCTCAAATACCTGGGATGGCATTTTGTCTTCTATAGAATGGAGTCCCAAATCTAAGCTTGAGGAGGAGTCATATGCCTTGAGACACTGACTTCAGATCCTGCTGCTGCCCTGGGCTCCCTCCTCTGCACACTTCTGCCTCCCCTGACATTCTGTTCCCTTTCTAGATGGGCAGTGTGTCTCCTGAAGGGTGATGCTCTTGAATTTTAAGGTTTACAAGATAAGTTCCCCTTGAACCTGTGAGATCTGCCATCTCCAGCTGGATGCCCACATCTCATGGTGAGGGGGTAGCAGAGACTTGCTTCAGGGCCAGCCCCAAACTACTACAGATGCCTGTCCAGGAACAGAGTCTTACCAAGGTGTGAGAATCAATTTGATTGTCTATACAAAGAATTGCAAGGGTCTGAAAGGAATCTGGGGCGGCTCCTTCCTGTTCCTCCTGAGAAAGCCAAGAGCAGAAGAGTTAAGTGACTGGTGGAGCCCAGGGCACTGTGTGGCAAGGAGGCACTGCCACCAAGTCTAGGCACTTTCCCAGCCCTTGTTGCTCTCCAGATCTGCTGTGGAGGCACCTGGAAGGCCACTCATCCACACAGCCGGCGGCGGGGGGGGGGGGGGGGGGGGGGTTCACTCCTGTTCTTCCCCTGGCAACTCACCTGTCAGCTGCTCCTCTAGGCTCTGAGCTGTAGATCTCTCTGGGAGAGTGTCCCGCTCTCCTGCCCAGCTGCTGCTAAAATCCCTGAAGCCCGACAGAGCTGTTTCTGCTGGCTAGGGCTGTGGATGAATGCCATAAATATGCGCTGCAGGCAAGGAGGAACTGGCACCAGGAATAAATATTTGTTTTCTCTGAGAAGCTACACTGTAATGTTGGTTAAGGGGTGTATCCCACTACTGACTTTGGGCAAAATTGCTAGTGAATATCTGACATATATCAGTCTCTGTACATGTTGTTGGTGAGGTCACATATAAATCCCAGGCTGAGAATGGCCATGTTGTACTACAGTCAGTAATAAAGCTCTCAGACTCTTCTTGAAAACCATTTTAAGATAACATGTCTTAGATGCTGTGTTTCTCTAAATCACCCTGGAAGAATAGCTGGTAAAATTTAAAAAGTAATCAGCCATAATCACCTGCCCCTAGAGCAAAATAATGTGTTTCAGGAAGGTTCTAGGCAAATTCCAGTCTGCTACCCTCCAGTTTGACCACATCTGTCCATAGCCTGGAATATAAAACCTCTTCTGACAGGGAGCGCAGGCGGCGCAGACAGAGTTGGGAGTGGGAGCTAATGCTGTGGAGTAGACTTTGGAATCAAATGACCTGGCCTCAAATCCTAACTTGTCCACTCCATACAAACAGCTAAAGCTTTCTGCTCCCAGCCTCCTCTGTAACGGGGAAATGACAGTAATACTTCCCCAGATGATCGTGGGGCTAAGTGAATTAACAAAGAGTAAGTGCTTAGAGCTATGTTAACAACATAGCAAGGACAACAGCACCTCTCATCTGGAGGTTTGCTTTTTACTGTTCCAGTCACCCAGTTAGCTGTGCTCCAAAAATATTACAAGGAAATTTCCAAAAATGATTAATCCACAAGTTTAAAATCCTATCATGTTCTGAATAGCTTGATTAAATCTGGCAATATCCTGTTTGGGGGTGAATCATCCTCCTGTCCAGCAAATCCATGCAGTACATACATGCTACCTGCCCACACCTATGGTGTCCGCAGCACAGCCCTCACCAAACAGTCATCCCCTCCAAGGGCCAGTCCTCCATCACTGGTACCCATCCAGGCAGTGATGGAACGAGGCTACCAGTCTGCACTTGGTGTTCTGCTACACGCTGGGGATGCTCAGGCCTCTAGATGAAGGGCTGTGGTCTATCAAGTCTTGCTCCATTCTCTTCCTTTCCTAGAAGCGCAGGATTTATTCTTGCCTCCACAGATGCATGTAAGATGGGCTAGTCTTCCTCTCTGCCCATAGAAGCTCACATCTAAAAACGGTGATCTCTCTTCTCTCCTCTTCCTGAGTCCTACCACTCTTCCTTGCTACCTCTTTACCAATTCAGTTTAGGATCCCATCCCCTTCACCAAACATGGTGGTTGTTATTCTTTTGTCTTTTCCAAAATTTTCAAACAAATTTTTTTTCACCCTGTCTGGGAAGTCCAGAGAGTTCTTTCTCTACTCCTGAGGATTATTCCCTCTCAATACAGCGAAAGGCAGCCTGCTTTTAAAAGTCTGAGTTGAGGATAAGAAGGAAAGTAATGTACCCCATTAGTAGTTTTTATAATGTCTGTATGTTGAAATGATAGTGACTTAGACATTTTGGGCCAAAGAAAATAGATAATTAAAATTAATTTCACCTGTCCACCTTTACATTTTAATGTGGCTACTGAAAAATGAATGTGTGTACGTGGCTCATGCTGTGTTGCTCCAAAGTAAACACAGACCTCTTTTTAAATCAGAATCTTAGTAGAATGAATAATCTTTTAAGAATGTCTGAGCATGTAGGGGCTGGAGAGATAGCTCAGCAGCTAAGAGTACTGACTGCTCTTGCAAAGGACCTGGGTTTCATTCCCAGCACCCACATGGTGTTTAACAACCATCTGTGGCTCTAGTGATGGGATCTGACGCCTTCTTCTGACCTCCATGGGCATTGCACGACACGGGTATACTTACACAGATGCAGGCAATATACTCTTAATAAAAAAAGAATGTCTGAAATGTAATCTGCCCCATTTTAACATTTAGCACATCACCTATCCCTATCTCTATGCAGCTGCCTTATGACTAGAGTGACCATACTTCTAAATTTTCACAGGACAGTTCTAAGTTATAGCTTTTGTCTTGCTGAAAAGTGTCAGTAGTACCTCATTTCACTATCAAAAGAATCTTAGGTCAAATGATAAATTACACTGTTACCCTACATAGAAAGATATGACTGAATCTCTTGGGTTACTCTGCAGATCCTTCTCAGTGATATAATTTTGCTGGCTGGGGAATCCAAACAGCATGTTTCTAATGTCCTAACCAAGGTCCTCTGGCTATACTCCAACATGGCTGGGGAAAAGGAAAGGGGCTGTCTACATGCAGAAGAATTTTAGTCAACTGATGGTCTCACTTTATAACAACATGCTCTTAGGAGAACTCATTCCCTGGGACCAGCATTCCTCCTTCCTAAGGGTGGCACCTCATGAACTAATTATCTTGTCCTAACCCTCACATCTTAAAGGTTCTATCATCTCCACCCTGGGAACCAAGTTTTTGGCAAATGAACCTTTGACGGACACAGTGAAACCATATCCAAACCACAGCACTCCTGGTCAGTATGGCGGTGAGAAGCGTTTCTGCCCTGTCTAGACATACCCTCTTCTCTGCGGTTGTCATCGCTCACTTCCTAGCCATCAGCACACTTTTCAGCAAGAAGAGGCACTTCCTGTTTGGAATTCAACAGAAAAGTTCCCTATTGTTGATTACTGTGGACATATTGAATCGAATTACGGGAATTCTGAATTAGCTTATCCCCAGTTTTGTTTAGAGTGAATACACCAGTCATAAACATGGCCAGATGCACATGCCACCAATCCCTGGCTGTTATTTTTCCATTCAGATCCCTGAAGGAAGCCTGGGGCTTGGAGGCCTGGTACTGGTGACAAGAGACAGCCTTTCCACAGATCACCTTCCTCACTTCTCAGGTGCTTTGAGGATAATTTCTCTCTCAAGAAACTGACATTTGGATATGATCATAGAAATCCCCATGAGATACCATGCAGAGGCTCAACTATCTCTTTCACTGATAATTTTTCTTTTTTAAAAAAAATTGTTTTTGTTTTATGTGTATGAGTGTATCGCCTGCCTGCGTGTAAGTACATCCAAGATGTGCAATGCCTGCAGAGGTCAGAAGAAGAGGAATTACAGGTGGTTGTTAACTGCCATGTAGGTGCTGGGTACTGAACCTGGGTCCTCTGCAAGAGCAGTCAGTGCTCTTAACCCCTGAGCTGTCTCCCTAGCCCATCTTTCTCTTAAACTTATACAAATTCACTCTCCCAAATACAGAAAGTAAGCAACATGTGATTTTGTTCTTTCTCGTATTAGAAAAAGACTGTGCTGCTGGCTTGTCTTTCTTTCTGCTGTTGGTACAGAAGAGCCTCCACTCATTACCATCCCCTGCATCTAACTAGTGTCATGTATTCCACACTCTATCAAATGATAAAGTCTCACTTGAACATTCTCTTGGTCAGTAAACTCTTCATAAATCCTTTCTGTTCTCCAAAGCAGCTGCATCCCTGGAAATTCTGGGACAGCTACAGGTCATTGGAATCCATTCCTTTCACTCATTGTGACTCTCAAAAGGTTGGGAAGCTTATATTTAAAT
This sequence comes from Nannospalax galili, assembly GCF_000622305.1. Lineage (NCBI taxonomy): Eukaryota > Metazoa > Chordata > Mammalia > Rodentia > Spalacidae > Nannospalax > Nannospalax galili. The sequence goes on along the minus strand of NW_008336313.1, from coordinate 1,007,656 downwards.
CTGTACTGGAGGAAAGACACAAACTCCACCCTCATGCATCACACCCTCCCATTGTGGCTGTGACAAACAGAAATCTGACAGCTCAGATCCTGCCAATTAGAGAGCTGCTTGTAGCTCTGCTTTGGAGGAACGCCAGTCATTCCAGGGGCTCTAGAAGCTCTGCTGTTTCCTGGTCTTTTAGGCAGGAGGATGTTTCCCCTCCTCTACCACTTCCTTCAGTGTACCTTCTGGCATTGGCCACACATGCAGCCCACATCATTAAGCACTGCGACTTTACATCTTAATTCCGTGTGAGAGATTTTCTCTGGGGGAGATGGGGTGTCCAGAGAAGACCTTGAGCTTACAGTGGTAGTGGTGTGCTGAAGGAGGTGGATGGCTCATTTAAGGAAACAGCTGTGCAGAAATTGCTTGTGTTTGGGATCAGGGTAGAGAAACTGTGCTGGCTCATGCATTCACAGACTGATGCAGACTTGCTAGGCTTCAAGATTTGCTAAGGAAAAGCCTTAAAAACCCAAACTCAAGCATAAAAGAACAAGGACTTAGGATGTGGGATAATTTGTTGAACTCTTATTCTCTTCATATCTGGAAGGCTCATAAGCTATTGAATACCATCACCAATTCTCATTTTTTTCTTTGGGGTACCTCTTAATATTATTTAATACCCTTTTCAACAGAATGAGAATAAAACCAGGATGAAATTATGGTTTAAATGTTTTAATGTAATTCCTTGTGAAACAAAAAGATGTCTGTGTTGCCATAGCTAGATAGATGTACAACAAATAAGGGAAAGGCAAGCTGTGTAACATCAGGACCAGTTTCTATAGCAACAAAAATGTCAGCCATCCTTTTGGCTGATCCTATTAATCTGGAATAGACACAGTGATACTGACACATTCGAAATGTATTTAAACCGGAAGGTGAAAATACAACCCAGTTGTAGATTTTAAGCAGAGGTAGAGTCAGGCACCAACATGACGGAACTTTGAAGCAGATATGACGTCAAGGGATGTGAGGAGTTCTCACACACAGCCTCTGGATTTCATTTAATTAATTTTTAAAATAATTAATTTCTCCTCACAAGTTTTCGCAGATATTCTTGAGGTCAAGTAGAGGAGACGGAAGGGAAGGGGGAGGTCTCGATCAGCTGTGCTACTCAGAATAGTGCTATCTTTTCAATAGTGTCGGCTCAGAGAAAACTGTAGGAATGAATTGTTTCGAAGACAGTGAAATTTGAAACTCGGAGAAGCTGCTGCTGGCTGTGCACTTTCTGAAGGAAGAAACGCTAGGCTACTGGGAGGAGAAATCTGGTTTGGGGACCAGAGCATTTGGTGATGGGGGTCTGCTCTTTTAACTGCAGCTTGGACTCACATGAGGCCTGTGAACAGTCCTGGTTTCTGTTAATGGAAGCAATCGTCAGGGCTCGTGTACTTTGCAGGGCTGATCTGAGGACCAAATGAGATAATGGATGTGGGAACACTTTGAAAGAAGCCTAAAGTGCTAAAGTGATGTTACGGATTATTATTATTAAGGAAATCCCAAAGAAACACTCGTTTCCTAAAGAGTACCACTTGCAGGCAGAGTTTAGGAGGTGAGCTATCAGTTATGAAATCTGGGTCAGTGGTAAGGGTCCCCCACCCTTGGGATGCTGAAGCTATCTATTGTGCCTCCCTGTTGGTGCCTCTTTTCACTTCAGGATTATTTAAGCAGCTAAATATTTTCCCACTTTTCAAAGCACCATGACAGTCTCTGGAATATTTTGCTGTGGAAGCACAAAATAAATGGGGATGCAGATCCATGCCATTAGGAGAAAACACCACCTTCTCATCTTTATCTAAACATTTTCAGCTCCTCAGGAAAGATGACCACCTCTCATTATGGAAAAATGAATTTGCCAGGAAAAAAGATATCTCTTAACTGGCTCTGGTTCTTCCTGTGTCTAAAAGCATAAAGGAAAATTAGCTCTGGGGTCTATTCTTGTTATTAAAATGACTTCTGTTTCCTCACACACTCCTTAACTCTTTTAAACTGAGTGTGGAATGACAGAAGAGAACAGACCCAACCAACAAGGAAAATTAAAAGAGCACACACTGTTTGATTAAGAACACCTTCTATAAGGAAAAAGAACCTGTTTTTAGAAACGAGTGGACAAAGGTCTGGATATTTCTTCCCCATCTTGGGGCACCCTCTGACACTTCAGAAATAATTAACACTCTTAAAGCAAATGAGATGCTTCAACCGTGCCTCCAAATAAAATGTTTTGTGTGAACCGCAGCTGGGGATCTGTAACTGTCACCTTCGAGCCCCGCTTCATGATTGATGATCAGGGAGATTCCTCAAATCTCAGACTTTGTCTACATCCATCAGTCAAGCATTCAGATCTGTGTACAGCACTGGGCTCAGTTCACGCGGATCAAAGAGAAGGAGGATAAGATGGATGTAACTAGAATTCTTTTTATGTATTCACAAAATCCTAGGCGCTGAGATACTGTCTTTCTATTAGTTCAGTATATTAAAATACAATGACTTTTTGCACTCTTATGGAACCGCAGAGACTACTTGATTAATTCAAATTGATAGCTTCAGAATTTCTGGTTCTTACTCCACACGTAGTTCCTCAAGGATGGATTTTTTTTTAATTGCCCCATCAACTTCCCAAAGTAAACAGTTACATAATATAGTGGTGAGGTGGGTTGGTTTGCTTGTCAGATATAGGTTCAAGTTTAAGATCTAGGACTTACGAACAATGAATTTGGGTAACTTCCCTGTGCTTCCATATCTTCTCATACAAAATGAAGGGCAAATGAACCTAACACAGAGGGGTTCAAAAAATTTTATTGAGAAATATGTGGAACATGCTTAGCCATCTGAGTAGCATATACTCTAAGAATCTGATAAATATAAGCAGACGGGATTATTATCCTCACTGTAAATGTTACATAGCATTTGACCCAGGCCTTTCATTTAGCTTATAAAACGTATATTTTGCTGGGCTTGATGACACATACCTTTTAATGCCAACCCCCAGGAGGCAGAGAAAGGCTGGTATCTGTAAGATCAAGATACCGTCTTCCAGGACAGCTGGGACTAGGAAGACTCTGTCAAACACACACCTACACCCACACACACACACACACACACACATACACACACACGTATTTTACTAGGAAGTGACAATACAATAAATTTCTTCATGTCTCCTAACTGACTCCACCCTGGCCTGAGAGGTGAGGAAATATTTAGGAGTATGGAGTATGAGAACTATGGTGGAACTCGGGGTGTTGGTGGCCTTCCTCAGGAGAGGAAAGAATGTGTTGTGTGTTGAAACAGCATTTTATATCCCACTCCACCTTTTAAAAACAATAATTTATTGAGAATTTTATACAGGCATATAAGCATATAAGGTGTTTTGATCAACTCCATGCCCACTCCCTCCCCTCCAGCTCCTCCCATATCTCCCCATCACTTTTTCCTGATAACTTCATGTGCTCTTTCCTCTTTCTTTTATGCACTTTTCGCTACTCTAACATTCCCCCCTCTGAAGAGGTAATCCTAAAATCTTTTAAGGATTAGATAAGAGCTCCCAAATACTTTTGACATTTTTGGCCTTTGGACCAGAGTGTGTTGCTGACAGGCCCAAGGACGTTTTGACTTTTAGCCAAGAAACTCACTCCATCTTTTTAAAAATTTTAAAAAATATTTATTATTTTTATTTTATGTGTCAGAACCTATTTCCTGCATGTATGTAAGTGCACCCATGTCATGCAATGCCTATGGAGGACAGAAGAGGGCAGAAGATCCCCTGGAACTGGAGTTATGGGTGGTTGTTAGCCACGGTGTAGATGCTGGGAATCTGGGTCCTCTGCAAGAGCAGCCAGTGCTTTTAACTGCTGAGCCATCTCTCTAGCCCCTCACTATGTTTTTTGAAATATCTATTTCCAAGTGCCTTGCCCATGCTTTGATATGTACTGGTCATCATGCTAACCACCTCTCCTCATACTCTGTATGATGGTTTCCGACTCTTGCTCTAACTTACTCTAATTAGCCTGTGACTGACACAGGACATGGAGTGTATGATAGATAATCCTCATTGTCAACTTGACTGGATTTAAAATCCACTAGAGGATTGGTGAAGCAAGCTTGTAGGTATGTCTGTGAGGGCCTTTGTAGAGAGAGAGACTATCCATCCTGAAGTGGCCAGTGACATCCCACAGGGTAGGGGCATAGACTGAGTAAAAGGAAGGGCAAGCAAGTATGGCATTCCCATCTCTCTGCTTCCTGGCTGCCTTGCTTGGAAGTGCACTGCCCAGCCACGCCCTCACTCCCCGCCCCATGCCCTCGAAGCCATGTTGGATTGGAATCTCTGAAGCCTTTCTTTAAATTGTCTCTGTCAGGTATTGGTCACGGTGATACAAAAAGTAGATAACACAGGTATCTTGCTATTTTCAGACTTACTCATCTAAATAGCGAATGCTTTTCCAAGATGGTTAGGAGGTGTGTATTTGTTAAATGGATAAACGAAGCAATGACAGAAGTTCAGATAAAATAATTTCTTCTTAAAATTGTAAAGAAGTTCATTTAACTCCCTGTGTTGTTGTATCCACGCTTTGAATTGTCCAGTTTATAGCTAGGAGAAAAAGTGGTCTCTGACACCTTTGCAACTGTGGACTCTGTCCTTGGGCAAGGAATGATTTTTCTGGCCTAGAGGTGAACATGGATTGAGAGACAGAAAGAGAGAGAGAGAGAGAGAGAGAGAATGAATGGAGGGCCTCTCCAGCCCTCCCAGTTCTGCTGCAGAGAGGAAGCAGGGCCCCATTGCCACCCCAGCTTTGCTTCTAATCCATATACATAAATTAATTGTGAGTGGGGCTGCCAGAAAAGCAGCCAGCTCATCAAGTGTTGCCTGAGGAGCCCTCCACCTTCCGCTGCCAAGAAGTGTGACCTGCTCCCTCTGCTTGGGCAGCTTGAGCCCAGACAGCCTGAGGCAGCAACTCCTGGAAAGACAAAAGCTGCAGGGAGGTGGGATGGAGAGGTGGGGCCGCTGCCTACTGTGATTCTAAAGCGTCCCTCCTCTTACAAGTCTGGTCCATGAAGCACCCTGTTACTGATCTTTCCAGTCTTTCTCCCCCTCCCTCTGAATAATTGACCCCAAAGCCAAACTCAGCTCTAATACTTGCTGCTGTCGAGACCCTATTTCACCTAAGATAAAACAAATGAGGAGTCTAATTTTATGTGTTAAGTACAACCATCCTAACAATGAATATTTATTCAATGTCTGGCACATGCTTCACCCAAAACAAGTGCCTCTTTTCCCTTTGTTCGTTTAGTCTTTCACACAAGACAAGGAAACTGAGGCATGAGGTAATCTGTGTGCTCAATAGAGAGAAAATGGATTAAGAAAACAGAATGATAGTTAACCTGTGGGTAGAGAATGGATTCTTGAAAGGACAGGAATGTACAGGGCACATGGCATTGCCCAGGGGTGAAGAGGACACTGATTGTGGTTCATGGCTAGTATAGCCCTAGTATATTGGAGGCACTCAGCAAAACTGATTGATGGAAATCAAATAGCACATTCGGATGAACATCGCCAACTTTGCAAAATAGAGGAGGAGGCAAGAGTTAGGAAGAGGGCCTGGCATCCTTTGCTTCCAGAAGCTGGTGAGTGATAGAGCTTTCTCTGAAAGCACGAGTAAATTTTATGACTGCAACTCACAGATTTCTCATAGTAATGAATTCACCATTAAATGTCCTCCTAATCCACACTAGTTGATGGATGAACCTCTAAAACGGAAAGTCCCCAGTAAGATCTATGGGAGTGGCAACATACCAGAGAGGACGGATGCAGTTAGTCACCAGGAACTGCAGGAGTCAAAGGAAGATAGGACCATTTGCCTGGACTCTGAAAGCCAGATGACGAATGAAGACCCCAGTGGTGTGTTGTCCAGTGCTCCATTCACATCGGCCGCGGTTTAGTCACTGATGACAGAGGAGACTTTGAAAAAAGATCACAAGCTCCCGAAGGGGGTGGGGTGTGCCGGAGGGAGAACCTTCCCGCAGAGCTGCATGGAACGATGAGACCACCAAGTCAAATGAAAGTTTAAGTCAGAGACCAAAAAAATAAAGAAGATGCAACAATGATAAAGCAGGTGAGAACAACCCATGGCGGGTTACATCCTCCAAAGTACAGCCGTGTGTGGACAGCATCAGCTTCTCCAGTGAGGGGAAACAGGCACACACCGCACAATGACCATTCACCGTCATCCATGTGGTTCCAGTCAGTCTCAACCTAGACAAGAATCCAGAAATTTTGACTGTGCTTGTTCATCCCCCAGTAACATTCTAATGATTTTGCTTGAGAAATATTTATTGACTGACTGCTCAGTAAAGAAAACTGACAGCCTGGAAGATTCTTGGAAAGAACAAGTTGATGTTCTTAAGGTGTTTGAGGGCAAGTGGGATAACAATTCTAAGTCGGTGACAGAGGTTCAGAATTAGAGGAACTTACACATTACATCTTATGAGATGCCCTGAGCAGGTGCCATGCATCAGCCAGACAACGTGTGTCAACCATGCAAATGATGGTAGGAGCTGAGGAGCAGGGTTGTGTATTATCTGCTGAATGCATTTAAATGTTTTCTTTTAAAATTGAATTTAAGGTTTTTCTTTTTTAATTAAAAGCACAGTGCTGACACGTTTGAGAGCTCTAGTGACTAGTGTGCTTCCTGGATATCCTCTTTACACTTCACTAAGCTCTGTCATAAACCATGACCTTAGTTTACAGCAACAGGAACATTCAGTAGCATGCCTTAGTGCCTTCAACAAACACACATAAGAATGAAACCAAAAATTATAGAACTCTAATTCCATTCAAGTTCATCATAATCTATTTTTTCTTATTCTAATTTTACTTTGTTTAAAGAATAATAGGCAATTACAAATGCTTTAATTTTTAAAAATTAGTGTATGAAGTATTAGGTTTCATTATGGCCTTCTCAAACATTATATTTATGTTGACCTTCTTCCCCTTCTCTGCCATTCCTCTGCTCCCTTTTAAACCCTCAGTAGCCTCCTGTCTACTTTTATGACACAAATGTTCAATTAGCTCTCTCCGCTTCCTTAAATGTTTTTTTCCTCTCTCATGGTCCCCTTTTGAGTTTCATGGCCTATACCCATTTACACATGCACATATATGCATATATATAAATTAAAATCTAGGATCTATATGTGAGAGAGAACATGTGATAGGTCTTCCTGAGTCAGGGCTACCTTGCTTAATATAACTTCCAGATCCATCCACTTTCATTGTGAATGAAATTTCACAGTTTCATTTTTCTTTATGACTGACAAGCTCCATTGTGTATGCATACCACATTACTATCATCCATTCACTTGCTGATAGACATCAAGGCTTTCTTTGCTGTTGTGGATACAGCACCAATAAACGGAAATGCACAGGTATCTCTGTGGAGTTCTTTGGGTATATTCTCAAGAATGATATAGCTAGGTCATATTTTGGTAGTTTTATTTTTAGACTTTTTTTTGAGACATCTCCACACTGATTTCCAATGGTAGCGTATCCGTTTACATTCCCATTATCCTTAGTACCAGTTCCTCTTCCTCCACATCGTCCCCAACATTGTTGTCATTTCTTTTCATGATGATAGCTATTCTGACTGTGATTGTCTGGAATCTCAAAGTAGTTTTAAACTACTAGACACAGTTCCAGATCCACTAATGCTTCTTAAACCAGGCTGAAAAACTATTCCAACTTCATCCTAACTTCAAACAACCTTGCCAAGTGTCGGCCTCCCCTTTTATGCATGTGAAATGGGCCAAGGAAGCTAAGTGACTTCCCTGCTCCCCTACTACGGTCTTCCAGTGGCCAGGACTCACAGCTCTGCAGGGAACGTTCATTGCTGTCTCAGGCTACACAATCTTAATAAGCGCAGGCTCCAACTCAGGTTCTAATCCTGATTTTGCATTGCCCTGAGAAGGTTCCTTTCTCTACTTATCCTTTGTCTTCATATGTCTGTTGGAATCGTCTTCTCTTGGCCAGTCGGCATATGCTAATCTTTGAAGACAGAAATAGTGTGTGATGGTTTGAATGAGAACACTCCCCATAAGCTCCAAATACTTGAATACTTGACCCCAGATAGTGGTACTGTTTGCAGAGATGGAGGAGTTGTAGCCTTGCTGGAGGAAGCACCTCACTGGGGGTGGACTTTGAGAATTCATGGTCTTGCCTTATTTTGAGTATTCAGCTTTCTGCTCTGGCTGCCTCCTGCCAGTCCTCCCTGCCTTGATGGACTCTCACCCCTTTGGAACCATAGCCAAATAAACTCTCCGTTCTGTAAGTTGTTTTGGTCATGGTATTTTATCACAGTAACAGAAAAGTAACAAATACAGAGCTAAACATGAACTTGATAACTCATCCATGCTGTTTGCTGTGGCCCATCAAGCCATTCCCTCTTTCTGTGGCATTTTCTGACCTCCAGGTTATGGCAAATGAACTTGGATTTTTCTAGAAATTTCTGGCAGTTGCTGTCATTCATTGTGTGGCCAACCTAGGCTTCTTGAGCCCCACAAGTAAGCCTTACTGCTGCTCTTTTCCTACAAGTATAATAAGGTCAGGGGCATATTTGTAAATATTTAAATGCTCAATGTAAGGCCATATGGATTTATTATAGACTGTATCTGTTCTTACCTTCTGTTCTCCCTGAGTCCCATGTGGAGACACTGAGGTTTGGGATCAGATCAGCATCTAAATGCCAAAGGTAAAACACTCATTTGTGTCCTCGCCTCTGATTTTCCTAACAGTTATTCTTGTTTAGCCTTGCCCAAGCTGAGACGGGAGCCTGATGAAAAAATAATAGATATAAATTGTGCTTCAGTCATTGACTGTTTATCTTAAGAAGAGAAACTCGTTTCCTGGCTGTCCGATAATTGGACATCCAAAGTCTACTAAGAAAGGGGAGGGCAGGGCCGCACAGAGTGAAGTCCAGCCCGCATGGTGATTTTCTTCCTTAGAGGAGGGAAAAGGCCACTGATCTTTTCATCTCTCTAAGTTGTGGGCTTCGTTGTTCATGCAGTGTGACGCCTACACCTAAACAGTCCATGCATTACCCATGAGTTCTTACGGCTTCCATACAATCTGTTCTTGCACTTGACTCTCAGGAGGATGGGGAACAGGCATGGATGCTCGAGGAAAGAACCAGGTCCCTGCCTGGAAACCAGAGTCAACTCGTCACTCAGCTATCCTGTTCCACCGGTTATTGAGTAAATGAACTTCTCTTCTCCTCAGCTCCTCTATACCATGTCCACAGGAGCCAAAGCAGTGCATTCCTGAAACCCTCCCACAACTACCCAGAGTTAGCATCCCTCTCTGTTCCTATGGTGGGTGTAATGAAGCAGTCGCCACACTATGGGATTATTTGTTAAAGAACTTTTCTTTAACAAGGGTCTCCTTGTAGCCTCAGCTGGCCTGGAACTTGCTATATAGACCATGCCTGCCTGGATCTCACAGAGATCCCCTTGTCTCTGCCTGAGAGCTGGGATTAAAGACCTGCACCATCACGTCCTGCCATTTCTTAAAACTGAAGTTACATGGGTGTTGGAACCAGAACTCCAGTCCTCTGAAGGAGCAGAGAGCTCATTGAATCACTGAGCCATCTCTCCAGCCCCAAGATAGGAGGCAATCATACAGGCAGTACCAGAGCAGGTGTTGGAAGAACGCATTGGACACCCTGACTGTGTGGCAATGTGTGGACAGCCTCATCTTCTCAGAAATGCTTCTTCCTCTGTGAAACAGGGACTTGCGAGCTGCCACCTGCCTCTCTAAGGTGGTATGAGTCTCAAATGAGACAGTGAATGGGAAAACCCTTTGCTGACTGGATCAATGCAAAGGATTAGAAAATACCAAATGACTCATCTCTGTGACAAGATTGGGCTTGACAGTGCCCTTTAGTATTTGGGAATGTGGATGAGAACGTCCCCTTGCAGAGGTTTCCGGCACAAGCCAGGGTCTGAACGCAATGCTGTTGTTGCGGTGCTTTTCCTTCAAGTGCTGAATGTAGTCCCACTTGCTTGGCAGCTGCAGAGCCTGCTTGTTAGTTCTCAGGAGCCCATTCTCTTTCTTCCCTTACTCTCTGCAGTGCTTTTCCCTCCTTCTGTCCTGCTGGAGGCCTTCGCCCACACAGCTTTTCTCTAGGGAAGGAGGTGCGTCTACTTATGCCATCTTTTCCAGTGGCCGCATCGTGCCTTTATGCCTCGCACATGCTAGCTCCTTTCCCTATTGCATCCTTCCAACCTACCCTCGCCTCAGGCTGCACACACAAACACAATACACACAACACTCACCACACACAGAACACATTATGCATACCACACACCCACCATACACCTACATTCATGTAACACACACCACCCATACACACACACCACATACACACCACATACACATATATCACACAAAAACCACAACCATACCATATACATACCACACAAACATACACCATACACACCATGCACAAAACACATAATACAAAGACAAACCACACCCTAAACAAACGCCCACAGACCTCACACACAACACATACATACCACACACACATACTCCACACAGATTATACACACATGCCACAGCACAGATATCCCACACATACATACCACAGGCACATACTACACACACACCACACATGTACCATACACACACCATACCATGCACACACACAATGCACACACATACTGCAGCCGCCGCCAGCTGTAGCCGCCCCTCCACTCTTCCGGCGCTGGGTGCTGACTCCCGGCACCACCTGTGATCACACGGGCGCTGCCTGCGAGTGCACCAGCACCACCTCCTGGGCACCGCCTCTGATTGCACGGGCGTCGCCTTCTGGGTGCCCCTGATCGCATGGGCACTGCCCTTGCCTCCTTGCTGCAGTGCAAGGTGTGGTTGCTCTTCCCCTCGTTGCAGTGCTGAGGCAGCTCTTCTGCTCTCCTAGTGCTAGGGCGCAAGCTACTTCTGCCTGGCCCCAACCCCAGGGCTGGTGAGGAGACTGTGTCAGCAGAGCCTCATTCAGACACAGGAGACCAGGTTCTTTGATGCAGATGCAGTTTATTGCAGAAGGGCACAAGCTTATATAGGGGTAGGGGTCCAATCAAGAAGTTACAACTCAGATCTTTGGCAGGGCTGTGTCCTACCATAACATCGCAAGTCAGACACCTTATTAGCATAATGGGTTTCAGGTTACTTAAGTTCTAGTTTCCTTATGGGGCCTGGTTTCCTGGGAATCACATGACCCAGGCTGTCTAAGTGTTGCAATTTGGGATCTCAAGGGTGGTGATTAGGGAGTGGCAAGCTCTAGGCATCAGTCTCATGATCTGCCAATGGGAGCAAATGTCACAAGGCATTCCTTGTGGCTCTAGCAGTTGGGCCATTGCCTCAGGCCTGCTGTATGGCTGTCAATAAGATTTTCACCCTAGGCTCAAGCCTGTCTCCCACAACATACCACACACAGTTTTCCACATAAGCACTTGTTTTGAATTTTTGCAAAATTCATACAATATATTTTGATCATATTTAGACCCTTTTTCCCATCTGCACACCTCTTATAGCCTCCCCACCAGATTTCACATACTCTGTCATATATATTAAGGCCTATTAATTCAAGTCTGTGTCCCCAAATATCCTTTGATGTCATCCACCCACTGGAGCCTGGTTAATCTCTCTAATGTCACACTCTTAAAGAAAGCTGACTCTCATTCTCCCAGCAGTTGTGTTTCCAGTAGTAGTTCTTCAGCTAATGTTGGAGCTTCTTACCCATTTCCTCACCTCTGTGATGGGTTTTCTATCTGGCTTGAGTTTGCATGGGTCTTGTGCATGCTGTCACCATTGCTGTGAGTTCATATGAGTAACTTCCCAGCTGTCTGGAAAACTTTATTTCCTTGTGGTCATCCACTACCTCTGGCTCTTAGAATCTTTCCACCACCTCTTCAGCAATGGCCCCTGAGCCTTGGGTGGCAGAGGTTTGATACAGATGTCCTATTCGGGACTGAGAACTCTGAAGTCTCTTATTCTCTGCACTTGAGCCAGTTGTGGCACTCTGGGTTAATCACTGTCTGTTACATGACGAAACTTCACTGGCGAGAGTTAAGAGATGCATTAATATTCTATATACCCCATGTTTCATTCTATTCCTTAAGCCTTAGGTGTAGAGGCTACATTGTAGATGTGTCACTTAGGGCTGGCCACCTCACAGACACATACACTCTGCATTTGATCAGTTGTGGAATTTTATAATAGACTCCATCTGTTACAAAAAGAAGCTTCTTTGATGTGTGGTGAGAGATACAGTTGTCTGTAAATATAAGGATAAATATTTATAATATAGTAAGAAATTATGTTGATCCAGAGACGTGACAAAAGTAAGTTTTTCTCTAGGATGTATGACCTTTCCAGCCATGTGTATTTGACTAGTATACATACATGGGTTTTGATCCATTGAGCAGGTATTATGTCCAATTAGACAGCTGTTGAATACCCCCAAAATAAAAGTGCCACTACTACACCAATAAAGATTAATTGCCAGGCAGGTCATTGTTGTGGTTTATAGACTTCACAGCTTAGAGGGATCATTGATGGGTTTTCCCCCTTGGCAGCTTGCATGGTATCTTCTGATACTATGGGAGCTGGTCTTCAGAGAGGAGGCTCCCAGGTCAGTTCCAGCATGATTGCTCCAAGTCCTATGTCCAAAGTATGCCCTGTCTTCTGAAATACTTCTACTCTGTCCACTTGGCAAATATCTACTCATAATCTCAAGAGAGCTGCAGTGGTCTCCAATGGGAGGTCCTCCCTCCCAGGCCTTCCTCCATGGTATCTTGAGTTCAAACGCAGCCAACAGCCTCTATTTTTAGGGGGACCTCATCTTCATTGGTTGACTCTCTGAATCACAAGAGTGATGTGTTAGATTCACCACTGAGGAGGAATGAATCCAAGCCTTGGGTTTCAGTATTGTCTTTTTCTCCATCTCCCCCTTGGGAAGGTAGATAACTCAGATGAGGGAAAAGAGTAAACAGACAGTGTCTTTGGGCACTGGAAACTGGGTTGAAACTCTTCAGGAAAATTGTATGGTTCTTCAGTAAAGCCTTCCAAGCTTCTGACTTAAGCATCTTGTCCAACAGGATCTTAAGCCCTTTCTGGTAAGCTTGTTCTTCTGGCCCAGGGCAAATTTTTGTATGGGTACTTATAGGGTGCTTAGAATTCCTACGAAGAGGGGCCTGGTGGGAAACATGAAAGTTCTGACTGTGTCTGACATCTGAGAGTAAAAAGTAGATTAATGACCTATTCCTACTTCCTCTCTTCCATCTAGAATAGAAGCAAACAACTGTGTGATCAAGGAAAAGAATTTTTTTTCTTTTCATTTTTCTACTGGTTGCTATGGCATCAGGTAGGAAAGACCCATCTGCAACTCTTAGTGTTTTGTATCAGGAGGCGACTGTCAGTGCTCAATTAATTATTCATGTTTTCATTAGGAGTAATAATGAGAAACAGTTGAAATGACAGGTTCCAAAGATTACTGGGGAACCCTAAAATATTCATGTATTCTCTGCTTGGAAACCTTTTCAAGGTAAAAGGAGCACTGTCATTGAAATCAGAAGATCTCTGTTCAAATCCTAGCCTTTTCATACCTATATTGTAATGTATCATTTACTAACCTCTTTGAATATCGGTTTTCTCATCTGAGACATGGGTATACATGACACTTGCATGTTAGGAATGCCTAAGGGTATAGATAGTAAAGATACAACATGTAACACAGTACCAGATATACTGCTTAGAACACAGTAGGGGTTCAGTAAATAGAACTTCTTAGTGACAGGAACGTTATGATGGACAGGATGCTGTTATGGTGTGATTCAACTCAATTCATAGTGAATCATCCTATTGGTTTCTAATGAGACTTTTCTGCTCTTGGGTGCCAAAACCTTTGAGGGATTAGTAGATACAATTGCTAGATGGTCAGAGATCTTTGGATAAAATGTAGTCATCACGGTAATTAAAATGGAGGGCATCAAATTGTGTTTAAATGTAGCAAATAGCCCCTCCTCAGAATTTCATATTTTCAAAGCAGTGTCTATGATTCTGTTTAGTCAAAAGAGTCTGCAAAGTTGCTTCTATCCATGAGAACACATGGCATCATGTTTCAGGTGTTCAGAGAGTCCCCTCTCCTGCACTTGCACAAGTACAGCAGCTGTCTGTTCACAAGCAGCACAGTAGGAGCTGAGAGAAATGACACAGAAGTCTGCCGGTGCTACATGATGAAGCGTGTGATTCTATGGCTTCTTTGTCCCTAAATAATTGGAGTAGAGTCACATGAGATAATGTGTGCAAAAGCATTTGAAAGTAAAGTTTTCATTGCAATGGATCATTATTATTCTAATTACTGCTAATATGAAGAACCTAATATAGCATGGGCCAATTATCAAGATAAGAGTATTTCTGAAGTTGTGAACATTTGGTGCTTAGTTTTATGCTGTTTTGCTTTGTTCTCTAATTGTTTCATGCATTTTAATCTTCTGCCTCTATTCAAGTAAATTGTAAGTGTGAGCATTTATTCATCCAATACAGTTCATTATTTCAAAATCATTTACTAAATGTCTACCACGAGCCAGACAGACCCAAGTACTATAGCCAAGGAAATGACTAGGATACATTTCCTTCATATGCTTTCCATCCATGGAGGACACTGTCAACCAAGAGATGCCTAACAAGGGTGCTGAGTGCTCCCACAAGCACAGGACATGTTCAGAGCTCACAGGGTGGACGTGGCTGGGGAGCAGATGATGAGGTCACCACGGTGGCCAGGTGAAAAAAAAAAACAGGAGGAGTTTCCTTAAAGTAAAGAAAATAGAGAGCATAAGTCTCAGAGGTGTGTGTGTGTGTGTGTGTGTGTGTGTGTACACATGCACAGTGTAAATGCGTGTCTGTGTGTGCATGCATGTGTATGTGCACATGTATGTGTGTCTGTGTGTGCTCATTCATGTGTGCCTCTGTATAAATACTCATGCGTGTGTGTGTGAGAGAGAGAGAGAGAGAGAGGGAGGATTGTATGAGTTCAGCAGCAGACATGACATGTGAAGACAGTATTTGTAGTAAAGCTGAAGAAGTTCCCATTACTTGTTGTTTAAAAGACACCTTTAAATCTTGGTGACTTTCAATAGGGAAAGAAAAAATATATGAAAATAAAAATCCTTCACTTGCTTCTGATTCTTCTGTTCGCTTGGGCAGTGGGGAGCATTCGTCTCCGCCCTGCAAACCGGGCGAGGCTCGCCTACCCCATTGCATCACTTCTGCCACGTCCTATTGGCCAGACCTGAGAGCTGTTGGAGGTTGTTTGCTCTTGGGTGAGGGAGAGTGTATCTTGTGCATAATCTCTGGGTGGACTGACTGGATTCCAGTGGATGAATTTGCACTGAAGGGCATGTGGGTGCAAATGCTTGACTGGATAGTCCTTATCATGAGTGGCTGAGTAGAGTCACGTCAACATCTTTCCCATATTCTCACTCACCTGTTTTCACATTCATCATTAGGCTCAGCAAGTAAGTGTCCATTGCCCTTGCCCTTTGGGATGTCCTTATTTTACCAAACATTTTGCTTTCTCATCACGAAAACAATACCCATGTATAATGGTTAGTTTGAAAACTCCAAATGGAGGAACAAAGTCTATCAGAACAGAGTAAGTGTGTGGGGGTGGGTAGGGTCATTGACATAATAGCTTGGGTTTCAGAGAATCTGCCCCCAAAGAGTGGGAAACTAGTTTTGTTACCACTGAAGACTGTTCAGTGGGGAAAAGAAGAGGTCACACATTTCAAAAGACCAGCTTTTGGAAGAAAGTTGGAAAATGCACCCGAGAAGTCAGGGCCAGCATGAGAGAGGCCAGTTCTGGCTGGTTTGCGCAGTCTGACAAGAAGTGGTGAGAATGTGAACTGTCATGCAGTCAGTCAGATTGGTAGAGGAAAAGGGGGCTAGGCTAATAATGCATTCATTTGCTCTGATTCAACAGACATTTTCAAAATGACTACTATATGCACATGTGCTAGGAATTTAGCAGTAAACAACAAATAAAATCTCTTATGGTCTTAGTAGGGAAAATAAAAAGTTAAAAAAATATGTATAAAGCATACTTTGAGTAAAATTTTGAGATGAGAGGTATCACCTGTTAGGGAATGTGCACTAAGTTTTGGCAATATGCCCACAGAATGGTTTAGTGAATGCCGCTAAAGAAAGGGAGGACATGCCATGTGGCTACTGGGAGAAGAATATTCCAGACGGAAGGAACCATAGGCACAAAAGCGTTGTGTTCATTTCCTCAGGCTGTGCTGCTAGCACACAGCATCTAAGCAGCTTAAACAATGGAAATATGTTACCCCCAGATCAAGCTGTCTTTCCTGATTCTTTACCTTATGGCTAATGGCATTCCTTGGCTTATGGATACAACATCCCAATCTCTGCCTTTTCCCTCACTCAATATACTTCCAATGTGTGTGACGCTGTGTTCATTTATCCCCTTTTTATAAGAACACCAGCTTTACTGGAATTGGTTCCATTCAAACCACCTCATTGCAATTTGGTTTGTCTCTAAGGACTCTGTCTCCAAATAAAGTCACATCCTGAGTTATTAGGGGTTAGGACTACAATGTGTATGTTTTTTATATAACAAGCTCCAACATATAAGTAGTTCAAACAGTAGAAGAGAAAGAAAGACATCGTGACTGAACAAAGGAAGAAGCCTTCGGAGAGGCATTCCCAGATGAACTGATCCCACTTCAGGTAGGATCTTTACCCACAGGAAAAAGATTCACATTTCCTCTGTGAAATGGAAAGCCACTGAAATATGGAGACAGAGAAATAGTGTAATGTGCCTTACTGTTTTCTAGTATTACATTAGCTGCTCTGTTGGAAATAGAATAAAAATTCAGGGCAACCCTTGGACGATGATTCAGTAATTTGGAGGAGAAAAGTAGTGGTTCGACCACAGAAAAACAGTAGAACTTTTTACAGTAGAACTTTTCAACTCAAGGATTAGCTGATGCTAGGTGAGCAATAGAAAGATTGTGTTATCATAAATTCTGAGTTTTAAGGAGTTTATCCAGAGCTCAGCTGTGGACATGGTAAATTTGAGATCCT
Source organism: Nannospalax galili (assembly GCF_000622305.1). Taxonomy (NCBI): domain Eukaryota; kingdom Metazoa; phylum Chordata; class Mammalia; order Rodentia; family Spalacidae; genus Nannospalax; species Nannospalax galili. Next base: position 990,471 of record NW_008336313.1, on the reverse strand, counting down.
GTTGGCTATCCAACTGGACATATCAGGTACACGGCTGTATATGCAAATTTGTCCAGATCGAAGGGATACATTTGGAAATCATTAGGACATGAATATTTGATATGCAACAGGAAAGTATCTTGAAGAAGTAAGTTACCATCTCTGAGCTTTTAATGTAAAATAAAATAATAACTCTTCACAGCATCATAGTGAGAAGCTAGGATATTAACTTGTGAAGACCACAGGTACCTGCAAAGCAGGTCAAGTTATGATGGGAGCATAAAGGAATCTCAATAAACAAACCTTGGCCACCACTCTTTTAATCAGTTTCTCGTGTTACTTGCTCCTAATGCCTGGGCTTCATTTCCAAATACCTTGAGTTATCATCCCACTTTCTAAGGAAGGCGCATGGCTCCTGAAGGCAGCAGATGCAGCAGCTTTGTAATCCTTATCCACCCACAGTTCAGAAGTGGTTCCAAGAACACAGCATGCAAACAGTTAATCCCACACCAATGAGGGTGTGCAAAGCAGGAGCGATTCTAAATCTCAATACCACACGTCGCCTCAGGGAGCATCATGGACTAAAGCCCAAGATAAAAAGGCCTGACAAAGATTATTGACGGTTTACCTTTTAATGAGCAGCTTGGATTGATTCCGTTCCCCTCTGGGATGGCTTTCTCTGTCTGTCCTCCACCCAAGAGGCTGTGGGAACAACAACAACAAAAAATTACAAATCTCCAATTTGAATAATTGCAAAGATCTTCTCTCTAACAAATAAAGTTTCCAGGGTCAGAAATGGCTTATGGCTTTTAAATATATAAATATATACATTTAGAATTGTTATGATTATCATGATTATTATTAAGCATTACTGGTACACTGGATATTTTCAAAGAGGCTGGTTGCCTCTAATTGGATATTCCTTTCAATTTCCCTCTGGGTAGGTCAGCAGTGTTAACTCTTAATCATCCAAGGCAATTAAATGCATGCGGTTCTAACCTGTGTACCAAAGGCAGCTGAGATGTTAATATAGTTATAATGGTAGAGCCAGTGTGCTAGTTAGGAGGAAGCTAGAAATCAGCGTGTGGACTCTGACATGCCTTGTTTGAAGAGGGAATTTAGACAGATATCTGTAATGGTGATGAGCAAACGTTCTGGAGATACTGCTCCTGCCACCCACCCTAGTGAACATCTCCCTGGACCTAAACCCTCCCTTTGCAGAGCCCAGCGCTTCATCAGGGCTATTGGACCATTTGCTCAACTGTGAATCCGATCCGCAGGTCATATTGGGGTGGTCACGATCATGACTATAGTCTGAAGCACAGAACAGGAAAATCAGTAATTTTTAGATAATCTTTTCGATCATTTTAATACAACCAAATTTCATGCTGGCGTTACCACCTACCCAATCTTGAATCTAAGGCCACATCCAACCTCCGTTCTGTACCTCAGCCCCAACGCATGGTAGAGATGGGGAGGGGAGGTGGGCCATACGTATTTCTGGTTTAAAACAATATTTTATTTATTATTTTTATTTTTTGTGTATGAATGTATTACTTGCATGTATGTAGGTACACCCGTGTATGTAGGTACACCCGTGTCATGCAATATCTGATGGTCAGAAGAGGGTGTCTTATTTCCCCAGAACTGGAGTTACGGACAGTTGTTCACCGCCATGTGGGTGCTGAGAACGAAGCCTGGGTTTTCTGCAAGAGCAGTCAGTGCTCTTAACCTCTGGGTCGTCTCTCCAGCCCCCGTATTTCTGTTCTTTTTGACTCCAAACTGACTGGAACAAGGACTTCAGTTTTTTTTTTTTATTAGAATTCACATCAATACATCTTATAGTTTCACTCAGTTATAAACATATAATTAAAACAGAGAAAAATTTCACAGGTTTCTCAGAGCAGTAATTACCTTTTGAAACACATAAGGTACATTCTGATATAATTTCCTCTAACTCTTTTTGGAAAAGAGTAGACTGTGACCGTTAACTTGGATTTCATTATTTGTAGTGATGTAGTTTGGAAAATACTGAGCTGGGGGAAGAAGCAAGGAGGTCTCTGGGTTATGGGTATAAGAGGTCAGTGAAGACATGGACAGACCAACTTGTCTCCAGAGAAAATGGCAAAGCCCTGTGAGAGGTTCAGAGAGTCTTCTCCATAGAACCTTTCCCAGCATCTTGTCCTACTGAAGAGATGAAGTCCAATATACTAAACTGAGATTAAAGGAGTCATGGGATTTAACATGGGCTCTTAACCTTGACTGGACTCTAATTTTTGTGCTCTTGATCTTCTCAGACCACCTAACAACGCTTTGAGCCCTGCATCTGACATCAGAAAATGTTGGGGATTTGCTGTTTACCTTTCCAGATCTTCAGCCTCCCCTTCCCTCCTGTTCCAAGCCAGGGAGGCTACATCCCCTCACATTGCTTCCCCCCTGGCTGCTCTGAGTGTTCTCCCAAGGCAGGTACCAGAGGGGCAAGAAGGAGCCAGGGGTCAGAAGGGAATGGCCTTACTTCACTCCCTACTGGGTTCTGGCTGAGAGGTGCTGGATTCATTTGACTAAAGCCAAGCTCCAGCTGGGTAGCCCCTCCCAAACTCACAGCTGCCCAGTGGGACAGGTAGCAGTCATCCTTCACCCTTAAAGATTATGGGCTCAGTGCACTATATTTTACAAGGAATAGTGTCACCTTCTCTAACCTCTCTGAACTGCTCATTTAGGACATTTTCTATTTTTGGGGGGGTCTCGGGGTGGACAGCTTCAACAAGGAGGGAGGTTGGCCAGTTGCATGGAGAAGGTCTGCAGTTTCCCTACCTGGTACTCTCAGGACCCACCTCAGTGAAGAGACCCACCTTGATGGGTCATGTTCTTCCCATCAGCCCTATTCTGGTGACAGTTAAGCGAGGAAGCAGACTGGCCGGGCCAGGCAACTGGAGGCAGCCACTGTTTATCCCAGAGCTTTCACGGGGTACACTGGCTTTGCCTGGTCTGCTTTGCAGATCGCTCTCTTTCTCTCTGGGGTCTTGTTCTTCACCTTCTTTCTCAGTGGCCGATCTCTTGTTAAAATCTTGTCTCTACATCTATCTCTTGAGAGCCCTGTGCGAGTCAGGAAACTAACAGCTAAGGTCTTATCCATAGAACATCTCCTCTCTGGTCTTTTTCCCCTCAAAAGGACAACACTGTAAGAATCAGCTT
>NW_008336313.1:970049-987154 GCF_000622305.1 Nannospalax galili | reverse complement strand
TCTAGTAAGGAGTCTGTTCCATCCTTTCCATGATATTCAATGATAACACACGTGTTCTTCTTAAGGGGAAAGGATTGAAAAGGGGAGGCCTTGGAGACCCCAAACATCTTCACTTTTTTTTTCTAGTAAGGAGTCTGTTCCATCCTTTCCATGATATTCAATGATAACACACATGTTCTTCTTAAGGGGAAAGGATTGAAAAGGGGAGGTCTTGGAGACCCCAAACATCTTCATGTTACTCTTCAATCCCACTGACACCACCATTCCCATTTTCTTTACCTCGCTGTGGTCTATCGGTAACTTTATGCCCAAGGCAGGAAAGAGCATAGCTTGCTTTGCCCTCGTCACTGGTCACGGCCCAGTTTGGTGTTTATTATAAATTTAGGCCATCAGAAATGGCAGTTTATTCAGACACAGATGAGGGGAAGGTAGGGAAGAATGTTATTTCCTGGGCATAGAGGGAATGAAGCGGGGATGCACATACTGATTATATATGTGGAATCTCCTGGTCCTATTTAAAATCATATGTTAGAATCACCACTTTAGCTGTGCAACATGATTTATTCTCCTGTGGATTTCTAGCACCAATTTCAAGCATGGCATAGAATAGGTTTCCAGTATGTTCTTATCTGTGGATGGATAAATGAGCAAATAAATGGGCCCTCAGGAAACCCAGTACCAGCAACTCAGAGGTCGGGGAACACAACCCCTGTCCCCAGTACCATCTGCTTGCAGCTTAGCTGACACCTGATATTTCAGGTAGGCAGCAGGAAGAAAGCCAAATTATACTGTGGCCCGGTCACTAACTCTGAAGAAGGAGGGTTGGGTGGGGGTGAAAATTAGATGTAGGTTGCCATTAATGCAAGTGATCATGCGATGTGATGTATTTCTTCTTGAGACTGTAACTTAAATCCCAATTACCTTCTGGTGACAAATGAACTGGCTGAGTAATTCATTTTGACGGCTAGAGCTCCCACCTTCTGTGTTACCATCGCATGGGGAAGGTGTATGACAAATTTCCAGATTTAATTTTAGTGCTTAGGAGCCCAAGTGGCACAATTACCAGATCAAGAGTGATGGCAGAATGTTACCACGAAGGGCTGTGGCTAAGGATGCTCAGACTCATCCTCTTGTACATACTGTGGAACTGTGGAGCTCCTGCTGGGCCCAGGCTCCTAGACCTTGGGGTTCTTACTTGAAACTTCATTCTGCCCCTTCCCTCAAAAGACCTGATGATTATGACCCGAGCTTATCTATTGAATTCTTCCCTTTCTCTCATCCCTTATCCTCTTTCATGGTAACTGCTAAAGGCAGTATGCAGGGTTTAAGAGGAGAGAACCTAGCTCCTAGTTATGAGTTCAAATTATGCTTGCTTCTGCCTTCTGCATCCTCTGTGACCTTTGCCAGCGTGATGAGATACTACTACAGGGTGGTCCTGAGTACTAAACTTGATTAGACAAGTAAAATTGTAGCTAGTAACAAATGCATAATTATTTTAGTTTATATAATACCATTAGCATCCTAATCTGGTAGGTATCCATTTGTTCAATGGCCCTCCAAAACAGGGATCTGCAAATATTTTCTGACCAGAGAGTAAATGTTGTGAGATTTGTGGGCCATATGGTTTCTGGTGCCGCTAGTGAATTCTGCCGTTGCAGAAAAATTAGTTGTGGATAATAAACAAACAAATGTGGACAGTAAAGTTTTATTTAGGAATTCTGCAGTTTGAACTTCATATGACTTTCATGTATTATGAAAAATATAATTATTTTTATTTAGTTTCTAAATTTTAATTCAGGGTCTCAGTTGCTCTGGCTAGCCTTGAATTTACAATCTTTCTGTCTCAGCATTCCTCAGAAGCTAGATGTTCCACCATACCCAATTTATTTTGATTTTTTATTGTGCTTTTATATATTTCATACAACAGTTCCTCATCAAATTTAGAACCCCTCTCTCCGATCCATGCCTGCACACACACCTCCCCCTGCTGGACCTCATGCATTCCGCCATACATGCTAAGTCCTATCCAGTCAAGCATCTGTACCCAAATGTCCTTTGCGAATTTATCCACTGAAGTCTAGTCAGTGGATGATCATAGTCACTAGGGATCATAGGTAAGGTTCATTCTCCCTCACCTAACACTAATCAGTCTCCAACAGTTTCCAGACTAGGGCCAGCCCACCACCCGTTTCCTTTGCTCCATGTCTTCGTGCTGAGACTGCAGGGGAATGGACTAGAGCCCCGGTAAGCAGAATCTACATTTTGATTTTTTTAGAATCAATCTAGAATGTAAAAAGCATCCCTAGCTTTTATACTGTACAAGGATAGAGGGTGAGCTGAGCTTGGTGTGTGAGCGCTTATTGGCTGACTGAGCACGGCTCGCTCATAGTCTGTGGTTAGCTTTAATTTCTTAAAACCCAACCCAGCCCTCTTTTCTCATTTGTTTCCATTCTGAAAGCCTTCATAGACTCTGTGTCACTTACAATCAGAACTTACCTAACCGCGAGAACAGTATGAGGTCAGAGCCTTAGCAACTCCCCCGCCACAGTCCAAACTTCTCAGTTTGTCATTCCTAAACAGGGTCTCCCCAAGGCTTTATGTCATGTTCCCTCCCTCTCTCGGCAAAATCTATGGTGTGATCAATTGCCTGTCACAGAAACAGCTGGAGGGGGTGGGAAGGCTCTAGTACAGCTGTGTGGTCAACTTCTTCAGTATGGAATAGTGAATGCACAGTCCAGGTGAGGGACTGGGGAAACCACTGGGCTCTTCTCCTTCTGGTGCTCATTGGATCACAGTCTTCTATCCATCTATCCCTTTCTCACAAAGATTCTATGATGTAAATACATCTCCACCTAGCAGCCAAGGACACTCTCACAGAGTGATTATGTAACTGGCCCAAGGTCATACTGCTAGTATACAGTAGAGTCAGGACTTGAGTTTAAGGGCTGTGGAAGCAGGCAGCTCACCCTCTTACCCATGACACGGTGCTATTCTCTTGAATATTTTCTTGCATGACAGCTGGTGACCTTCTGAGAGAAGCTTATTTAACTGGCAGAAATAAATGTTCCATCATGTACATAAATGCATATGGCCACGTGCAATACCTTTCCCCAAAGTTACATTTCCCCTTTCCGTCAAGCCTGGTGATATCTGGAGGAACACGAGGTGCCTTATTTACAACTGCTAAACCATGCTGTACCCTTACTCCCACAGGCAGTCTTGAGAATGAGCAGGACGGGAGAGAAAGCTTTGTGTGTACATCTGCAGTGAAGGGCTCAGGGCTTGGAAGCACTTCCCATCTCTCTGCATCATCATCACCAAGGGACACATTAGGCAGAAAGAGAGAAGTTGTTAAAATGAATTAGTTGCTTCGTTTTCCAGCAGAGAGAGGTGAGACCAGTTGAGTGTAATGCACCATGACATAAATGGCCAGCTTCCTTCCACAAGACCAATTGGAGCTGAATGGGCATCTTGGTGGGAAAGACGAAGCCACTGTACCTCCCTCCTCTGGATCTTGAGATTTCGGAGATTTCCATGGCAGGGTGAGTGTAAAGACCAAATGCCCAAAGCTGTTTGGTTGTTGGCACCATGGCCCCTGTCAGGAGTCAATGGAAAATTTCCCAGAGACCAGAAGTCGCATACCTTCATTTCACACTCACTTGTGCTTACCTTGCTGAGTGATTTTGAGACAGGTCGCTGGACTCCGCTTCGTGTCCTTGGCAGTAACCCTCACAACAGCCTTGGCCTTCTGTTTTTGTGTGGAGGAGGAACACCACTGCATGGCGGTACAGAGCTCGGACCGCAAAGTCCCGTCATTCGGGTTTGAATATTGGGTCTGCCACTCACTACAGGTGACACTGAACCAGCTATTTAATTAGGCTCCTTATGGCCAAGTTTCTTCACCTGCAAAATGAGAACAAATAGTAACAGTATTTCCCTTACATGATGTTGCAAAGATGTAATGACCTAATTCATGTAAATCTGACTCACTCTCACTGCATGCAAAATATATAATAATGCACAGTTGTAGTTATCCAAGTCCCCCATGAGGTCAGGCTAGAGAACAATACTAATATTTGTACGACTCATTACAATTTTTATATAATTAATCACATTTAGTCTTCATTGGAACATTATGGAATACTATTGTAGATACATTTATTACCAACTCATGTGAGAAATAGAAGTGTCAGTGAGGTTAATTAACTACCAGAAGCCACACAAGCTATTATTACATGTTGTTGACCCAACAAGGAACCCTTTCCTGTGTTCTTTCTACAATTTGTATACTGTCACCTTTAAAAAAAGATACATAAAACTGAGTGTCCATGTGGAATCAGAATCTCCCAATTTCATGGTGTCTGTTAGCTTTTTTCTCTTTATGTTAACTTAAAAATGCTTTAGCATTTTTAGTTAGAGTGGTATTGTCTTAAGCCACTAGGATGCCCATATATTTAAGCCACAATTAGATTAAATGTGCTATATAGGAATGTAATGAGAAAGAAGGGACATATTACTGGTCTTATGATTTACAAAGCAGGATTACATGGCAGGGCAGAAAGTTTGTTAAATGGGCTACATGCAGTCAGAAATCTCTTGAGCCTTGATTCTTCCTCTTAACCTCTCTGAGCTGAGCCTAAAGGACCCTCTTCTCAGCCCATGTTAGGGGAACTACAGGCACGGTTTCTCATTTGAATGAGGATCTAAAGCAGGAGAAAAGAAAGATTTGTTTGTTATGGTTTTATGCACACAAGGTAAGTGCTGTACCACTCAACCACATCCCATAGAAAAGCCTCTTTCTAACTCTGAGGGTTGTTTGGAAGGAGAAGGAAAAGGGCCAAGATGGGCATGCGTGTTCTTACATTACTGCTTTAGTCTGCCTAAAAACAAACAAAACACCCTGATAAACACCAACTTGGAGAAGAAAGGGTTTATTCAGATTACATCTCCTGGGTCACAGTTCATCACCGAGGGAGACCAAGGTAGGAACTTGGGACAGAAACCTGGGGGCAGGAGCTGAAGCACAGGCCATGGAGGAATGATGCTTACTGGCTTGCTCCCCTGGCCCATGATCAGCCTGCTTTCTGCAATACAGAACAACCTACCCACGGGTGGCACCACCCAAAGTGGGTTGGACCCCTCCCACATCACTCAGAAATCAAGAAAATACCCCACAGACATGGCCACAGGCCAGTCCAATGGAAGCAATTCTCCAGTTGAGGCTCCCCCTACCCAAGTGTGTCAAGTTGACAACTAAAGCTATCCAGCACAGTTACCCTCTTCAAGTTAAGGTCAGAGTTCATGGATAAATAGAGGCATACTGTAGCAAAGCATTCTTATTCACATCCTTTCCTTTAGACTCTGTAAAACAAAGACCTTTTTGGCTACTCCATCTGCACTAGCAGAGGGGCCCAAAATCATCAGTAGAGCAATGCAGAAGGGGAACTAGAAATCAGATCACAGGACCCAAAACTACACAGCAGCATGAAAGAGGATGCGTGATCAGTGCCACACCTGACCGATGGTGAGTCTGCAGCCAGAGGAACTGTGTGGAGGCTGGAAACACTTGGGCCCAGCTGAGAAGCACACCAGACAAGGACTCCTGCATCCCACATGGAAGGAGGGCAGCGGAACCAAGCAGTCCGGGGTCATGGCTTAGTGCAAAGCAAACAGAGGCTGTTGTGTCAAGATTCACCTGTTCTCTGCTATTTTCTGCATCCCAGAACACATCTGGGTCATGTGTTCACAAAGGAGAAGAGGAAGGGAGAAACCATACAAGAAATGGAACGTGATTATTTTTTTTAAGTCAGAGACACTAAGTACCACTGTAAAGGGCTTAAATTATAGAATTGGAATGAAGTTAGACAGAATAGAACATTCAGTTTTCTTAGAAACTGCCATCTAGTATATGAGAGTTTGAGAAGGAGCCCAGATTAGACTAGAAAATGGACTACACTCTATCTGCTCATATTAATTCTAGAGTGAGTTAAATTTAACCATAAGCATATACATATATATATATAATTTATATGTAGTGCTTTACAGTTTTAAAAACACTTTATTAACATTTCTATACTTTTTTTCTAGAAATTTATCCTCAAAGATGCTTCCCCTATTATCCAAGAGGTTCCTATATCCCATATTTATCAAAATATGTATCCAGCAAATGTGACTCAATAGGCCTTAACATATATGACAGAAGGCATGAAATTTGGTAGGGAGGGTTATGGAGGGGTGCAGATAGGAGAGGGAGTTCTAAATATGATTAAGATGTATCATATGAAATGCACAGAAATTCGATAAAAATATTTATTGAAGAAGAAAAACGTGTCCAGAGTACTGCTTTCCTGCAATGGAAACAGTTCTAACAACGAAAAAGAGTTCTAATGGTCAAGACAGTTTGGAAAGCACTGGGTTAAACACAATAAATAGATTTTTCAGGTGATTTGATATGATAAATGAGGTCTGTGACTCCTGAGATAAAATGTGTCACACTTCCCTCTTAACCACAGTGACTTCTTTTCCCTGTTATTCCCCATTATGTGTGTTCCTTGAAGCGCATGTTAACACTGCTACCTTAATCAATAACTCTGATGGATGGGAGAGAGTTTGGACTATGACGTGGGTCATTCCACTGACCATTAAGGTTGATTCAGCTGACTGGACAGATGGTTACATACTTGCTCTGTGCTCTACCAAACAGTACAACCTTCCCATGAGGACCATTATTAGGCCAAGGGGCTGTGGGCCCTTGTTGCTTGAGCACTGCTGTCCACAGTTCAGATGGCTGTAGCCACAAGGAGTTCTAGGCAGAAGCAAGGTCCGAGTGAGAAGGGTGCTATGGAAATTAATTTTGATCCTAAAAGCAGTAAATAGCTTTGAACCAGACGCTGTGGCATGTGGTAGGGCTACAGAAACAAATAAAACACAATCACTGCTCTTTCAGGTTTCATAATCTAGGTGAGTTGTTGGGAAATGATACATGTAGAGACTAACATGACTTAACCAGTCTGGCATTCTACAGGAAGTATAGGCATCATTGCAAAAGAAGCATAGTACCAGGAGGGCCCAATAGGTCAGGAAGAGCATTGACGAGGGAGCTTACGGAACCAGTTACATGCTTGCCTGGGGAGAATGTGATTTTCCATGAAGAAAGCAGAGTGTCTTCTCTAGTAGAAACATCTGGAAGAAACTGGACTATCAGAAAACAATGAGTATGCCACAGAGTGAAATACAGAAGCTGGGTCCATCATGCAGAGAGGCAGTCAGGAAACAGCCCTTGCGAGGCCCCATACCACGTCACAGGCTTAGAGCCCTCACTCTCTGTTGTTGTTGGGCTTTGTCTGATGAGTCTTCTCTTTCATCACTGATTTTGGCAAAATCAAAAAAAATTTTTTTTAAGTTGAATGTGAAAAGAAATCAGCAACCTGAAATCCAGGCTCCGGATCTAGGACTCAGCCAGTCTGAGGAGCCCGTCCAGCATTTAGAACCCAGTGATAGGGTTCTTCAGGGCTGAGGGTAGAATTTGTGGTTCAAGGAAGCTCTGTGACCATGGTGAAATATCCATGAGAACCTTGGCCTAGCACCCCAAATTTAGTCTGTGTCCTACTGCTGTCAGAGCATCCAAAACTAATCAGGGCCCCAAGACAGTTTCTGAGACTCATATATTAGACAAACACTATGAATTTGAAAGTGGATAGCTCATCATGGGGGACACTTGAGCTTTTTCCTAAAAGCTGAATAACTGATAATTATGTCATTTAATACTCATGGCAACCTGAGATGATGACTTTTATATGCTTATTTTATAGAAAATGAAATTGAGTTTTGAGGTCTAGGAAACTTAGATCAAACACATGCTGGGAGTTAGTACCAAAGCTAAGACCTAAACACAATCACCATATTCTCTGGTTTCCTGTTTGGACTCTCCCTGCCTGCCTTTAACTTCAGTTAATGCTAGCCAAAGGACATTTAGTTAGGTCTCCCTTGAAGTTTCCAAGTGCCATCATCAGGACAGGAATGGAGCAGATTATAGTTTAACCTATTGGCTACCAGCTTGGCTATTCCTGGTCCACTAGTGTTTTCTACAAACTTTCATTTTCTCTACGTTCACTCCTGGTCTTCAGGACCTGCATGCCTGTGGTTCTTCCCCTAAAGAGCTCAGCCAGTGCATCAAGAAGCATCATCCCATCAACCCCAGCCATTCATTTGCAACAGTGTTCATTTATAGTCCCTTATTCCAAGTACACAAGGCAAAGGGACACTTTCCAAGGTCATGGTGAAAGCTCTTCACCAACCTGGGGCCTGGGGTTCAAGGTCCCCATCTAGGAGAATGATTTCACTTATTGCCTCTACATACTCGAGGTGACCTACCCTCTTCCACCCTGGTGTTCTGCTCCAGACATTATGTTTGGAATGTTAATACTGATTAATCCACCAACAAACTTCTACTCAATACAACTCAGTTCACACAGTGGGCCCTGAACCCTAAAAACCAACTTTAAGGTGAGGTTCCTCTTGGAACTTCGGGCTCTGCATTTACCAAGTGACAAGACTAGCTCTGTGACCTTTGAATCATGTTTAACAATGTGATTTGTACTCATTGCGTGAATGATAGAATTGAAGATCATTATTAAGCTAGTAAATCCTCGAAATGGAATTCTAGCCACTTTGACAATGTGTTATTGTTCTTTGTATAAACTTTCAGAAATGTTTATTGAAAGCCTGATGCTGTGACATATCTGTAATCCCAGTACTGGAGAGGCTGAGGCAGGACAATCTTGAGTTCAAATGCAGCTCAGGTACATAATGAGATCCTACCTGTGAGAAACAGACAACCAAAGGTTACTGAAAACCTTTTATGTTCAAGGCATGGCTCTGGACACTGGACGTACTAAAGTAAAAGGAAACCATTTTTCCCTGCTATCTAGACTGGTTTTGGTTTATGGGAAGAGGCAAATACATAAAATAAAAGTTCAGCACAATATGAGAAGAGTTGTAGCAAAAATAGAAATAAGATTTTATGAACGCCAAGAGAAGGGTTTCTGTCTCAGCTGATAGTGTCCAAGGAAGCTTACAGCAGTGATTTAACTGGCAAGGAGGAACTAACCTTTGATTTGATGGACTTGACCAAGGGCTACTTGCTCTTTAACCTCTTGTAGACAGGACATCCTAATTTTGTTTTCATTATTTTTAGAATCAGTAACAACAAAACCTTGAGCAAAGAGAGCTTTGAGAACCCATTCAATTGAAAAAGAGCATGAGATTATAAGCTATATTGCCTCCTCCCTCCCCTCTCCCAGGAGGAGGGCCAGGAAGAATGTAAGAAGAGCTGGAGGACAGTGAGGAGTGCCACAAAAGGCTGGCATCCATAGAACAGGACCTGTGTAATAATCAACACACCGCAGCAACGGATACCTGCACAAAATTGGGTCCTTTAATATTCCATCCTGGATAAATGAGGTGCCCACAGGCCCCGCCCCTTCCTGAGGATTGTTAATGGCTGCTAAGTGGGGGCAAAATTTTCTTCAGTGGTGTAGCCAATGGGACTAGTTGAGAAGAAGACTAGAAAGGAAGGGGGATAATAGAATAATGGGGGATTATAATCACAATATGTTGTATCTATGCATGAAACTAATACAATGTACGCGCGCCTTTAATCGCAGCACTTGGGAGGCAGAGGCAGGCGGATCTCTGTGAGTTCAAGGCCAGCCTGGCAGCTTTGAAAAGCAGTGTCCCAAGTGGAAAAGTTTTTGTTTGGAAAAAATCAAAAAAAAAAAAAAAAAAAAAAAAAAAAAAAAACAGATCATAAAAAAGACAACTAGAGAAGTTTCTCAGAGACGCAGGAGTGCATACCTTTATGCCTGCCTACAACATAGCAGTAACTATGGCCAGCACAAAAATAAATAAATGCATCTGAAAAGAACAAGAGGACTCGAAGAGTTATTGAATGTAACGAGAACCTACATAGTGTCCAAGTTATCCAAAAGCCTGGTGAGATCAGAGTGATTTTAAGAGGCAAAATCAACTAGAGAAGGGAATGCCAAAGTGAGACTAGAGGGGAAGGGCAGCAGCTAGAACAGAGACCAACAGCCTGCTCCTCGAGCCCACACCCAGTACGTCCACAAAGAAGGGTCTCTGGAATCTCAGAGACATGCCCAGCATATCATGCTGTCAAGGAAAAGGAGACATTCCTTTAAAAAATTAAGACTTTGCCTCTGTGGCTGTCAACAGAAGTGACTGGGCGATGAATGCTGGAAGAGAGCATGCGTTCCCCTGCAGAGGAGAGAGAGCAGCACTTGAAGGCAGCAAGGCAAGTCCTGACAAGAGGAAGCTGATTAAGAAGTGAGTGTGCTCGGAGGCTGAGAGAGTGGTCAGGCCTGGAGTGACTGATTGGAGAGCCTGGAAAGGCATCTTCCAAGGGGGATGATGTCTGAGCCTCTTTGGACATTCAGCAGGGAGGGGAAGATGAGGACTGGGAGTCCAGGTCTGCTGCACACAGAGCTGTCTTGCCTTTAGATATGCAGGGGATGGGAAGCTAGTGTTTGCTCGAAACAAATTGCCTGCTGGGCACTGTGGTGGATGCTTTGCATAGCCTGTCTCATTGATTTCTCATCATACCCAGCAAAGTAGGTGTTATCATAAGAAAACTGAGGGTCAGGGAGGTTAAATAACCTGTCCAAGTTCACATGGTAAGTGGCAGACCCAGAATTTGAACTCCAGTCTGTCTGATTATAAAATCTATACCTGCATACGCTTTCACTTCGTCCCAATGAAATAGTCATTCCCTTTTACATTTCTGTAATGGATGTGTCAAGTGTAGTAAGCGGTAGGGAGCTCAAATAATGGTAGCTGGTGGAAACAGAACCAGGGATGGCAATAGAAGGGGGAAGAGCTGCATGTAAATGGTCATGGTATCTATCCAAAGAGCTGCTGTGGGAAACGGTGATTTATGCCAAGTCTCTCCCAGAGCCAGGGGCATAGTGGGGATTCAAATCTGAGTCATTTCTTGGTACTGGTACTTAATAGCACACTTATCTAAGCTTTCTGTATTTGAATTCCTCTTTCAGACTATAAGCTACACGAATATAGAAATGTATCTAACTCAGCTCTATTTTGCAAGGACTCTGCACATCAAAGATCCAATCAGGGTTATATCATTACTATTATTACTACTACTACTACTATTATTAATTATTCATAAGTAACTATTGCAAATCATGACTATACAGTATAAGAATGATCTGTTTCCTTATACATTTACTAGTGTTGCAGTGGAAATGTTTCCTCTAAGTTAGATATGACTATGGGCATCTTGATGTAAAGAAGCCACGATTATACACAGAATACCCCCAGGAGAATGTATCCATTAATGTCCCCTCATGTTCCCTCCTGGAGGAAGGACCAGGGTCATGAGACTCAGGAGACTCACCAGACATTCGAGAAGCCCTTCTCTTCTTTTAGATTTCAATCACCTCTGTGGTGCCCAGGACCCAGGAGGCAAAGCAGCAGATCTCTGTGAGTTTGAGACCGGTCTCATCTACACGGTAAGTTCCAGCCCAGCCAGGGTGACATAGTGAGACCTTGTCTAAAAATAACCCAAACAGGTAAACAGTTGGCTGGGGTGTGACTTGTTAGTGGTGTAGCTGCCTATGAGTGGTGCATGCTTCCTTTAGCAACTGCAGTAAACTCATTTGTTCACCAAACTGCACATGGATGGAACCCTTTCTTTGGTCTATCAGTGTCTTCTCTCTTGAGTGAACAATTTTTAACAGTTCTCTAGAAGAGTCATAAAACATTTGTTGATATTGATGTGAGAGGGAATAAGACTGTATGTTGTACCATCTACTTTATATACACATATAAGTAGTTAACAGAGGAATCCAAACTCAGTAGTATATAAACCCGGCATTTTTCTCTATTTATTGCTTGGAATACATTTATACAAATGTCCTTTTCATGTTCTTTGGTGCTACGTGTTCTAGTTTATTTCTCCATTGCTGTGACAAAATACTCTGACCAATACCAACTTGGGGAGGAAAGAGTTTATTTGGCTTACGTCTCCCGGGTCACAGTTCATCAGGGACCCAAGGTAGGAACTCAGGGCAGGAACCTGAAGGGAGGAGCTGGAGCATAGGCCATGGAGTAGCACTGCTTACTGGTTTGCTCCCCTGACCCCTGCTCAGCCTGCTTTCTTATACAACACAGGCCCACATGTCCAGGAGTGGCACCACTCACATGGGCTGGGCCCTCCCACATCACTCAACGATCAAGAAGATGCCCCACAGACATGGCCATAGGCCAGTCCAATGGAGGCAACTCCCCAGTCGAGGCTCCCTCAACCCAAGTGTGTCAAGTTGACACTAAAGCTATCCAGCACACTACGCTAGGCAGAATCCATAGCCTTTGACTCATCCCCTGGAATTAGATATTCATGTACAACTCTAGCCTTATACCAGGTTTCATAGATACTTCTCTGTGCTCTAGAGCTTTAGCTAAAGGAAGGTGCTTGGCACTGGCTGTGGGTCATTCTTAGCTGTCTTCACAATGGTCATCTCTAATGCTAGAGGCTGGAAGAGCATCGTAACACAGAAAGTGGCACAAAGTCACTTTCTTATCAGATCATGACAAAGGCTTGCCTTCTTGTCTGGCTCCTATTGCTATGCAGCTGACCTATGTCAGTACCTCTTATGAGACATATCTCCACATTCTGACCTCTGGCAGGGTATATATGCAGGGTAGAGAGGCCCAAGTGCGGAGGACTCAGCAACATCTGACGTGTAATACATGCCCCAGCAGACACACCAATGAGTCTTGCTCTTGGGGCCTCTTGCCTAGCAAGAAAACTCTTGCTTTGCATCTACGACAGCTCAGGCCTACTGGACATCTGTGGCCTTTGACTAACAAGAAACAATTCATCCTTGCTATGTCAAACTGAGTAGTAAGAACTGAGCTATGGACAGAATATGTTCCCCACCAGATTTGTATGTATAAACTCTAATTCTTAACATGATGCTATTTAGAGATAGGGCTTTGGAAAATAATCAGGTCAAGTAGGATAACCCTTCAAGATGGAATTATGCCTTGTTAAGAAGAACCATGAGAGATCTCTCTCACTCCTTCTTTATCTGTTATCCACCATGTAAAGACACAGTACAAAGAGGGGCGTCTCCAAACTAGGCAAAGCGTCCTCACTAGAACACAACCATGCTGGTCCTGATCCAGGACTTCTAGCCTCCAGAATTTCAGAAACATTTCTGTTATTTAAACCACCCAATCTACAGTGGTCTGTTACACCAACCTAAGACAAGTTAACTGAGGGTCAGTGCCCTCTCTCCCTAGTTCCTTTCTCCCTCTTCTCACATGGCCCAGAAAGCAACCTGGCTAGTCTGATGTCTGAATAGTATCCACACAGAGAATTTCTCGTCCTCTTCTATTTCTGTGAGGGAATCTTCTATTTTGTCTTGGTTGAGAAGGAGACGTTTGAGAAGGTGACAGATAAACCTTTGCAACAAGGTTTGAATGCCTCCGAGGCCTTCCAGATCTTTCTCTCTCAAAATTTGTTTTGATTCATTGCCGGCATTTTGTGTTGTTGCTGTTACTGTTGTTCTAGGTGAAGAAAAAGATGGGGCTAATGATTCAGAAGGGGATGAAAACGAGGTCAGTTCTGATGCTTATTTATAAGTCCCAAGGGAGAATCCTGGCCTCCATAGCTGATGGCTTAGATATGGCTTATTTTATCTCAGCATTGGGTTCTACCTTCCAACTGAGAGGAAAAATAAAGTCCCTGTCATGTACGTATGCATAATAATCACACACACACACAAACACACACACACACACACACACACACACACACACACACACACGTCCAACCTGTGAAGAAACTTCCCTTCCAGTTAGGAAAATCAGATTCAAATAAGGTAAAGGAAGTTGTTTCAAATTATACCAAGTGGCAATGTCAGCATTCAAACAATGCCTGCCTAACACTAATATTGACTAGGGGAAAGAGATACACATCTCTAATAGAGATGGGAAGTAGGGAAAATGACAAGGGGTTAGAGAAACCCTTTTCTGAGGAATTGGAGGGAAGAGCAAGAGGGACCAGCCAGAGAGACTGGCCAATGACTGCTCTGCCAGTAGGTCTCACTAGACTAAAGCAACAGCAGCCGGGCATGGCAACCTCTTGGGCCATCACTGTGAGGAAAGCCTTTGGGAATGGTCATCTACCCCTCAGTGCAGTTGACTGGAAGATTCACAATGACTTTACCAGGACACCCTTGTTTTCCAGGCTAATGGATCCAAGGCCTCAGGAGCAGCCTAGGGTCATCCAAGTTAGCTTTGTTTGGGGAGCAGTTATTGACTGAATGGAGAAGGCACAAGTTACCAGCATTGTAAGAAGACCGGTTTGTATTCCAGGCACAGAACCCCCTTTTCCTCCACAGCAGTCAGGAGAGTGGTGTTCAAAACAGGACTCCAACCAACTACTTCCACACTACCTGAGACTTTGGTAAAATGCAAAATCTGGCCTGCTCCTTCTCCCTAGAACCCAGACAGAATCAGAACCTGAGAAGGGGGCTGATGGTACCATGATGCCCAGTCAACTTTGAGTATAATTTTCAAATAGAAAACCATTTACTTGTATTAGATATAAAGTTTTGTCTGCTGTAAAAGTTGATAGAGATACATAACTAGCATCACAGTCAGTGTATAGATGATTTCCATCATTCCCAAAGTCAGTCTCATCATGTTCCATGTACCTTTGTGGCCACTGTCCTCCCCTGCCTCTGGTCTCTGGCAATCCATGACTTGATTTCTGCCCCCATAGTTTTGCAGTCTTTGAAAAATAGTTTTTACTGATTCTTTGAGAATTTCATATAATATATTTTGGTCACGTTTAGAGCCCTCCCCCCAGCTCCACACCTCCCCATGTGAAATTCATGTCTTTCATTATTATTTTTCTTTCTTTTTAAAAGGCCTATCAAGTCTAATTTGTGTTCCTCAAATGCTCTTGGATATGGGTCCATCCCTTTGTGAAATGTAATAAGTGAGTGGAATTAGACTCTTTTGTGCCTGGCTTCTTTCAATTAGTGTGATGCTTTAGATTTGTCCGTGTGGTTTCAAACAGTAGTGACTCAGTCTTTATCACAGAGTGGTGCCTACTGTATAAATGTATGCCAATTTTTATCCATCTCCAGGTTGTAGACAGTTGTGTTGTTCCGAGTTTGGGACTGTTCTATGCATATGCATGCTATTCAGGCATATGGAATCATTTCATGTCTGCTGGTCAGTATCTGGAATGGGCTTGCTGGATCTTCAGATAAGCATACTTTATCTTCAGGAGAAACTGCTGAACAGTTTTACAAAGTGAATGGGACATTTTTTCCTAACACATAAAAGTTACTTGCACCCCATTCTCCCCATCATTTGGTATTACTCGTTTCAATTTAGACATTCTAAAAGGTATCCAGTTACCTCTAGTTATGGCTTCATCCTTATTTTTGAAATAATAAATTAGGTTCAACATTTTTTCATGAATCTACTTAACATTTAGATTTTGGGGGGTTGATGGTCTGTTTATGGGTATTCCAAGTGAAACACATATATCTAAAGATTCACAAGTGAGGGGAAAAACACGTGGTGTTTGTTCCCAGTTTCATCCATTTACCTGAAAATTTCATAATTTTGTTTTCGTAACATGGATAAAATTCCATTGTGTATCTGTACCACATTTTCATTTTTCCATTCATCAGTTCATCAACATCTAGGCTGTTTTCATTTGCTAGCTATTGTAAATAGAGCAGAAATGAACATGGACGAGAAAGTACCTCCTAGCAGGATGCAGAAACTTTTGAGTATATGCCCTAGTGGTTTATCTATCATGTGGTAGATCTGTTTCTGGATTTTGAGGAAACTGCACTGATTTCCGTAGTGGCTGCACCAGTTTGCACCAGCAGTGAATAGTATTTCCCTTTCTTCATATGGACACCAGCATTTGCTGTCATTTGTTACTTTGATCTCAGCCATTCTGACAGGTAAGAAGACATCTCATAGTGGTTTTAATTCGTATTTTGCTGATACCTAAAGATGTTGAACATTTAATTTAATTTCCCATCTTTTGAGAATTCTGTTTCGTTTCTTGCCACAATTTTTAATTAGGTTATTTGTTTTCTTGATATTCAGTGTTTTGAATTCTTTGTATATTCTAGATACTAGCCTTTTGTCAGAGGTAAAGGCTTTTCCCATTCTGTAGCCTGCCTTCTCTCTGGAATGATGGTATCTTTGGTTGTACAGAAACATTTTAGTTTCATGAGGTCCTATTTATCAGTTGTTGTTCTTAATGCCTATACTATGGAGTCTTTTTCAGAAAGTCCTTTCTTGTGCCTATAAGTTGAAACGCATTCCCTACTTTCTGCTGTATCAGATTCAAGGTATCTAATCTTACATTAAGGTCCTTGATCCATTTGGAGTTGGGGTTTATACAGGGTAAGAGATATGGATATAGTTGTATTTTTCTACATATAGCTATGCAATTTGACCAGCATCATTTGTTGAAGATACTATCTTCTCTCCAATGTACATTATTATTTCTATATAAGAAGACTACTGATTCTCGTGTGCTCATTTTGTATTCTGCTACTTTAGTAAATGTCTTTATCAATGATAGGTGTTTTCTTGATAAGAGTTTTCTGATGGAGTCTTTAGGGTCTTTTATGCATAGAATCATATCGTCTGTGAAGGATACTTTGACTTCTTCCTTTCCTATTTCTATATCTTTAGCTCCTTCATTTAGGCCCAGTTAAGACTTCAAATACTATATTGAAATGGAGGGGAGGGAGTGAACGTCCTTATCTACTTATGTCGGAGACTACACTTACTGATTTTCGTATGTTGAACCATCCCTACATCTCTAGGAGGAAACCAACTTGATCATGGCAGATAATTTTTTTGCTGTGCTCTTGAATTCATTTGCAAATATTTTATTGAGATTGACCTATAATTTTATTTTCTTTTTGGGCCTTTGATTTTGATATTGGGGTAATATTGGTTTCATAAAAAGAATTTAGAAATGTTTCTTTCCCTATTTTATGGAATAATTTGAGGAC
>NW_008336313.1:957716-969777 GCF_000622305.1 Nannospalax galili | reverse complement strand
ATTGAGAACTTCATACATGCCTATAAGATATTTTGATCAAATCCATGCCTACTCTGTACCCTCCAACTCCTCCTATATCTCCCCGTCACTTTTTTCTGATAACTTCTTGTACTCTTTCTTCTTCTTTATTTTTTTATGGGGCTTTTGGCTACTCTAACATTCCCCCTCTGAAGAGGTAATCCTAAAATCTTTTAAGGATTAGATAAAAGCTCTCCAACATTTTTGACATTTTTTGGCCTTTGGAATGGAGTACATTGCTAAGAGGCTCAAGAATATTATGAGTTTTAGCCAAGAAACTGGCTACTTTGCTTTGGGGTCTTTTTAGCCTAACTGCCTAGGCTAGAGGGATAGTGCGGCCATTAAAGGCGAAAGCTAACAACCAAAACATTAATTGGAAGATTTTTTTGTTTTGGTCTTTTTGAGACAGGGTCTCCCTGTAGCCCCAGCTGTCCTGGAACTCACTATGTAGACCAGGCTGGCCTTGAACTCACAGAGATCCACCTGTCTCTGCCTCCCTAGTGCTGGGATTAAAGGTGTGCGCAACCAAGCCCGGCTAATTGGAAGATTTTTAACTACTGTTTCTATCTCTTTTGATGGATGTCTATTTAAATTATTTATATATAGCTAGAAATTCTTCCGTTTCTTTCTGAGTTTTCTGCATATTCTTTTCTCCACTTTTGTCTCTAATTTTATTAATTTGGATCCTCTCTTTTTTGGTTAATTTGGGTAAAGGCTTTTCAGTCTTGTTAATCTTTTCAAAGAACCAACACTTTGTTTAATTGACTCATACTTTTGTTGATGTTGCTTGTTTCTGTTTCATTAATTTCAGCCCTAAGTTTGATTATCTGCTCCCATCACTGTTTGGGAATGTTGTTTGTTCTTGCTTTTCCAAGGCTTTTAGGTATATCATTCTTAATCTGAAATCTCTAAAATTTTTGGATGTAGGTACTTAAAACCATAAATTTTTATCTTAGAATTGCCTTTTTTGTATCCCATAGATTTTGATATGTTATATTTTCATTTTTATTCAAAACTAGGATCTTTAAATTTTCTTCTGATCCATTATCATGGTCAAGAAACTAGTAAGAGGCCATGGGAGGAGGCTTTCAAGGGAGGGGAGCTAGAAAATGGTGGCATAAAAGAGGGAAAGGGGAATAGTGGTATAAGAAGAGTCACATGGGGTGGGGATAGGAGTGCAGTGTAGAAGAGGAAGCACAGGAAGGGAGACTAACACAAAAATCCTTTTGGGAAGCCATATAGAAACCTACTGTAGAAGTTTTATATAATATACATATTAAATAACCCCCCCGTATAACTGGTAATAATGTCCCTACTAGATACCACAAGCTAGCAAAAAAAAGTCCAGTGATAGGAATGGATTATATATTTTAGAGTTGTTGGCCAGTGGGTTCCCATAGACCCACAAACATTATATGTAATTGCTGTTGTTCCAGAACTTGACAGTAAGATTATCTAGATTACCTTAAATGGTGTGAGAAGACCTAGCTCACTGTGGGCAGCACCATCACCTAGGCAGGGACTCCTCTGCTGTATAAGTGTAAAGAGAGTGCTGAACATGAGTGGGCATGATTGCACTGATCTCCTTCAGCTCCTGGCTGTGACTATGAACACGGCTGGCTGCTTTGGGTTCACATCTTGGCTTCCTGACAATGATGGATTGTAACCTGAAACTGAGAGCTAAAAAAAATCCTTTTCTCCCCTAAGTCGCTTTTGTCAGGCTATTTTATGACAGCAACATTAATGAAACTAGAACAAAATCTGTCTCACATTTAAACATTGTGAATAAGCACATCTGCAAATGAACATTTGCAAATATTTTTCTCAGTAGTTTGTCTTTTTATATACATGCAGTTTTCTTTGAAGCTAACAACTTTAATGTACAAGTAGTATAAGATTTATGTGAAAAAAAATCCACTGAAGTTTTTTTTTATTTATTGTTTTCAGATTTTTCCTTTTTGATTCATTTTTTATATCCTATATCAGCAGTTCCCAATATCCAAGAGTATAAAGGTTTTGTCCTTTTTTTCTAGAAGCGTCTCAATTTCCAATTTTTAGTTTAGTCTACGGCTCATTTTGAATTAATATGGTTTCAGGTTGTCTTTGTTGTTTCTTTCCATATGGACAGGAAACAGCTACTTGTTCTGCAACCATTTGAAAAGATTGTCTCCATTAAATTATCATTGCATCTTGTGAGAAAAAATCAATTGTCTATACAGAGATCAGTTTGAATCTTCTACTCTGTGTTCTGTTGACATATTTGTCTCTCCATGTCATATTACCTCACCATCTTGACAACTACAATTTTGTAGTAATTCTTAAAATCAGATACCCTAAATTCACCAACTTTGTTTTTCTTTTAAGGAATTGTTTTGCAATATTAATTCTTCAAATTTCACATAAATCTTATACTGCTTGTACATTTTAAAAACCCTATTAGGATTTTGATTAAGACTGTATTGAAACTAGGAATCAATTGGAGGTAATTGACATGTTAATAATATTGATTTTTTTCCCAACCTCTTAGCATAGTTTATCTTTCCATTATTTGGGCCTTCTCTAAATTCTATCATCATTTTTTAAATATAGAAGCAAACACATTTGTAGTTTTGTTAGGTTTATCCTTCAGTCTTTCATGATTTTTAAGTCCCAGGACAGATGACTACCTCACTGACAAAAATAAGGGTGGTTCGTCCATTACTGCCTCCCTGAGCATCCAGCCATGCCCCATTGTTCAGGTGGGGGCTTTGTAGTCACAGAGCCAACTCTCCACTTCAGTGCCAGCAGCTCTGGGAAGGGTGGGCAGCAAAGCATGACTGTGAAAAGCCCAGCCCCATGGTCAGACAGCCTTGGTTAGAGCCTCATCCCACCACTGATAAGCATTGCAACTTGGGGCTCTCCATGTTCCAGCTCCTCATCCTGCAAATGGGCATAATGATATCTGTCTCATACGGCTAATAATTCAGTGATCCATGCTAAGCAATGTCAAGCGCATAGAGAAAACTTAAAGCATGTTAGATTTTATGACTTCCTAGCCATATGGGCTTGGACAAACTAGTTTTTGACCTTGAGTATAGTAATTTTGATGAGCTTCCATTGCCATGTTTAGGGATGATAATAGGATTTACAGGATTTTAGTGAGGATTAAAATAAAACAAAGATTTTAAAATAGGTCTTGTGGCACAGGCTTGTGTCGCCAGTGCTCTCAGGGTCTCTTGTGCTATCAGGCAAACCATATAACATATATTTATGTACATTTATTATTATCATGGAGGGGGAGAGGAGTGACTTACAACGAAATGAACACCCAGTGCCTAGCTCCAGGCTGCTCCATGCGGCCCAGCTCTGCGCCACAGCTCAGAGCCTGCCATACCAGATCACTCCCGCGGCCTGCCCATGATCACCACTGGCTTTTGCCAGCGGTCTCGCCCCAGGTCCATTAATGCCAGGTCATTCTGTTCTTGAGTACTCCTGGCTGCTGCACACACCTGCACAGCTTCCGTCCCAAGGTGGCATCATAAGCCCCTCTTTCCGCTGCTAACTCTCCACAGTCAATTCTCAGCAGGCCCTGCCCATTGGAGGAACCAAGACCCCTGGGGAACAAACAGCCTGTAATCCCATAGGGTAAAGCAGGAGGGTCACATGTTCAAGGCCTTTCTGGGCTACAGAGTGAGTTGAAGACCAGGCTTGGCAGTTTAAACTGTGTATCAAAATAAAAGGCATATAAAGGGCTAGTGGGACTGAAAGGAAGTCTCACATGGTAACGCGTTCAAGGCCTTTCTGGGCTACAGAGTGAGTTGAAGACCAGGCTTGGCAGTTTAAGCTGTGTATCAAAATAAAAGGCATATAAAGGGCTAGTGGGACTGAGAGGAAGTCTCACATGGTAACGCGTCTGCTATGCAAGCATGAGGACAGGCTTTGAACAGCCACGCATGTAAAAAGTCAGGTGCAGCACATCTGTAATACCGGAATTGGGAAAGGAGAGACGGGCAGGTCTGTCTACCCGATTGTCCATCCAGCCTAGCTGAATAGATGAGTACCAGTGAGGCACTCTGCCTCGAAAAATAAGGTAAAGAGCAGGTAAGGAAAACACTGGAGGTCAATATCCTGCCTCCATGTGAAGAAATGCACACATGCAGATACAGTCACATGTATTCGTTTGCACACATCAGAAAGGACTTAGTAATTCACAAAGCCTTTAAAACACAGTATACAACACTGGTATTCAAGAAGCCCTTTTTAATGCCAGGTATTAACAGTATGTATAGGAACAGTATTGGACATATACTGACATTAAGTATTTTAAAACCAAAATATGTGGTGAACATTGAATACTAACATTGCACAAGAGTTTGTAAGAGAAAGTCAAGTCCTAGAAGGGGCTGATATGATATTAAGGTGGTACAAAGACCATGTACAGAAAACTGGCTATCCTCTTCTGCTCTTGCTGAATGATTTCCTTCCGCCATCCAGTATATTCCCTGCCCCCATTTCTAAACCACATTGCAGACAGTAGTGCTCAAGCCTCAAACTAAAATCAATGTATTTATTGTAATGACTTCCAGTTACATACACCCAATTACCACTGTCATTAAGAAAGCAGTAGCTGCCAATTTTGAGTAACAATGTGACATTAGGTGTTCAATGTGTGTAACTTCAAAGCATGGCCTTCTGGAGAATAGTTAAAAGGACATAGGATAATATCTTTTGTTATGCACCCATCTCCTGCTTTCTGAAAAGCAAAACAAAACCTTTGCCACACAGAGAGGAGAGTTTCCAGAAGATGTAAATACTCACTGAACGTTCTGGGTATCAGCACAAATGGTAGCAGACTCTCTAAGGAAATTACCTGGGTTAACTTCATTTGAATGCTTTGCACCAATCTTGACAACACGGATAACATGGAAAAAAAAAAATCACAGCTTGGTGGAATGTTATAGGAAAGGATCACAACAAATGTAAGACCCAGATGTGAAGGTCAAGGTACGCTGTGCACTGAGTCATAAGGCTGGGTGCTTTGGCTTCATCGTCTGCCATGTTTCTGTGACCTTAATCTGCAAAGTATGGAGCTGTGTTATGGGCAGACTGGGATTTATTCCAGCTTTCAGTCTCTGGTTTTAAGACGTGTCCTCTGCCTTCACACATGTTGCATTCTAGTTGAAAGAAAAAAATCTACTTGGAAGAGGTAAAGTGTTACCAAGACAGGATTTGTCTAGGAGTTAGATTAGTAACCTTAAAGTGATAACTCTCCACATTACAGGAGCTATGAATTAATACTTCAGATTTCTATCTCATCTGTAAAACAGATTTAATTATAATTGTTTCAAGGCATGTAGAATTAGTAACTCAGTGCTTTTCAAACTTCTAGAATTTTGAAAATGTACTGAAAGTTAAGTACTTGCCTTTTGAACCTATTATCTACCTAAACCTTCTAAGAGTCTTTGTTTTAACATCATAAAGAACACTTTACTCTGAAGACATTTGCATCAAAAATCCACCTCAGTAGGAAAAAGACTCCAGTGGGTCTCACTGTCTTCAAGGGCCCAAATTAACTAATCATTTAATATGAACAATTGCCCCAGTTTAACCAGGGCCAAATCACTGTACTCCACTTTTGCTTTTTTTCCTTTTCAATTATCTTAACCAAATAAAAAGATCCTTTGGTAAAGCAGTCCTTATTGGTAACTGTGCAAAGGCTTTCACATCAGGCTCATGTGAAGTTCCGCTGGTCCAGAGCTTGCCTAGAATGCGTGAGGTTCTCCTTTGATTCCCAGAGGCAGACAACTTTGAAAGATCTTTATGTTACAACGTCAGGCTGTGCATAAATCTCATCTTTGCTATTTAGTGAACTGTGTTTCTTGGGTAAATTCCTTATTTTCTGAGTTTCCGTTTCTTCAGCCATAAAATGGGAAGGACTCTATTTTATAAGATTGATAGGATGGTCAAGAAATCAACTAGGCAAAACTTGGCAGAATTCCAAATATCAAATAGGTATCTCCAAATAATAGTTATGATTATATTTGCTTCAGACCCTGGTGAATGGGACATGAGGTTTTGGGAAAGTTTTCCCCTTATAATGTCTCATTTAATTGCCCATAGTATTAGATTCTTTAAGTAGTTTTAAATTGGAGTATCCTTAATAAAGCACCCTACCTTCATTCCAGCAACAGGAAAATGGTGATGAATATATGATGGGAAATTATCTATAACAACATTCCAATACTGCGGGATTATATGGAAAAACTTAAAAGCATACTAGGTAACAAGAATGTGTATATACTATGATTCCAAATAAAAGTATGCATAGAACAAAATATTGTAGAGAAACAATGAAAAAGGTTTAAAATGTGTGATACTTGGAATATGGTTTTTTCTTTTCCCACTTTTCAAAATATGAGCCACTTAGTTATCTTTCAGAACATGGATATTTCATTTTTCATTTTGACTCTTAAATTTTTTTGAGATGGCCATGCAGAACAAGCTGACCCCAAACTAACAGAGATCCACCTGCTTCTATTGGGAATACGTACTCTTTTTCAACACAATAAACATACATTAGACATCCTATCACTTGTAAAAGAAGTTTTAACCACAGTAATGAACTCACAGTGCTTCTCCTGTTAGTTAGCAATCAGTTTCAGTTTGATAGATTTTTGTCAAATTCTCTCAAGATCCATTTTGATTCTTTTTCTTGATATTCCACTTTTGGCTTCTCCCTGGTACAACTTCATATTTACTTTAAAAGCTTATGTTATACACAGTTAAGAATGGCACACCAGACCACCATGTTAAAAATCTATAGAGAATATAATAGGCTACTGGTTGGCATGATGTGTGCATTCACATTTGAGAGATGGAAACTTCCAGTGTTAAGAGTCCTGATGGCTCTGGTTTTGGCTTTTGTGTTGGGATACGTAATGTGGAGTGCATGTCTCCTACAGTGACTCACTAAAATCCATTAATCACGGATGACACTTTTTATCTTAAAGCATTTTTCCCTTTTTCTTGGCGAATCACTGGTAAGCAGTGTGGGAGGCTTGCTTGGTGCCTGGCTTCTGTGCCTAGTGGGTGGCACGACCTGGTCTTCCTAGACCACCGGAGAGGACTGGTGTGATGGAGGCTGCAGACAGGCAGGTGGCTCTCACACTGACTTTTCTGCGCACTAACACTTTCCCTTTTTCTTCTGCACCGTAATGATAAAGAAGCAGTCGCAGCTAAGTAGCAGATGTCTGATCCTTCCCAAGATTTTCAGAGGCAGCCATTAGGAGAATCTTTTCTATAACCACAACAGGTGGCACATAGCACCTTTGCAATGTATATCGGGGAGATTTAATTCACATTTTTCCAATAGGCTTTTAAAATCATGGTACTGTTAGGAATCTTCTTAAAGGAGGTGGAATGATTAAAAGAGAAATCAGATTTTCTCCCTCTGCCTTTACATACAAACAGAACAAAACGAAAGAATAATGCTTAACAGCTGTACAATCATTGTTTCCACCCCATTTAGTCCTTAATTTTGAACTCTGAGATTCATGTGTGACAGTCCTTAGTCACTCTGAGTGCATCCTGCACCCCTGATGCCCCTTTGCCTATGCCAGTTACCGTGGTCTTTCAGTTCTGTGATGCACATGCTCGCTTTGTGGGCTGAACTTTTCACCAGAACGGTGTTCCGCTCTCTTTACTCGCCCAATTTCTTCTTACTTAGGTCATAACTCACTGTTACGTCCTCAGGGAAGACTTTTGGATGGCCTTATGTAAATGTCTCTTCAGCACCTCTCTGTTTGCGTGGACGTTTCATCTCCCTCCTAGAACGCTTATTTATTGGGGACATCGTCTTCATTGATTTGCCTCTGCGTTTATCATCATCAGAAGGTAAACTGAAGTCAGGCAGGACTTTCATGGCCTTTGCTATTGATTCGCTGTCTCCTACAGAATATTTGCAGAACGATGGAAGAGCGGGCAGGACAAAGGGTAGGAGGGAGGAAGGGACAAGTGATGATGCGATTTTAGATCCACAATCCCTACAGCTAGCACACGTGCTCAGACCCGTAACCCTAGATCCCCAGGTGAGTAAGTTGAGGCAAGAAGAAAATGCCTTAGTTATAACCACGGCTGGTGAAGGAGCTGTGTCCTCCTCAATTCAACAAGAGCTTCTTCTTTCACTCTGCGAGGTCTAGACCGCGTCCAACTCTAATGGAGCAACTGGTGCCTGTTTACCCTCACACTGCAAACAACTTGAAATTTGGGTTAACAAAATGAAATGGCTGACGTTTAACATTGAAGACTGACGCTGTTCGGGAAGATGATCCCTGAGAAAAGGAAAACAGGAGGTTAAAGGCTGTGCTTGCTCCGTTTTTCTGCCTTTCTAGGCACTTTCTAGATGACAGCAGAGGAAGGGAGAAACCAAGCAGAGCATAGCAAACGTAATAAATGAGAAGATGATTCTCAAACTTTGGTGTAACTGAGGCATCTGGAAATAGCAGGACATAATTCCAGAGAAGGAGAGCCGCAGAGAACAAGAGCCAGAAATATGTCTAGAGTCCCTGGCAGATATTGCTGAATACACGTGTATGAATGCATACAATACAAACCTTTGTGGAAGACTGAAGGACAACAGAGCTCTAAACCTCTTAAAGCTCACCGAGGAGTTTAAATTCCGAATAGAACTGTAGACAAATTTCAGTGAGGAGCCATGGATTCATTAGATAAAAGAAAGGTCAAGCCTTGGAAATTGAGCTAAATTAACTCAAAAGTGAAAGCTACTCTAGATCTATGTAACAAGCTTAGAAACAAACCTTTAAATGATCAAGTTGACCCACAAATAACTATTCAGACTCATATTAACACTCTTTAAAGGGAGACAGCAAAATCTGGGAAGTGGCTAGTCTCCAAAAGCACAAAAATGTGAACAAGCAGGAAACTGTAACCTAAAATTGGAAAAAATAGTAAATAGTCACAGACCCAGAAGTAGGAGCAGTGATGGAATTAGTAAACAAAGACTCTAAAACAGCCGGTCTAAACATGCTTATGAGTTTTAAGGAAACTCTGATCATTATAAGGAGAAGAATGAATTATAAAACCAAAGAAGAAAATGTATCCCATGGAGCGGAAAAGGATAAAGGAATTGGAGGACACAGCAATAGAAAGTATTTGAACTAAAGAACAAGAGAAAAAAGAGCTAAAAACATTTTACCAACTTAAACAATGCATTTAGAATCTCAGAAGGAAAAAGAACAGAAAACATTTTTAAAATAGCATCTTGAAAATGTTCCAAATATAACTATAAAACCAAAAAAACAAAGTAAGCAATGAAAATCAGTAAGGAACAAAAAGAAAACCGTGCACTCACACATTACAAGGTCTGAAAATAATTAAATGTATTTTCAATTTTTAAAAATGTTTCATTGATTTTTTTATTTGTGTGTATGAGTGTATTGTCTGCATGTATGTAAATGCACCTATGTCGTACAATGTCCGCAGAGGTCAGAAGAGGGCATCAGTTCCCATGGTTGTTAGCTGCCATGTGGGTGCTGGGAATCGAACCTGTGTCCTCTGCCAGAGCAGCCAGTGAGAACTTCATACATGCCTATTATTGAGAATTTCATATATGCCTAGAAGGTATTTTGATCAAATCCATGCCCCCAACTCCTCCCATATCTCATCTCCCCATCACTTTTTTCTGATAACTTCATGCACTCTTTCTTCTTCTTTGATTTATTTTTTATGGGGATTTGGCTACTCTAACTTTCCCCCCCTCTGAAGAGGTAACCCTAAAATCTTTTAAGGATTAGATAAAAAGCTCCCAAATACTTTAAAAAATTTTGACCTTTGGAGCAGAGTAGGTTGCTAAGAGGCCCAAGGACATTGTTGAATTTTAGCCAAGAAACTGGCTACTTTTCTTTAGGGTCTTTTTACCCTAACTGCCTAGCCAATTCCTACCTCCTATTCTATCATACCATTCTTTGAAGAGGTTACCTAACTTGCAGATAGGGAATCAGGACACAGACCTCTCTGGCTTCTTCCATGCTGAACAGGGACACAGGTTGAGGCAATTGCAGTACCCCTTCAGTGGGTCTATCTAAAAGACTCCCAAATTGCATAATTCTTATCTCTAGGGGGAAAAGAAAGTCCTTGAATCGTGAATAGGAGATGTGAAGAAGTAAAGGCAAGAGTAATTAGCATTACAAGTTCTAGTCAGGGAACTAGAAAAAAGTCAGAACAGGGCAATTTTCAAATGTTCATCTTAGAGTCCTTGACGAGGGCTTCTGAAAGCATCTGTCTACTGGGATCCTCCTCATTTTTCTTTGTCTTCCATAGTAGAGATCGTTGGTGTCTTTGTCAGATTTATTCCAAGATACTTTTTTTTTTTGCAGCAATTGTGAATGGTAGCATTTTCTGTATTCTTTCTCCAATTGCCTGTTATTGGTATATAGAATTGCTACTGATTTTTGTAGATTGATTTTTATAACCTGCCATTATAATGAATGTGTTGAACAGTTCTAGCAGCTTTCTGGTAGAACTTTGGGGATCTCTTAGGTATAGTATCATATCATCTGCAAAAAGCGATAGTTTGACCTCTTCTTTTCCAATTAGTACTCCTTTAATTTCCTTCCCCTGTCTTATTGCTCTAGCAAGGCAAGAGTTTCAAGCACTATATTGAAAAGGAGTGGGGATAGTGGACAGCCTTGTCTGGTTCTTGATTTTAATGGGACTGCTTCCAGATTTTCTCCATTTTGAATGATGTTTACTGTGAATTTGTTATATATAGATTTGATTATGCTGAGGTATGTTTCCTCCAGTCCAATTCCCTCTAGGACTTTGAACATAAATGCATGCTAAATTTTGTTAAAAGCCTTTTCTGCAACTATTGAGATGACCACGTGGTTTTTGTCTTTGAGTGCATTTATATGATTAATGACATTTAGTGACTTGAGTATATGAATCATCCCTGCATCTCTAGGATACAGCCTACTTGATCATGGTGAATGATCTTTTTGTTGTGTGTCTGTATGCAGTTTGCAAGTATTTTGTTGAGAATTTTTGCATCTATGTTCATTAAGGATATGTCTCTATAGTTTTTATTTTTGTTATGTCTTTACACGGTTTGGGTATTAGAATGATGCTGGCTTTGTAGAAGGAATTTGGAAGTTCTCCCTCTGTTTCTATCATTTTGAATAATTTAAGTAGTATTGGTTGGAGGTCTTCTTTGATTGTCTGGTAGAATTCTGCTGTAAATCCATCTGGGCCTGGGCTTTTTTTAGTTGGGAGTCTTTGTATTACTGTTTTGATTTCCTTATATGTTATGGGTCTGTTTAAACTGTTGATCTCTTCTTGGTTTAACTTTCATGGTTCCCATGATTTTAGATATCCACCCATTTCTTTCAGATTTTCAAATTTAGTAGTGTGTAGGTTTTCAAACTATTCCCTTATAATGGTCTGGATCTTTTGAGTGTCTGTTGTGATGTTTCCCCTTTCATCTCTGATTTTGATGATTTGGATTTGGTTTCTTTCTTTTTGTTAACTGGCATAAGAGTCTGTCTATTTTGTTTAGCTTTTTAAAGAACTAGCTCTTAGATTCATTGATTCTTTGTATTGTTTTCTTTATTTATATTTCATTAATTTCTGCTCTGATTTTTGTTATTTCTTCTCTTCTGCTGGGGGGTTTCATTTGTTCTTACCTTTCCAGCATCTTGATTTGCAGTGTTAGGTCATGTATTTGGGCTCTTTCTTATTTTTTAATGTAGGCACTTACAGCTATAAACTTCCCTCTTAGGACTACTTTTAAAGTGTCCCAGGGGTTGTGTTGTATTGTATTGTCTTTTTCATTGAACTCCAGGAATTCTTTTGTTTCTTTCTTAACTTCTCCTTTGACCCACTCATTGTTTAGGAGTATGTTGTTCAATCACCATGAGTTTGTGTAGTGACTAGGGCTTTGTCCAGTGTTGATTTTGAGCTTTATTGGATTGTGGTTCAATAGAATGCATGGAATTATTTCATTTTTTTTTATTTGTTGAAGTTTGTTTTGTGGCCCAGTATGTGGTCA
>NW_008336313.1:956526-957454 GCF_000622305.1 Nannospalax galili | reverse complement strand
CAGAATGAAGTGACCTCCTTATCTCTTCTGATTAGTTTTACTTTGAAGTCTGATATGAGAATTGCAACACCTGCTTCTTTCTTAGTGCCTTTTGCTTGGAATATTCTTTTCCATCCTTTTACCTTAAGGTAGTACCTGTCCTTGAAGGTGACATGGGTTTCTTGCAGACAGCAAAGAGATGGATTTTGTTTCTTAATCCATTCACTTAGCCTGTGCCTGTTGACTGGGGAGTTCAATCCATTGATATTTAAGATTATTATTGAAAGACGTATATTGGTTGCCATCAGTTTGATTGCTGTTTGTGTTCTCTCTCTAATTTTGTTTCCTCAATTATACCTTTATTTATTTTCATTTGTTGCTCTTAGGGTTTAGTTGTTTCTCTCTCTACTCTCTGTATTGCTTCAAGTATTCTTTGAAGGCTGGTTTTTTGGACATGCATTCCTTCAGGATATTCATGTCATGGAAGATTTTTCTTTCCCCCTCAACTATAATAGACATTTTTGCTGGGTATAGTATTCTGGGCTGGCATCTATTGTCATGTAGAATGGAAAATAGCTTGGTCCAGGCTCTTCTGGCTTTCATAGTTTGCATTGATAAGTCATCTGTAATTCTGATGGGCTCTCCTTTGTATGTGACTTGTTTTTCTTTTTGCTGCTTTCGGTATTCTCTCTTTGTTTTGTACATTTAGTGTTTTTACTGTGATATGCTATGGGTAGTTTCTTTTCTGGTCTTATTGAATTGGTTTTCTATGTACTACTTGTATTTATATGGGCATGTCTTTCTTTAATTTGGGGAAATTTTCTCCTACAGTTCTGTTGAGGATCTGGTCCATGCCATTATCTTGGGATTCTTCTCCTTCCTGTATGCCTATGATTCGTAAGTTTGGTCTTTTTATGGTATCACTCAATTCCTGCATATTCCATTCTTG
>NW_008336313.1:950226-956181 GCF_000622305.1 Nannospalax galili | reverse complement strand
GGCTCTCCATTTTATTTTTCTTTCATTGTGGTTTTGGTGTGTGAATTTCTTTTGTTGTTTATGATTCTGATATGGGAATTAAGTTGAAGTAAGCTTCTGCTTGTATTATCTGGGTGCCTAGATCTTTTCTTTATTGGTTATGTAAAGCTGGTTAGTTCTCTCCGGTTTAATTTGGAGGGAACTGATGGCTTTAGATCCTCTACTCCAAAGTATCAACAGAAACCCAATTCAGGTTCTAGTCAGGTATACTCAGGCTTCCTTCACCACATGGAGGCAGGATCTGGTGACTCTCAGGCAGTCCCTGCATTTTCAGCCCCTGTGCCAGAGGGAGGCCAGAGGGAGGCCAGAACTCTGCACTCTCTGGTGGTCTGCTGAGATCAGAGCCACTACACCAACTGGAGGTTGAAACCCACCCTCTCAGGCTGTCTGCTAGGATCCCAGCCTTAGCCTACCAAAGCCAGATCTGCCCTGGGGTCTTGAGAAGGGCCTCACAGAATCCCAGGTAGGGGAATGGGTATGGCACAATTAGGGGAAGCTCACCACCACATGGAGGCAGGATCCCTGTGCTCTCAGGCAGTCCCCTGCATTCTCAGGTCCTCTGACAGAGGGAGGCCAGAACTTAGCACTCTCTGGCAGTTTACTGAGGTCAGAGCTGCTACACAGATGGAGGTCAGAACCCACCCTCTCAGTCTCCCATGAATATCTTTTTAATAGGAATTTAGTTTAACTATGTGTATATGCCTGTGTCTATGTGTGGGTGTGTGCATGTGAGTGCAACTGATGCTGAGACCAGGAGGCCTGGAGTTGGAGTTCCAGGCAGCTATGAACTGCCTAATGTATGCTGGCAGCAGCAAGAGGTCTTCTGCAAGAGGAGTTCATGCTGCTAACCTCTGGACCATCTCTCCTTCCCTAAGATGAATATCTTTTAACAATTCATTCAAAGGATGCATTAAATGTAGAGTACCATGAAATAGGAACAATGGAATTTTCATCTGAAAGATTGCTATCCAGCACATAATCGAGTAGCTTTAAGGTACTTTAAAAGGGAAAGTATTCTTCAAAAATTAAGGCAACAATGAGGATTTTCTAGGTAAACAGAAGCTGAGAGAATTTTTTTTTTGCTGTCTTAAACATAAGTAGTATTAGAAGAAGCTTTTCGGAGAGGGGACACATGTTATCTAGTGGGAATTTGCACCAGAAACATTCAGTATCTAGATGAACAAGGAAAATCTTTTTTTATTTTAAATGTTTTCATTAAAATGTTATACTCTTAAATTTTTTATTGAGTTTTTGTAATTTCATATAACAGTTTTTAATCAAATTTAGACCCCCAATCTGTCCCCTATCCCCCCACCCCAGACTCCAGTGAATGAATTTACACTAAAATGTTAAACTCTTTAAAACAAAAATAATAATAATAATAAATGTTGTGTTTGTAACATGTGCAAGTAGCAGTGTTACAACAGGTCAAATGAGGACAGGAAAGGTCTCTGCTGTCGTATTCTTGTGCTATTTCTGGAATGCCTTACAATCTGATGTTACACTGTGATAAACTACAGATATGTGTTGCACATGTCAGAGCACCACCAGAACTGAAATAGCCAAGTCTGTATCTAATAGCACTGTAAGGTATAGCTAACAAGGCAACAGCAACAGTAAAATGGAATTCCATAGCACTGCATGGTCCAAATACAAGCAAATGGGACAAGAAATGGGCTAAAGAACAGATAAGACTAAATAGTATGACAGAAAATTTAAGTCCAGTTATACCAATGACTACATGAAACATGACCATTATATACATACCAGTGAAAAAGCAGAGATTACCACAGTGGATTAAAAGTAATAAAATGGCCGGGCATGGTGGCTCACGCCTGTAGTCCCAGCACTCGGGAGGCAGAGGCAGGCAGATATCTGTGAGTTCAAGGCCAGCCTGGTCTACATAGTGAATTCCAGGACAGCTGGGGCTACAGGGAGACCCTGCTTCAAAAAGACAAAAAAAAAAAAGTAATAAAATGTCGTTGAGAGAAATTCAAAGACTCAAATCAATGGAAAGTCCATACTGCTGAATTTGAAAACTAGTGGTCTTGAGCTGTCCATTTTCCTGGTTTGACTGACAGATTCAACTCAATTCTGATGAAAATCACAAGCTTATATTCTGCTTCAATTTTACAAATCTATTATGAGATGCATATAAAAGGGTCTATAATAGCAAAAACAATTTTGAAAATGGTGGACAAAACTGGAGGACTTCTGATATCTTATTTCAAGCCTTATAATAAAACTACAGTAATCAACACAGAATAGGATTGAAGCAGGAATATGATTAAGTTCAACAGACTTGAGACCCCAGAAGTAGACCCACACATTTGCACTTAATTGATTTTCAACATAATTGCTAAACACTTCGGTGGGAGAAAAGACAAATGGTAGCTGAGTAACTGGGTACTCACATGAACAGTGAAGGACTGACCCCTTCCCCTACCCATACAGTACTTAGATGATGATAGAGTCAAATGAAAAGGCTGAAGCTGTAAAACTGCCAGAAGAAAGATTATAGGCAAATATTCTAACTTTGAGGTAGCTACACATTTCTTAGGAAACAAATCATGAGATATGAAAAGAAAACAATGTGAATACTTCTTCACTAAAATTTAAAGCTTTTGTGCTTGGGGTAGCTGAAGAGATGCCTCAGTGGTTAAGAAACCTGGGTACTCTTGCAGAGGACCCAGGTTTGATTCCCAGTACCCACATGGCAACTAACAACTGTCTGTAACTCTAGTTCCTGGGTAATCCAGTTCCCTCTTCTGACCTCCACGGGCATTGCAAGACACAGGTGTACTTACATACATGCAGGTAATGTACTCATACATATAAAATAAAAATAATAAATAATAAATAGCAATGTTCTGAAAATGTTTCAAATTTTACTCTGAAACAAAAACATCACAGTAACCAAGTGAAAGCCAATGAGAAACAAAAAGAAAACCATGTCATTGTACATGACAGCCAAAGAATTCAAGCAATGAATGCACATGAATGTCCTTGGCAGTTTGCTTCGTAAAAACGGAAACTTAGAAATAACCCAAATATCCATCAATAAGCATCTTGACCTATTTTGTGTTGTTATTACAGACTATCTGAAATCAAGCAATATATAATGAACATGAATTCACTTTGCACAGTTCTGAAGGCTGAGGGGCACAGCATCGTTGTACTGGCATTCAAAGTGGATCTTCTTACTGTGTTATCCCATTGTGGAGAGGAAGGAAAGGGACAAAGGCAGGGACAGGGATGGAAAGACAGTGCTTATGCACATACACTCTCATGAAGAGAGAGCTGAACTCCTTTTATAATGAACCACCCTCAAGAAAAAGGCATCAATCCACTCATGAGAATAAAGGTTTCAAAGCCTCATCACCACTTAAAGGTCCCACCTGTTCACATTGTTCCACTAGGGACTAAGTTTCCAACAGCTGTTCTTTGAAGGGCACATTCAAACAAACCATAGCAGCATATGAATATGTAAACTGGTAAGTTCACACAAAAGAATAGTATCAATTGATGCATGTAACGACTTGGATGAGTCTCATAACTAGTATGGTGAGCAAAGACGTCAGGAGCCAAGAGTTGCCTGCAGTTTGTACATTGCACTCAATGAAATCTCTAGAAACCAGAGAAATAATCTATAATGACAATCATCAGGTCACAGGTTTCCTGGGGCAGGTATATACCTGTCATTACAAGAGTCACTCAGAAACATAAAGGAACTTCAGCGAGTAATAAAGATGATGGAGGTGGCTCACAGGTATACACATTTGCAAAGCATAATGATGAATATACTTAAAATAGGTTCATTTTATACCATATGTAGTAGTTACTTTTCTGCTGCTGCGATAAAATAGCATGACCAAGGTAACTTACAGAAGGTTTTTTTGGCTCACAGCTCCAGAGAGAGAAGAGTCCATCATGTTGAGAAGGCTGAGAGCTGGCTGCAGGCATGGCAGGAAAGCGTAAACTGAGAGCTCACATCTTCAACTGTAAACACAAAGCTGAGAAAGCAAAACAGAAGTGGGGCAGGATATGGACTCTGAGAGCCCACCCCCAGGGATACGTTTCCCTCAGCAAGGCATACCTCCTAGACTCCGGGTGCCCCCAATAGTGCCACCAATTGGGGAAAAAGCATCGAAACACTTGAGTCTATAGGGGACATTTCTCATTCAAACCACCATGCCGTATAAAATATGCATCCATAAAGCCAATTTTTAAAATACAACCATCTGATATTGGCATGAAATTAATCGATGAAAACTATTATCTACCTCATATTTAAGCTTGCCAGTTATGAGAACAATAGCCCTTAACATTGAGTGCCTACCTTAGCATAAACAGCCAATCAGAGCACTTTCCCATTGGGAAATTGTAGAACCTATGATAAAGTGTTAATGTTTATATTTATACTTATTCAGTGATTGCTAATTATTCTGTTTCACAGATGTGGGCCAATTACACTATGTTCTGAATTTTGCTAGTCTTGTAGCTTTTATAAATTACAAACTTCTAATAGAAACTTGATTGCAGTAAAATGCAAAGAGCTGTGAGCTTCATCGTACTGCAGTTTAAATTCCGCCACTTACCAACTGTTTGATATCCATTCCTTTCCTTCATTTAAAAAATAGGGAAGGGCAATACTGTGTCAGGTACTTGCCCAGGTGAAGAGTATGTACGTTCAGGCACATCCCTGCCCCCATGGAACTTACAGTCCCATGATTCATACTACTTCCACATTCTACTTCCCCTTGGAGTTTTGCCATCATAAAATGAGATCATCCAGTCTGCATAGTTGGGAGAATACAGCAGCATCATGAAGCACTTTTTTCAGTGTGTATTAGACAATGAAATGAGGGCCTGTCCTGCTGTACCTGTCCTTGTGTCTCCAAATCCCTCACGGCCTTCGCCTATGTTCCATCAGGCATTTTGTTTTTGTCTCCTACACTGTAGAACACAAAACTTTGGCCAATACTTGTTTGTTTACTCAGTTAAAGTCATCTGCATTTCAGAATAATTTCACTCTGCTTTTTCTGTTAAAACTATTTTATAATTAAACTTATAATGGATGGCATTTAATACACAGTTACTGGACTGAGTTCGGGGGAGGTTTTGCCTAAATAAAAGGAACATGATATTTCTTAATGGTTATTCTTTATATTTGAATGAAATTTTACTTTTACAAAGCCCTTTTTTAAAATGTCCTTATTAGCTGCACCACCTGCCGCATGCCTATCTCCAGGACCAACACAGCTCCTCAGTGCAGTCCCCAGGAGTCCTTGAGGCCTCTTCCTGCCCCATCTGCCTTTGCATCTCTGGGTGGCATGGCCACCAGCTGCCCTAGACCAGCATCTTTCCTGGACCAGGCTCCCAGGCCAGTCGAACCCCCAAAGTCCTAAAGCCAAAATCGTTCCTGAGGAGATTCAGACCTTAGGAGGATGCCTGAAAACATCTGACCCTCATCTGAATTGGGCCTCTGTGGGAACTCCTGAAGACAAAAGCAATCCGGCCACTCTAATAT
Source organism: Nannospalax galili (assembly GCF_000622305.1). NCBI lineage: Eukaryota > Metazoa > Chordata > Mammalia > Rodentia > Spalacidae > Nannospalax > Nannospalax galili. The sequence continues at coordinate 950,612 of NW_008336313.1, read as the reverse complement.
AAAATCAAAAGAGAGAATCAGAAAGATGAACCAACTTGTCATGCCCAAAAAGTAAACCACAAAGACACATAAAGTTCACAAAAAGAAGCAGACCTAAACTTGAAAGCCTGAGTCTCACACAGGAATCAGAAACTACAGAAGAAATTCACATGTCAAAATCACAGAGAAAAAAATAGTAACATGAAAAACCAAAATAACATATCCCCACCAAATGTCAATAGTCCTCTAGAGGAGTACAATGAGAACCCCCTAGAGATAATGCAGGACATGGAACTCAAAAGAACAGTTATAAACATGATGAAAGGATTCACTGAATTTAAAGAACACACAAAAAAAGAAATCAAAGAACTGAACAAAGATAGGGATAAACTTCTGAATAAATTCAA
>NW_008336313.1:947178-947411 GCF_000622305.1 Nannospalax galili | reverse complement strand
ATTGAAATCAGGAACCAGACAAGGCTGCCCACTATCTCTCCTCCTCTTTAACATAGTACTTGAAACTCTTGCAAGAGAAATAAGACAAGAGAAGGGAATTAAAGGAATAATAATTGGAAAAGAAGAGATTAAATTATCCCTTTTTGTAGATGATATGATATTATATCTAAAAGATGGCAAAAATTCCACTAGAAAACTCCTTGAAAATATTAACGTTCAGTAAAGTGGCAGGT
>NW_008336313.1:944898-946828 GCF_000622305.1 Nannospalax galili | reverse complement strand
TCAATGCAATGCCAATCAAAATCCCCATGACATTCTTCACAGAATTGGGGAAACAAAGCATACTAAGATTCACATGGAAGCACAAATCACCTTGGACAGCCAAAGCAACCCTGAGCACTGATATCAATGCTAGGGGAATTAGTATACCAGATTTTAAACTATATTACAGAGCGATAGTCATAAAAACAACATGGTACTGGTATAAAAATAGACCGGTAGATCAATGGAACAAAACTGAAGACCCAAATATGAGTAAATGCAATTTCAGCCACCTGATATTTGACAAAGGGGTCAAGAAGATTAACTGGAGGAAAGACAGCGTGTTCAGCAAATGGTACTGGCAAAACTGGATCTCCACCTGTAGAAGAATGAAACTCAACCCCTATCATTCACCCTGCACATAAAACAATTCCAAATGGCTCAAAGACCTCAATGTAAAGCCTGAAACTCTGAAACTATTAGAAGAAAACATTGGGAAAACCCTACAAGATATAAGCGTAGGAAAGGATTTTCTAAAACAGACATCAATTGCTCAGGAAACAAGGGCAAGAATTAACAAATGGGACCTCATTAAACTAAAAAGCTTCTGTACATCAAAGGAGAAAACCAAGGAAGCGAACAGAAAACCCATAGAATCAGAGAAAATCTTCACCAGTGACATATCTAACAGAGGTTTAATAACCAGAATATATAACAAACTCAAAAAACAGAGAACCAAGACAAGAAGCAACCCAATTAAAAGATGGGCTAAGGAGCTGAACAGAGCGTTCTCAAAAGAAGATGTAAAGTTGGCTATGAAGCTTCTTAAAAGATGTTCAACATAACTAATAATTAGGGAAATGAAAATTAAAACCACTTTAAGATTTCATCCTACCCCAGTCAGACTGGCTAAGATCAAGAGAACAAATGATACCAAATGTTGGAGGGGATGTGGGGAAAGGGGAACATCCATCCACCGCTGGTGGGACTGCAAACTTGTTCAACCCTGTGGAAAGCAGTGTGGAGAACACTTTAAAAACTACAAATGAGCCTACCATTTGACCCAGTTATACCACTTCTTGGCATATACCCAAAGAACTCATCCTATTGCAGAGATACTTGTACATCCATGTTTGTTGCTGCTCTTTTCACAGTAGCTAAGAGATGGAAGAAACCTAGGTGTCCCTCAATTGATGAGTGGATAATGAAAATGTGGTTCATATATACGATGGAGTTTTACTCAGCAGTAAAGAAAGATGAAATCCTGAAATTTGCAGGTAAATGGATGGAACTAGAAACTGTTATACTAAGTCAAGTAACACAGACTCCGAAAAAAAATAGACGTATGTTATCCCTCATATGTGGATCCTAGAACCAAACTCTGATAAATAAGTATGCAACCAGACATAACTACAGGAACCAGGACAATGGAAAGGAACCAGGGAGGTAAAGGAAAAGAAATAACCTGAAAAAGAATAACAGTAGGAAACAGGCCTTAATAACTGAGATATGGATAAAAATTGGGTTAGTTTAAGGGAGGGGGGAGGGAAGGGTATACAAGGAACCTAGGGGATAAGGGGAAAGAAGGAGCTCAAGAGAGGTAGGACCGTAGGAGAAGGGTATTAGTAATGGAGAAAGGGGGGAAATGGGGGCACCTTAAGTACGAAAAACATGATGGAGGGGTGAGACAATGTGAGAGATAAACAATGCCTACTCGTTTTGACCAGAGGGAACCATATTGCTCCAACAACCTACTGAGGGACTTGAACCAGTGTCCAGTCTACGAAGAGGAGGGTCAACACACAGGAATCATTTCTCCATGCTTCCAAGCAAAGCCAGCCATGGTCAAGCAGGACCTTTGACTTATCTTCACATAGGCAGAATTGGTAAAAGAAAGGAGCCAGAGGCTCCCCCCAAGCCCATGTGACCCCTGAGAAACAGATCCTCAACC
>NW_008336313.1:920680-944331 GCF_000622305.1 Nannospalax galili | reverse complement strand
CAGACAGTAGCAGGGATATCAGAGTATAAGGGCTCTAGTGGGGGGAGGGAGGCTATTGGAGGGCGCCATCTGGGAAGTGGGTGTAAAACTAAATAAATAAATTTTTTTAAAAATTAAAAAAAATAATTTTTTTTAAAAATGTCATTGTTAGTGGGGGACATAATGTTCAGGTTAGGGGGCTTGCCTTGGTGAGGAAATGGAGATCAGAGGACAACTTTATGGAGGAGGTTCATTCCTTCCACCCTTATGTTGGTTCTGGGGATTGAATTCACGATACCAGGCTTGGGTGGCAAGCACCTTTACCTGTTTAACCTACTCACCAGCCCAATAAATGCCTTTTGATTCATTATCTGAATTATTTTAGCAATGCCACACTAGGTCAATGAGAGGCTCATCATGGCTACTGCACAGATTAGTAAATCAAGGTTTTCCTAGGCTAAAGGGGTTTTAGGTCAGCACTGGAGCTTGGTCCTGCTTTTCCTGATCTTAGTGTTTCTACTGGTTTGGGTATCTAACTGAATTCATCGAGTACTGATGGTATCTGGGTCCACACAGTGCTCTTGGGAGTTCACTGTCTGTGGAAAGCCAATATGAAATTATAGAGCAACAGTTTCATTGCACACTGAAGAATCAGTGGTGGGACATGGACAAGAACATAAAAGGGAGAGTTGACACCTGTGAGCCAAGGGTCAGGCCTGGGACAACCCTGATGTGCCACGTAGCAGTGTGGAGGCTGATTGTGATTTTCATGTGAGTGATGGGAAAGACCTTCCTAAAAGTTCAAAAGTAAGAGTCCCCAGGAGTTACTATCTCTTCTCTATTCTTACCAGTACCAATTTGTTCTCCATTTTGAAGGAAAAAGAAGAGGAGGAGGTGGAGGAGGAGGAGGAGGAAGAAGAAGAGGAAGAGGAGGGAAAAGGAGGGGGGAGAGTCATGGTAGAGGAGGGGGGGGGAGGAGAGGGGGAGGGGAGGGGAGGGGAGGGGAGGGGAGACAGTCACAACCTAAAACTTAGCAATTCACCAATAGGGTCTGTTTCTGTGCTATGTGCTGGATAAGGTTCCTCAGCCTCTGACCCTACATAACCTGGAGCAGCCTGAATAGGGAGGCAGTAGGACTGGGGTTGTGTCTTTGATACAAATCTCTCAGAACTGGCCACCCATGAAGGATCAAACCTCCTTGGAATATTCTTTGGCTTTCTACCTGTTTGGTAAGTGTTACTCAGTAGGGAATGAAATAAACAAAACAACTAGCCAGAGAAATTCTTGCTCTGTGCTGGGACCAAAACTAGCTCTTGGTCTCACGCTGACAGTGTCACGACAGAGAAAGGTCAGGATTTGAGGAAATGTTTGTGGTGCCTGGTCTTTTTGATGGATGGTAACAGACAAGGATAAGAGACTCTGAAGTCTCTTTTTGACTGTTCCACAGCCTTTTACACTTTTGACTCAATTTCCCTCTCCACAGAAGATGTTTTCATACATAAGGCTGTTTTATTTGTTCATTCTTTTTCATTGCGACACAGTATTTTTACATTGCTTGGGGGCATATTATGGTAATTCATACAATGTATTTTGATCATTTCTCCCAACTCCTTACAGATCTACCCCGTGCCTCCCTATCTATCCAACCCCCTCTACTTAGTACAATATGCTTTGCCCAAATACTCTTGGGTATAGAACCTGCTGTGAACTGTGGTCAAGCAAGGGTCACACCCTTAAAGAAAACTGACTCTTCCTGTCCCAGGAGTTACCAAATGCCAATAGCGCCTCACCTAAGGATTGGACCTCCTGCCCACCTCCCCCTTTCCATGCTGGGATTTTGTCTCGCTTGAGCTTGAATAGGTTTTGTGCACACTGTCACAAGTGCTGTGAGTTCCTATGTGTAACTACCGTGCTGCCTGGAAGGTGCTGTTTCCTTGTATTTATCCACATCTGGCCCTTATGACCTTTCCACTCTTTCCATGAAGATACCTGAGTCATGGGGGGAGAGATGTGACATTAGTGTCTCTTTGGGGGCGAGCACTCCACAGTCTCTTATTCTCTGCAGGTTGAACAGTTGTGTATCTCTGTGATAACTGTCTTCTACTGTAAGAAGCAGCTTCTCTAGTGAAGGTTAAGAGATGTACTAAACTATGGGCATAGCAATAAGTCATTAGGAGTCATATTTCAATACTAAGTCCATTTAGTATAATATTAGTAGTAGGTTTTCCCCTAGGGCCTATGACCTATCTAGCCACAGGTTCTTGGTGCCTGGTATTGGTGTCTAATATGGGTTCCATCTCCTGGAGTGAAACTTAAATCCAATCAGAGGGTGCTTGGCCACTCCCATAACATTCATGGCACTATTGCACTAGTAAACAGAGATTGCCAGGTCAGTTATCACTGTAGTTCACGGTGTAATTTGAAGCATGTAGAGTATGTGTAATCACTGACTCAGGGTAATAAATGTTTCCTTGCTTCATGCACTAGCCGCTTTTATATATTATGTCTTTAGTCATTTTGAAATATAGTATACGCCGTCTTTACCTATACTTGCTCTACAGTGCTAAGGAAGAACCAGAACTAGCAATGTTTCAGTGCTCCTTACTGATCTGTTTCTCATAGCCCTCCAGAGTGCCAGTCTCCAATAATCACTATTCCATTCCATTCTTCTACAAGACTGGCTTATTACTTTCCATGAATGAATGACACTGTATGGTGTTTTTATTTCTGTACCTGGCTTATTTAATTTAACACAGTACGTAACCTCTAATTCTATCCATGTTGTTGCAAATGACAGGACTGCACTCTTTTTTGGTAAGGACTGAAGCATATTCCATTATGCATATATGCCACATTTTCTTTATCCGTTCATCCACCCATGGGCATGTGGGTTGATTCCATATTTTAGCTACTGTGAACAGTGCTGCAGTAAACATGGGAATGAAAGTATCTTTTTGGTATAATGACTTCATCTCCTTTGGATGTATACCCAATAGTAGACTTACTGGATCATATGGTAGTTCTATTTTTAGTATTGTAAGGAATCTCCATAGTGTTTCCAAAATGGCTGAACTATTTTATACACCCACCGACAGTGTAAGTTTCTCTTTCTCTGCATCCTTGCTAGCATTTGTTATTTTTTAACTTTCCGCTGAGATATTTTTCCAGGGATTAGATGATGCTTCGTTGTGATTTGATATGTATTTCTCTGATGATTAGTGAAATTGAGCATTATATAGTTCTTTAGCCTATAGTTCATTCTTTACCCTTTTTCTTTTTTAATTAATTAATTTTTATCTTATGTGTGTATTTTGCCTGCATGTATGTAAGTGTTCCACATGTGTGCAATGCCTGAAGAGGACAGAAAAAGGCATCAGATCCCCAGAACTAGAGTTATGGATGGTTGTTAGCTGCCACATGGATGCTGGGACCCAAAGCCTGGGCCTCTATAAGAGCTGCTCTTAACTGCTGACTCATCTCTTCATCCTCTAGCCTTCTTCTTAAGTGGATTTCTTAGATATTAAGTTCTTGGAGTTTCTTATATTCTGGATGTTAACCCATTGTCAGATGAGTAGTTTGCAGATATTTTCTTCCTTTCTGTGGATCGTTCCTTATTTCTGTTGATTGTTTCGTTCACTGTAAATGAACTTCTTTATACTCATTCTCTTAACAGCTAACTGGTTATGTTCCAGGGAGTAGGCCCTCGGCTATGTATCACAGAGATGAAGATATCAGAATGAGATAGAAACAGTCTCGAGAGATGGCTCGTTGTTAAGAGCACATCTGTTCTTCCAGAGGACCTGAGTTTGGTTCCCAGCACCCATGTCAGGTGGCTCATAACCACCTATAATTCCAGTTCCAGGGACTAATCTAACTCCTCCTTCTGGAATCTGCAGGCTCCTGTACTCATGTGCACATATCCCCCAACCCCCACATATATGCATAATTAAAAATAAAAAAAAATGTTTTGGCCGGGCATGATGGTGCACATCTTTAATCCCAGCACTCAGGAGGCAGAAGCAGGTGGATCTATGTGAGTTCAAGGCCAGCCTGGTCTCCATAGTGAATCCAGGCCAGCTGCAGCTACAGGGAGACCTTGTCTCAAAAATATCAAAAATAAATATATAAATAAATAAATAAATAAATAAATAAAATACTTTAACAGAATAAGATACAAGTCAAATATGACTCCCTAAAGGAGCTTCTGCTGAAAGGAGTTCTAACAGATCTAGGCCTATGGGTCAAGGGTAACATGAACCCAAATAAACCAGCCAAGTTATCTCAAAGAAGCATCAGAGAACTATCTATGTAAGAAAGTAGGAAGGAGAACAACCTGTTGGATATGTGGCCAGAGAACAACTTGATTGGAAAAGAGAAATATCTAATGAGCAGTTTTTAGATTAGTTTGCTGTGCTATGTCAAATAAACTCTCTTCCAAGATGCCTATGATATGTTAACTAAAATCTATATTGCTCATTAATACTCAGTGGAGTGGATTATCTAAGTTGAACCCTGCATCAGGGTTTGTGTGAGCCACTACAGACTGGACATAGGCATAAAGTCTATGTATCTATAAGTATATGTATCATGCACATGTGTAACTGTGAGCACAGTTGCCCTACCATTGGCAAGTTGATTCCTGCACCCTTCACAGATACCAAAATCTGTGGGTACATAAGTCTCTTATATAAAGTTGTACAGCATTTGCATATAACCTGTGCATATCTACCTGTATACTTTAAATCACCCACAGATTCTTTATAATACCTATGCAATGTAAATGCCATGTAAATAGTTGCGCTGCTCTATTTAAGGATAATGGCAAAAACTAAAGTCTGTTTGTGTTCACTACAGTGGCACTTTTTTCAAATATTTCATTCCATGAAACGCGTAGGGATTTAAACCCAGAGATGTGAAAACTGACTATATATGGCCTATAGGTACATTCCTTAGCAAAAACTTCTTGTGAGACAGAAAGAATATTATTTGTACAGCACATCCTTAATGCATTAATATGGGCAATATGTAAGTGCTTACTATGTACCAGGCCTTCGCTAAATGCTATGAATATAATACCTAAAGGCTCAGGCTAACAACCAATACCTCTTTCTTAATCTTTACAGCAACTGTATCAAGTCCATACCGACACTATCTCCACTTTGCAGAGGAAGATACAAAGTTGGGCTATTTGTCCATCAATACATAGCAAGTGGGAAATAGAGCTAAGACTTGAATCCTAAGAACCTGTGTCTGACTTTTTTACTTACAGCCATACTGTGTTATTACATAAGATAGGCTAAGATTTCATTTTTAGCATTTTGGTAAGGAATCAAATTCTCCAGGGAGGCTAAGTAGTTGATTTCAGAGGAGTCTAATGTGGGGACCTGCAGCTTCCTTTCCTGTGATGACGTTAAATGCACAGTCCCCTCACTTTGATAGCAGACTGTAGCCAACATTTGTTAGTCTCTTTCTTCCAGTTTACTGTTGAGTAACCACTATATTTCAGGTGCCATTTGAAGTATTAGAGAAAGAGCAGCTAACAAAATGAGGGAAACCCCAGTTACTAGGGATCACAGCGTAGTAAAGAGGACAACAGAAGAGGTGATGTGTGGCTCCTCTGACCATGAGAGCAGCTGTGGAGAAGAGCCATAAAAGGGCACAACAGAGGGGAGTTGCTATGATCAACACAGAGGTCAGGGGGGCCTATTGACCAGAGCACATTGGAGTAGTGACAAAAGAAACATATATTTGTCTTTGCTCAAATGTCCAAAAACCCTGGGTATTTCCTGAGTGAGAGAGAAAAGAGGAGACTTTCGTTATTCATATTACCTTCCTTTCAACAAGATGTGGTATTATACTGGGAGGGCGGCACACATGGAATGGTGTGGAGGTGCCAGGCTTCCTCCCCCTACCTTGCTCTCTGCATCAATTCCATTTGACTGTCCCTGAGTTGTGTGCTTTACTACCAATTGACTATCTTCCTGAGTTATCTTAGCAAATTATTGAACCTGACTGACAAAGGGGTCATGAGAACATCCAATTTGGGTTCAGGTTACACAAGTGTGGTAACCTTGTGACTCACATTGGACACAAAGGACAGTCTTTTAAAACCGAGCCCTGAATCTCTGCACAGTCTGATGCTAACTTCAGATAGTGAATGGCGGTACTGCACTGGACTATGGGACGCACAGGTGGTGCCCAGGCTTAGAGAATTGATTGGCATGAGAAAGCATGCATAGATTTCTTGGTAGAAATGCTGTGAGTGAAAACTTCCCCTCCACAGACCTGCAGGAAGTGAGCAGTGTGCAGGGGTGCCTGAGAAAATGCCGAAGGCCCCCATGGGTACCTGGAGATTCAGGTGAGGAACAGGGAGCCCAAAATAACCAGAAGAGCAGGTTGAGCTACAAAGAGACTAACAAAATAGCAGAGGAAGTTAGTGGAGACTTGGGTGCTTCTCCTGATGTAAGGGCCCACGAGGCAGGTGTTGGGTGAGCAATGGAGGAATACTTTTGTGGGCTTTTTTTTTTTTAACTTTTCTTCCCTATGGGTAAAAAAATATCAGGCTTTGAAAGACAGAGGTAGACACGGGGAGGGAAACCAGGTTACTGCAGCACTGCTCCATACACGTCAGCTGACAGCCGTAGTGTTAGAGGAGGCAATAAGTGCCTAGACCATATTTTGAAGCTAAACAGGACCAAATATGAGAACTTTCACCCAACAGATGATGTTCATGAAACTGGATGAGAGCATCCAAGCAGTCAGTCTTGGTGAAGAAAGAAAAATGCTCAGGGGTTGAAACTTGAGAGACTCCAGTGTTTAGAGACTGAGATGATGGGAGGAGCTGGTAAATTAGATGTAAAAGGAGGAGCCAGAGAGGAAAGGGATGAAGGGAGTCCTGGGGGTAAAGTGAAGAATGTGCTCTGTACAGAAAGGATGGCCCCCCGAGCTCCAGTGGGCACTGGTTACTGACTAGTGACCTTCATAGATGTTGCTACAGTGTGTTGGAGGGGACAAATGCCTGATAGGAGTAGGCTTAAGAGAAAATTGTGTTACCCCTGGATATGCTTTCACAGGACGTTGTCACCCGAGAGGAAATGGAATCTACTTTCACATCCCTCCAAGCCCGGAGCCTTGTCCTTACAAAACCAAAGCTCAAAGGCCCACTGCTTCAGAGCCATCAAATAAGAAACTGAAGCCTTTGAACTTGGGAATAGTGTTAAATAGCTGTCTAGGGCTTGAAATGTTAGGGGCACAAGTCTTCCTCCAGGAAATAAAATGGACCAGTTATTGGGCTTATCCTGGTCCTTTGCCCAAGAATCATAGCCAAAGACTCTCTTACATATTTATCCAGAGGATATTCCTTGACAACAAACACAGCATGTTTAAAAGTCAGTTCTTCAGTGGGGAAAAAAATCCCTATGTTCACAATCTCTTCTCCACGGTTCACATTACTCCTCATATATTGATGCAACATCCGCTGAATATCTGGTATAAAGCTATAAACACTGGGCCAGGACACTGGTGAATTGAATTCAAATCCCTGCCCATTACTAATTTGTTGTGCAAAAGTATTTATATCATTACATTCCTGTGTCCCTCCATATTTCCATCAAATTTGAGTAAATTCTAAACTTCATCCTAAATCTGTTTTTGTTCCTTTCTAAAACATAAAAATTTCCAAGTTTTTCATTTATCTCAACCTTCCTTTCTTCATGTTTAATCACAGACCTTGCTTGCAAAAGGAACAGGGGGTATTTTATAACCATTTTCTTGTCCTTAAAAATCAGCCAGGCATGGCGCACGCCTTTAATCCCAGCACTAGGGAGGCAGAGGCAGGCGGATCTCTGTGAGTTTAAGGCCAGCCTGGTCTACATAGTGAGTTCCAGGACAGCTGGGGCTATAGAGAACTGTATTCAGTCTCCATATCTCTAACTGAGCAATGGAGCGGCAGCTCAGACCCAGATTTCTAATCCCTCTGGAAGTGGAAATGGTGTTTCCCAAGGACCTGAAGCTGACCGCCTCTTTGAGTTCTTAGTGTCTTACTGCAGGAGTCAGTGAACCCCACATACTTGTGACTGGCTTTGTGCCCTTGGTCAGCGCAACTAACCTGTTTGTGCCTCGACTTCTCGGGAGAAAAGAGAGCATATTATGACTTTGGAGCCTGTAAGTGACTACTCCTACTTACCTATCTCTTTACAGACAGACTGCTGCTATTTGTCATTACCTGTCAATATTCACTCCATGCAGACTTTGATATGCAAACTAATCAGAGAGGTTCTGTTAATGCAGGCCTGTAAGGAAGCAATCAAGAAGTTGTATGAAAACCAAGCTGCTGCAACTCTACACACTGTACGGTGTGTGCTCTATACACTGTACGATGCCTTTGCACAGACAGGAATTGAAAATATCCTATAAGACGTGATTCTCACCATTGCATTTCTGAAGAGACTTGACTTCCTACAGAAATGTTCACAAACTTACTGGCTGTGTGTCTACCCAGTCAGACGCCTGCTCTCTCTCCAAGGCCTTCTGTCTTCATGTTGCTTTCAATATTCCCTGTCAAATACTTCAGAAAGAAATAGGTATTGTAAGTTCCTTTCGGAAGAATTTATCTATTCAATCTCATTTGGAGCTTCCCACAGTTAGTTGGAATATGGACCCCGTGACACATCCTGTGAAGTGCCTGCCATCTCTTATGTTCACTTGATGGGGAGGAAGAAGTAACTTGGATGAAACAGTGTTTATGCCTCTCCTTACATTTTGAGTCCTTTGGACATGGGGAATGCCTCTCACTGTTGCATATCTGATGCCTGGGGTGGGTCTGGTCCTCTTAGGGGTCACCATTGATAGTTGATAGGATAGATTGTTGCTTGAACCTACTATCCTTGCTTTTGGGGTGTAATACAGGGAGTCATAGCACAGAGAATTGGGAAAAAAACTGCTTTCAGAGTGGACTAGGTTTAGAAATCACAGAGAAGGTAAAGCTTTGCAGGCTGATGAGAAATGTCTACACTGAGAATCGTGGATGCCCAAACTATGGTCCACAGGTGGGCACTGGATGCCCATCCTCGCTGATGTGAAAGGAAAATAAATAACACAACCCCTTTCATAAAGCTATGTCTGTTTTTAATCCGAGTTTATGACCTTCCTGAATTTTTTTCATACCTTGCTACACTGAAATTACCTTCTTTTTGAAATTACAGTGAAAACAACTGTTTCTCTTAATGCTCCTATTAGGGGAAAATAATATTGTTACCTTACATTGCCTCCCAGTTTAGTTTAGTACAGTTTAGACATTTTTCTGTCTCAGGTAATCTTTCTAAGGAACCATGCTAGGACAGTGATTTCTCATCTGATCTGGACCATCTTGAGAATTTAAAGTTTCAAATTTTTTTCTCCAGAATGTATACATGAAGATGCACAGTCTTTTGCAAGTCACTCTGGAAGTCTCCCTGGCCTTTATAAGACCAGACATTTAACTTTGTGCGGAGCCACAAGCCAGATTTGGCATTCCTGAACCACAAGAATCTAAAGCCTTGCTATTAAAAAATGATCTCCATTCATTTGCTCTTTGATAAGATACTAAATATAAATAAAAACCCTCTTAGGATGGGTAAATGCCAGGGAACCAAAACTAGTCACCAGGAATTTAATGGATTTTTTTTTTTCCAAGAGCAAATGACACTCTGTTAAGGCAGCTGATGCACTGGAGCCCGTGTTGTGCAGGCACGATGGACGCATGGTTCACTTTTCCCTTAAGCATTTTTACTGAACATATGCTGCACCCTATCACCACTGGCAGAACTCTTCATCTCCCAGGCGGTCTGGGGGAGCCTCGTTGAAGGCATTTCCGTCATCTGGTAATGCTTTCTGCTTTCAAGGGTGCTTTGATGTCATGAGGAGATGTGACATGACATTTGGAATCTGGGCCCACATGTCTCAATGCCAAGGGCAGGGAAAGTCCTGGCTTGACTGACTCTCAAGCCATCATATATAGATGAAAAAGTCAACCAGTACATCTGTCTGCATTGTTGTTTTGGCACCTGGGCTGCTCACACTGAGAGGGGAGGGAAGGAATGAATGTTCTTAGAGACCTTCAGAAGAGGTCAATGCCCTTGGATGCTCATCTTCCTGAGAAAGCCCTGGGATTGAAATGGAGGCCACAGCTGGAACAATAAAGTTGGCAGCAAGCTTAGGCTCTCAGGACATAAAATTCCTCAAGTCAAGAATTCCTCAAGTTTCTGTGACCATACTCTGCAGTCGTGGGTTTATTTGTTTGTTTGATTTGCTATGTCCCTGACATCAATAATTTGCTTTGTACTTTAAGAACTTGCTATACACACAATACAGCTGAGAATAGAATGGAAGAAAAACAATAGTTAGAAATTCTAGCTTAGACCCAGAGACTTGCAGTGGCAAGAAACCTAGGATACGCCAGTTCCTTGTTAAAATGAGAAATTAGGAGTGCAAAAGCCTGTTGAAGGCCCTAACTCTGCACTAACTCAGATTTTCCTCCTTGATGTGCTGAAGAGAGAGAAGTGGAAGAAGGGCCAAGAGAAAGAGAAAGTGGGTAAGGAGGACCCCTGTCTATGGACCACGTCTCATTGGTCTCTGTTCCCAAACTCAGCACCAGCTCTGAAAAGTATGGCAATGAATACAAACTCTAGCTTCTGCTTGACAACTTTCAAAACTGAAGAAATATTTACCTAAGTCTGGTAGTATAGCTCAGGTTTTCAGTCATGTACAAAGCTCTGGGTTCCATTCTGAACACAAAAGAGGAGCAGGAGAAAGGGGAGGAGGAGGGGGAGGAGGAGGGAGAGGAGTAGAGACACATGATGTGGTCGAGCAACAATTCAAAGCTGCATTCCTCCTGAGTGCCAAAGACCCACACAATGCACATTGCTCCTCAAATATGACAGCATACTCTTCTGCCACGCCTCACAGTCTGCTCCCACAGCCTACATACAGTCTGTATTAGTTACTTTTCTGTTGCTGTGATAGGAACACTGACCTGAGCAACTTAAAGAAAAAAAGAGTTTATTTGTGCTTACAGTTCCAGGGGAACTGTGGCAGGAAGTGACTAGGGCAAGAGCAGGAAACAGAGAGCTCACATCTTCATGCAGGCACAGAAATTAAGAGAGCAACTTGAGATCCTGCAAGGCTTAAGAACTCTCTAAATCCACCCCAGTGATCTCCTCCAGCACGGCCACACCTTCTAAGACCTCCCAAAACAGGGCCACCAACTGGTGGCAAAATGTCCAAATACTTGGAACCTATAGGGGACATTCTCATTCAAACCATGACATAATCCTTCAACATCCCACAGAGAGTTTAAATTCTCCACAAAGTTCAGTTTCTTCTGTTTCTTCCTCTCCCTTTGCCTACCGACATCTCTAAATTCCTTTGTGTTGTCTTTGCTGTTATTTCCTAGGACATATAAGCACCAGTATACACTTCAGGAAGTTATCTACCTAGGTGTTCAGAACCCCAAGTCACCCCCCATATTCTTCCCTTCTAAGTCCTATGCAATGTGCCTGCAGTTTCCATGTTGAGATTGTTTTGCTCCATTTCCTCCATCCCCACCACCATTCATGCCCATCATGCCTCACTTCCTCCAACTCTAAATGGCTTCTTGGCATCAACTTTACTCTGTGCATTCCCCAAAGAGTATTTGGAATCATCTTGTAATATGCTAATATGAGCATTTAACTCCCCTACTCAAAACCACTTCTATTGTATCCCATTACAATTACGAAAAAAAACAGAAACAAGCATGGTCCTTGAATGCATAATATTCCGCAGGATACAGGCACAGCATTGGTCCATTTTGCAGATGAAACTGAGGAGATATCATATTAATAAGGGCCAATGACTCCAAAGCTAATATTTGAAGGACAAAATCTTTACTTTAGACATCAAAGCTACTGTTTGTTAAGGGTATACTCTATTATTCACACCATGAAGCTTTTTAATCATATTCAATTCCTTGATCCTCATAACAATTCCTTGTACAGATACTATTATTACCCCAGTTTTATAAATGATGAAAGGGTGTGTTTAAGCAGCTTTACCAAGACCACATTGCTTCATAATGACAGAACCAGGGTTAGATTCCTCTTTTTCCCCTTGACCAGGCACTGATCCATGGAGCTGTGGGGCTGACAAGGAGAAAATGCCATCAAACTTCCACATTTCTCCCTGTAGTATCGGGCTGTCTTTCCCTAGGTTAAGATAGCCCTGCTTCACCCTCCAGAGAAAGCTGAATATAACAGCAGCAACAATTAGGAATTAACTGTTTAAAACTGATAATGCCTCTGAAGGCTCAAGATGATCTTCTTCCAAAGAGGTAATTACCAGAGCCCAGTGAGGATGGCAGGCATCACACAGAAAATGGAATATGAGCAATCCTAACGGAAATGTCAAAAGGATAATGTGTTTTGCAAATGTTTATTGCAAACAGACAAAAGTGGGTTCAATTACTCATCACAGCCTACACATTTCTTTCTTTGTTGGCTGGAAAACACTCAGGTGTTTTGTTTTTCGAAAAAGAAAAAAAAAATCTGTTTTCTAGGATAGCAGGAAGATATTTTTAGCTTCAAAGTTTTGATCATGAATTTCGATGGCCTGTTTTAAAAAAAAAAAAAAAACACTGCAGGCTTGAAATGGGAAAAAGGCTAACAAAAGCTGGAGAGCATGATGCATCCCCAGGACTTTATATATCATCTGTCCTCCCCCCGCCCCCCTCCCCGCAAGCCTCCTGCACACCTCATCTGTGATTCTGGGCACTTTGGAACCAGGATCTTTATTCGGCACATGTCCCTACATGGCTAAATAAAAATAATAATCATCCTTCCCCACCGTTGGCCTGTAGAAGAGATTCCGTTTAACCCCACCTTGACTACTTCTCTCCCTTAGAGGCCCTTTGGAGTGGAAGTAAACAGGGGTTTTGCAGAGAACTAGGTTTTAAATCTTAATCATTGTGACTGTGTACACATTTCTTTCCCTCACCAGGTCCCAGTTTCCTGTGGTATCTAGTGGCGATGACGCTGTGTCACAGACAGCTAGGACACTAAGCAGAGATATCTGAAGAGCTCTGGGGGCCTAGCAATCCTTTCTATCCGATCTGAGCACTTCCTGTGTGTCAGGAACTTTGCCTTTGCTCTTCTACTCCACGTAAATTTTTAATGTAGGAATCCTTCACATTTCACAAGTAAAGGAGGACTCAGAGGGCGGGAGATAACTTATTTGTTATATGTTGAACTGGCACACACACCCCTAAAAATAATTAAGTTGAAATCTAAACCTTGGTCTCCCGGAATGCGACTTTATTTGAAAATGGGCTACAAGTATGCATTAACCTTAACATGAGATCATTAGAAGCATCCCTAACCCAGAATGACTGGATGACCGACCAGTGTCCCTATATCAGGGGAGACTTTAGACACAGAGACAGACAGAAAAGTGGGGTGACACCCTGGGAGAAGGCAGCCGAGTGGCTGCAGTGTCACGCCTATAAACCGGTGGTTCCCAAAGCCTTGAGAGTCAAGGGAGGGTTCTCTTTCAGAGTCTTCAGAGGGCAGAGGGCCCTGCTGACCAACTCCCAGCCACCAGCCCTGGGAATCAATGACTGTGTCCCATCTTCATCCACCCACCTGCTTACTGGTTTTCTGGGTGTCCAAAGCTTCCCTTATTTTCTGACCCAGCCACCAGCCCTGGGAATCAATGACTGTGTCCCATCTTCATCCACCCAACTCCTGGTAGTCCATTGCAGCAGTTCTAAACATTCAGGCTTTGCCCCAAATCAAGCTATGAAGCAGAACCCAGTTCCTGGCCATCTGACTTGAACCCCGCACCTTTAGCCACTACGCTGCTAATGCTACTGAAAGTTCGATCCTTAACCAAGCAGCACTGCCTCATCTGAGAACATGTTAGAGGGTGGGATCTCAGGCCCTACTCCAAACCCATAGAATCAGTCTTCCAAATAGGATCCTCATGGGCTTCTGAGGCATTTTAAAGTTTGAGAACACTGCCAAAGACAGCCTTCCTTTGTTGATCAACAAATTTGACCCTCTTCCCTTCTTTGGTCTCTGTTTTGATCATGATTGGAACAGCATCCTGTTAGCTCTTTCTATTTCTAGTGCATCTCCTTCCAATCCATTTTCCACCCTGCACAGCATCAGCATCTTTCATTAATCCCCCAAGATCAACTTTGGTGCTTACATGTGGTCAAGAATTAGAGGTACAATAAAAAGACGGCATTGAAGTTGTTTGAAAAGTGCTACCTTGTCCCTCTGCAAGTGGGTGAGAGGGCAGGTCACTTGCTCTCTTAGTTCCAACTTTTCTGTTTGTTCCTGGTGCCATTGCCCCACTAGATGCTTCCATCATGTTTTGCCTGAACTCCTGAAGTGGTGTCATTAGTGAACTTTTCACCTCCCCACACAAATCTCAAATTATTCTCCATATTGCATCTTTAGTGGTTTCTCTTTAAAAAGCCAATTTGAACCTGCCATTTCCCTGACTGAACTCCCCCAATGATGTCGCTGCCTTTAGGGTAAAGTCTGAATTCCTGAACCCCGCTTCTCTTTCCTGCATGCTGAGCCCTGTGCACATCCCAACCACACGTCTTGTCTCTCCTCACCTGCTTACTGGTTTTCTGGGTGTCCAAAGCTTCCCTTATTTTCTGGGGTTGTCAACCACTCCTTTCGAGGTCCTTTCTTGCACTAGACCACTCTTCCTCAAGCTCCTGTGGCATAAGTGTGAGATCTTCATGCTTTTCTGTATTATGCTATTAATCAACCTGCTTATTAATTGTGAGGTGGGTATTTTCACCCCATGCCACACTCACTACATGAGACACAAGACAAGGACACAGCTCTGATTATGATGTTTGCATCCCAGTACCCAGTTCTACAACTGGTTCATGCCAGCACTCAATATGTGCTTGCCGAATAGATGAAAGGAATTGGAGGTGACCCAGTTTCAGATGAGCTCTGTGCCTCTTCTTTAAGAAATGTTTGCTTGGGAAACTCACTGCCATTTACAGATCAGATGTCAGGTGCAAGGTAGGTGCTATCTGTTCTTTCCGAAGCCTCTTCATTCTTTCCCATAAGAGGCAGTCTCCTGGGTCCTATCTTGTTGAACAAAACCAAAGCATTTTCTCCTAATTGCTTTAGGTAAGGCTGTGTGGTCACTAATCAGATGTCTATGTTTAAGACAGAAAAAAAGGGGCTAACGGAATCCAGTACTGCTGATAGTAAAGATCGCAGTTCTATTGTGGATTCATCATAATGGAAGATACAGAGTGGAGAACGAGAATCCTCAGGCCTTAAATGGCTTTATCACCCCCCAGAGATATTGAAACATTGATTCCCAGTGGAGAGACAAGAAAGAATTCCAAATGAGGGTGAATGAACCTGAAGTCTTCGGAATCCCCCCAACCACCCCTGGCTTGATAGTAAGAGATGCTGAAAGTTTACTTGTTGGAAATAAAAGATATTAAGTCCATGAACTCTATGGGATAATTCAATATGACTTTATTTCCTAACCCGGTGACTGAATCCATTCTATAGCCCCTGATGGCCCATCCGTCCAAGGTAGGGAGCAAAGACACAGACAGGAGGCAGCACCTGGGCACATTGTGTGTCCTTTCCTGTGACAGGACAGCACTGACCTTGGACCCATATCCTGGACCTGCTGGGAACTAAGTGTCCAGATGAGGGCTGGCCCTAGGAACAGTCAGCAGAGGTCAAGAGCATCTGATACCAAGAAGAGAGGTGTCATCCTAGAAACAGGTAGGAACAGAATCAGGGCTGTACCTGAAATAGGATCAGGTATATTCAGGGATGGGCCAGGCCTCAGTAGGAGCTGGAAATATACCCCCTCCAAGTTTCTTAGCCCTACCTGCTCCATCCCAAACTCACACCTGCTGGGCCATATTGCTATGTAATCAGTACACTGTGGGATCCCTGAAGTCAATTCCACCAGTGCTGTGGCCACTTCCCATCCTCCTCAATGACTGGCATCCCACAGGCACCAGGTTGGCAAATCTCCCAACCTGGGGCATGAGTGACTGCTCATCAAGGGCTGGGAAGGTAGGAAATTAAACTTGCAAGACCAATTTTGACCTTACATATACCACAATGCTCCATCAATTCTTGTTGAATGAATTTCCCGTGTATGAAATTTGCCAAAAATAAAGTCAGGCATGGTGGCACATGCCTTTAATCCCAGCACTTGGGAAGCAGAAGTATGTGAATCTCTGTGAATTTGAGGCCAGCTTGAGCTACATAGAGAGTTCTAGGCCACCTGGGGCCACAGGGAGACCCTGTCTCAAAAAGAACAAAAGCAAAAAAATTAATTTACACACACACACATATATACTCTGGTCTGTGATTACCACCAAGGTTCGAACTTTTCCTGAAGCTCAGAATCTAAGTATCCAGCCCAGCACCTCAGGCAGAGAGAGAGAGAGAGAGAGAGAGAGAGAGAGAGAGAGAGAAAATGTGAATGAGTGGAAAGGGGTCCTCTACACTGCAGAGATGTCACTCCTCCCCAAGTTCATGTATAAATTCAAAAGGATTTCCATCAAAATCCCAAAAGAGGTTTTCAGAGAAATTATCGGGCTAGCCCTAAAACTTATGTGAAAGAATCAAGGGCCAAGAAGAGCCCAGGATTCTTGGAAGAGAAGATGAACAAGGAGGACCGACCTCCTCTGCTGGATGTCATGATTTCCTTCTGCAGGCCTGTGGAATTTGGGGGAACACTTTTTGTTCTGTTGTTGACTTGTTTTGCATACTTGTTCTAGAGGAAACTAAATTTTGAGCAACTTGCCCAGAATCACTCTTCACTGAGGGACCCACACGAAAGGAAAAGGAAGACACAGAACCTTTGCACAGGCCCAAACAAAGGGCACGGGAGAAAACAGGAATCCTGCAGTTAGGCAGGCAGTCAAGGGTCCAGATCTGCCCTTAGGTGCTGCAAAGCCCTGGGACCATGGCTTGACTTCTCTAAGTTTCAAGTTCTTAATCCATAAGCATCAACTAAATCAAACAACTTGAAAATTGGTTGTTGGGTTATATTTCACTGACTAAGTAAAATATGCCAGATTCAGAAGGCTGACATTTTCTTTCATATGTAGAACCTGGAGTGTATGTGTGCATGTGTATACACATACACACACACACACACAATTTGTATATCTATCTATGTAACTATGTGGTTATCTATGTATCACATGAAGACAGAAGGGGAACTGTTTAGAAAGACAAAGGGGAGTGATAGGAGACCAGAGGACAGAAGGTGATTATGGTAAAGTTCATGATATTCTTTTTGTTTGTTTGAGACAGAGTCTCCCTGTAGTCCCAGCTGGCCTCAGATCTCATAAAGAGCAACCTGTCTCTGCCACCATACCCAGCTACATGATATTCTTGAATGGCAAATGTCAGAACGCAACTCATCCTGTTGTGAAATGAGTGTATACAGATAAGAAAATAATAACAAAAGGCCTAAGAAGCCTCCTGAAAAATAGAGGCTGTGCATGCCAGCAGCTGTAGATAATGCCATACCTGGGGGCTGCTGGGAGAGAAGTGTAACAAACCGCGTGTTAACAGGACTGGCGTGGTTCAGCCCACCTCCTCAGTTTGCAATTTCAACCCAGGAGCAAAGAGCACAGCATGAGGGTCAAAGATGAGCTCTGTTTTTAGCTCTGCTGTCAACTGATGTAGCAATGGGGTGAGCCTTGTTTTCCATCTTTAAAAAGGAAGTTGCATTCTATGGTGACTGTCATGTTATGATTCACAGTGCTGTTTAAAAGATGAATTCATGCATTTACTTCTCAATCCTCCTTCTAGAATTGGACATGAAAGAAACTTGCTCCCTGCTTTGGGAGTCCTAGACTCAGACTCCAACTCTGCCATTTACTGTGGTTCCATTTTGAGAATGTCCATTACGTCACTGCACTCGGCTCCATCTCTAAAAATAGGAAGAGAGAAAAATTACGACTCTTTCAGAGAGCTGGGGTCAAGATGGTGATGATTAAATATTAAAAGGGTTTGTGAACTGGGCAGTAACAGGAAAGGTGTTACAAACATGACAGAAACTGTTGATAATGTTCTACCCTTTCTCTGGTACCTCACATAGTATTTTATAATTCAGCTTTTATGGGATTTTACAGATGTGACTATTGAGGTTCAGAAGCATTCAATTACTTCTCCAAGAACTCAGCTGCTAGTCACTGACCAAGGCAGTGGAAGCACTTTCTCTTGGTGCCAACATCCCTGAACTCAGTTTTGTGCCCTCTCCTTCCTCGGATGGGCCACATCCAATGCTAGGAGCCTATAGTTCTCACAAGGCTAAGGGTCATGCGCAAAGTGATTTCCTGATAGAGAGCAGGTGTCCAACCACCAGTCAGGCTGGCTTCTGTCCTTCGAAAGAAGGCGGCCAGCCATGTTTGCACAGAGAAAAGTTGAGGGCTTCCTCCCGACCTGTTGTGTTAAATGTGTTGGGGGCGGCTGGCCTAGGATGTACAGTTCCTGGACAAGGGTAGAAGAAGGCCAGCAACCTCAGGTGAACTTACTCCTGACTCAGACAGATCATGGCTGCTGAAAGGAATTGCCTCTCCTCCTCTTTATGAAACCAACACGCTACTCCAGCCCCAGGGAGCACAGGTCAGCAACTTCATGAATTACCCTTTTGCTTGTAATCCAGTTGCGGGGGTGAAATATTATGCTGCCTAGGGCAAGGCTATTCCTGGTTCTTAGTTGTTTGAATTACCAAGTTTCCCGTTTGGAAGGAAGAGAGATTTATTGAATAGCTACCAAGTGTCAGGCCTGGTGCCACTTTCTTTGTGTTGATGGCTTTATTTAACCCTTACAAGAACTGCATGTATTAGATTCTGCTGTCTGGTTTATCAGATGTTAAAAAGGCTGATAGGATAAAGAATGTTCCAAAGGCCATATTCACTAAGTGTTAGCAGTTCAGAGTCTTAGGCTGTCAGACTTCAGTCACTTTCTGTCCACAACCTCATTCTGCCAATCAGTGTGATTCTGGTAGCAAACCCATCTGTAAAATCCAGAGACTTGCATGACAAATGGTCTGCAGAAAAAGAATAGTGTAGCCCAGTCCAGGAAGGCTTGCTAGTTTTGTAAATGGACAGAAATCCACTCATTTGCTAATACTTCATCCTAGCTATAGAATGATCCATGTCTGCCTTTATTCTGTCACAAAGCATGAAAGCCAGGATGTCCCGAACTCCTGTGTGAATGAATACCCCATTTGAGACCAGCAGTAATGGTGTGTCCTTTGTCTCAACATCAAAATCCCATTTATATCTTGACGAGTGTATACATGGGTTGAAAAACATAAATAAGTACAGAAAATCAAGCCCCTGAGATACCAATTGTCCCATTTTCCAAGAAAATGAAAGCGAAGATAACTTAAAATGAATGAAAAAATACTCTCCATTTGAGAGTCTGAAATTGACTGTGGTTACCAGAAATTACATGAGCGGTGGACTCAAGCTTCTATTTGATTGTGGGTTTGAATCCACTTCATGCCTGGGCTCTGAGATTCTTGCTTTGTGAATGATTGCTACTGCTGGGGGAATTGGCGGTGTGACCAGGCTGAAGGATGGGATAAGATGATTAGGTCCAAGACTCCATTGCACAGCTTCTTCCTTTGAGATTTACAATCCATCTCTCTTTCAGTCTCTTAATGTTTCCTGAACACCGTGAATTTCTCCAGGGGCCTCTGTGGCCAGAACTGATCGCTTTCAATTCTCCAGGGGGGAAATAGGCAGGTTCGTCCTACTTATTTATTTATCATGTAAAGAGCAGAAGTGCAGAAGAGAGTCTCCTTATCTTTTACTGTGGTGGCTGAAGAAGGCTAGGAAACCCAAGGCCTCGGTCGGACTCTCTTCTCCCGGATCACTGCCCCCACTGCCCATCTACTGCTTCTTCACCCTTTCTCCCGCCTTTGCTCCCCTCCTCCTTCCCTTCCTCGCCCCGCTCTTTTGGAACAAACTTAAAAGGCTTCCCTCTGATCGACCTCTTCTACGTAGAGTCACCAAATCCCATTCTGAGTATTTCAGCAGTAAGGACTGTTATCAGCAAGCCACCAAGGCTGAGGACTGATGGCTGAAAGGGAACATCCCTCCTCTACCTGCTGCTCAGGATACCTGTCACTTCCACTTCCAGACACACCGGTGTCTTGGAGCCTGACTGAACCATGGAGCTTGATCTTACCCAAATTCCACAAGGTTGCAGCCTTCTCTAAGGCCCTGCTTCTCGTCACCTTCCTCTGTCCACTTTCTTTTTTAGCTCTTATTCTCAGAGAAGCATCCTGGTAGAAGCTGTGTGATACCCTTCATAGTCCCTAGTTTCCATCCTACCAAGGACCTAACAACCACAGGGCACCTCTGAGTTGCTCTCTCCATCCCATTGCCCCTCCCTCCCATCAGGTAGCTGCTCAGGCGGTAAGTCTCCTCGGCCTTTGGATTTTAGTTGCTAAAGCATCAGGTGCTCAAGCATCATTTGGTCATGTGAGACTGAGCAGTAAACTCAGGGGTCCATCTTCAGCTGCCTGTGGATGACTCCTAAACTGTAGCTTAGTGGGAAACAGAATCCCAGAGGTGGGACCTTGGGAGAGACTATCAGAGTGATCAGAATGTTAAGGGCAGCTATAGGTCTGCGGAGTCCTGGCACCTGTGTGAGAGGAGCTTACATAGTTAGGGCTGCTTCATCCAGATGGAGTCAGACCAGGCACTGTGGATACAAAGATAAAGAGCTATGACCTCTGTATCCAAGATTCTTATAGAGTGAGACAAGGCAAGTCCAAAATTTCTGTAGCTCAACAAACTCAGGACATCTACTTCAAGCCCCTGCTTGTTCAAGAAATGGAAGCCCAGAGAGATTACTACGCTGGCCTCCACACAAGTAGAGATGTGTTACAACTAATTATTGAACCTATGATAGGTGCTAGGTATTAGGCCCAAAGTTTTCACATTTGTCAAGTTCACTGGACTTTTGTTTCAAACGTGGGAGGGAAGCTTGATTCAAATGGGAAATCTGAACTTCAGAAAGGTTAACTGGCTCACCCAAGGCTCACACAGGTCAGAAGGAGAAAAGTAAAGATTTTCCCGTGATGTCATTGTCACAGACAGTAGTAGATATGGTAGGAACGGAACCAAAATACATGTAAGAAAGGCATCCAGAGGTCATCAATGGGCACTTTCCTGCACTTTGATGGAAAAGATGAGAAATGTGTTGGGGAAGAGCTTATCTTTAGAAATTGCATAGAAAAGGGTATGGGAAAAATATTAAAAAAGGAAGTGCAGATAGTGTCTTGAAGCAGATCAGCACTGATAATGTGTTCATAGAGCACCTCTGCACAGCCTGAGAAAGATCCATTTCACAGTTGAGCATGATGGCTCAGCAGCACAAGGGACAAAGGATGAAATGGAGCCCAAACATAGGTGTGACAGGGCCTGGCTGTGGGCTAATAGGATAGTCTGTCCTAATTTTCCCTAACTTGAAAACCCCCACTTCACCAAAGAGCTATTTGAAATATTACACATATTGATTTTTCCCTGGATGTATTCACAGTGTTGCCTGAAATAAAAACATCCAGCCCAGATGAGTGCTCAGCTAAGGGCTGCTGCAAAACAGGAAGGGGGACTGTCCAGATGAGCAGAACCCAGAGGAGGGTAACAATCCGTGGATGTACCACTTCAAGTCCTTTTCCAGGTCTCGGATTTCTTCATCTCCCTCTATCACCCTCCACCCCTGCCTCTTCCTCCCTTCCATTTCCTCTTCCTACTCTGCCATTTCTTACTCTGTAGTTTCTAGCATAGATAATGGAGTGGAGATCATGAAAGAAATTGCTATGAGGTTAGGGACCACTGAAATTAGGGTGCAACACTCTAGGAAGTGGAGAAGACTGCAGGCCACGGGCAAGAACATGCGCAAGCTCTGAAGCAGTAGCCTCCCACCTTGCCCAATCACAAGTTTTAGGCCAGCTGGGGCTACAGGGAGACCCCACCTCACACAAACAAACAAATGAAAAATTCTTGAAAGCTGAAAATGATCCATAGAATGTGTCTGTTGGCCTATAGGAGCAAACATACTTTGAAATTTGACTTTACTCCTTCCAACTGTTTGACTCCAAGTGTATTTCTTATCCTCTCTGCGTATTAGTTCCATTGACTGTCAAGTAGCTTATAAGATGGCATATCAAGGCCCACCGCACTGTGCCGCATGAAGTAGAGACACCTAGGTAATAATCCCTTCCCCTCCCTCCCATTCCATTCCATAGGGCGACTGTGGTGTTTAAGTCATGGATACATCTGATTCCAGAGAAGCAGGACCAGTGGCCTCTGCACTATCATCCTGAGTTCCTCCTGCAAATGATCAAATCACAAGAGCTCACAGTGTGTTTTCATCCTGCTTTGTTGAAAGCCATTTCCCCCAAAATGCATTTTACGTGGGCAATGAGTCTCTATTCATGCACAATTTCACATGAAAAGATTTGCCCTTTTCATCGCATGCATGGCTTGAATCAGCCAGCCTGCGTGAAAATATTTCCATTCATTAGCATGCCAAATGATGTCACTGGCCTGGAACTTAGACTGAGGTTGCTGTAGACTCAGAATCCTAATACTTTGAGCATTCTCAGAAGAGGCCCTTGAGTCTAGCCATCCAACTAGGGGTTCTTTAAATGCAGCTCAAATCTCTTTCTGTGCTGGTAGAGTTCACCATTCTGGGAAGTGGCCTGACCACTCTTCTTATTTGAAATGTCTCTCATGTATTGAATTTAAGCTTGAATTTCAGCAATTTCTGCTCATTGATCTACCTTCCAGGAATACTGACAAGAAATTTAGTGACAGAATTTCATGAAATAACCACAATAGTAGGAAGCTACATAACATATATCAGGAATGTTCTAGACTTCCAATGCATATTTATTTATTTAACATGCACAGAAACTCTATGACTGGTTTTTATATCATTCTGATTTTAAAATTTTTTTTATTTTTTTAATTTTATGTGAATGAGTGTATTGTCTGCATGTATGTAAGTGCACCGTGAATCATGCAGTGCCCATGGAGGTCAGAAGAGGATATCAGATCCCCTGGAACTAGAGTTACAGAGAGTTGCTAGTCACATATAGGTGCTGGGAATCGAGCCCTGGTCCTCTGCAAGAACAGACAGTGCTTGTAACTACTGAGCCATCTCACCAGCCCAATATCATTCTGATTTTTAAAATGAGAAAACTTGAGGCTCATAACGATGAAGTGCCATGCCCCAGGGCTTGGGCTCTTTAGTAGGAGAGGCAGGTTGTAGATCCAGGGGCTCACGTCCTTAAAGTCCATTGGGTCCTGCCACTCCATGCACCAAGATCTTGTATAGGATCAGGATATTTGATGTGGCCCATAACCAGATTGTCACCCTAACTAACTCTACCAATGCATTGTAGAACAAATGAGCTTAGGTAAGCTACTCCAAACCACAGAAATCTATTATTGGTATGTATTCATTGTACCGAGTGATAGATTTCATAAAGATGTTTTCATAAGTGTGTCATGTACTTTCACCATATTCAACTACACATTCTTCAATTTCTCCCCATTTCTCCCTCCTACTAGATCCATTCACTCTCTCAGACAGCTCTACTTTCAT
>NW_008336313.1:864831-920254 GCF_000622305.1 Nannospalax galili | reverse complement strand
TTTTAATTAGCATTTTCCTACTGACTGAAGGATATTGAACATATTTTCATGTTTATTGCCCGTTAATACTTTGTCTTTTTGAGAACTCTCTCTGTTCACTGCATTAGCTCATTTATTGATTGGATTGTTTAGTATTTTGGTATTTAATTCTTTTGGCTTTATATATTCAAAACATGACTCCATTTCCAGCTGTGTAGTTTTCATGGCCTCCCATGTGTCAACTCGCCTATGAAGCATTTTATTTTCATGCAATCCCGCTATCAGTTCTTGATTCTATTTCCTGAATTATCACAGTCCTTTTTAGAAAGGCCTTGTCTGTAGCTAAACCTTTGTTTTCTGTATATTTTCCTCTGGTAATATTAAGGTCTTTAATCCGTTTTGAATTGATTTTTGTGCCGTGTGAGAGATGGAGAGCAAGTTTCATTCTTCTACGTGGATTTTCAATTTTCTAGGACAATCTGTTGAAGAGTTTTTTTTTCTCCAATGTATGATTTTACTTCTTTGTGAAAAATCATGTTGGCGGGGGTGGAGAGATGGCCCAGTGGTCAAGAGCACTGACTGCTCTTACAGAGGACTTTTTTTTTTCTCCAATGTATGATTTTACTTCTTTGTGAAAAATCATGTTGGCTGGGGGTGGAGAGATGGCCCAGCGGTCAAGAGCACTGACTGCTCTTACAGAGGACTCGGGTTCGATTCCCAGCACCCACATGGCAGCTACAAACCATCCTTAACTCCAGTTCCAGGGGAATCCGAAGCCCTCTTCTGACCTCCGCAGCACTGCACGACACGGGCGCACTCACATACATGCAGGCAATGCACTCATACACATAAAACAAAAATAATAAAATATTTTTTAAAACTCGTGCTGGCTATAGCTGTGTGGGTTTATTTCTGGGGCCTCTCGTCTTTTGACCTCTCTGATTGTGTACTGACATAGTGTTTCTGTTACCATGACACTAGTGTACCTTGGAGTCAGGCACAGTAATACCGCCAGTGTTGTTCCTTTATCCCATGATAGCTTTGGCCATGCTTAGTCTTCTGTGCCTCCAACATGAATGTTAGGGCTATGTCTTCTATTTCTTTGAAGAATGCCACTGGAATTTTTATGGGCATTCCATTGACTCAGGGGACTGCTTTTGGTAATTTAGCCATATTCACAATGCTAATTCTGTTGATCCATGAGAATGGGAGGTCTTTCCTTCTTTCACTATCTTCTTAAATTTCTTCAGTGGTTTAAATTTTCATTGAACAGGCTTTTCACTTCCTTGATTTGCTGTATTCCTAGGGACTTTTTGAAACTGCTGTGAATGGTATCATTTTCCAGATTTCTTTCTCACCATGTTTGTTATTGGGCCATAGAAAGAACAATTTGAATATATCAATTTTATATCCTGTTATTGGGTTGAAAGTGTTTATCAGACTTAAGAGTTTTATAATGGAGTCTTCAGGATGGTTTACATACAGGATCATACTGTCTGCAAATAAAGATAATTTGACTTTTCGTTTTCCTGCTGTTATAAATTTCTTTCTCTTGTTGCTCTAGCTAAGACTTCAAGGACAATGTGGAGAAAGGGTGGAAAAAGTGGATACTTACCTCTCCTGGTTTTAGTGGAAATGTTTTTGAGTTTTTGCTATTTAGTGTAATGTTGACTTTAGGCTTGTCATATACAGCTTTTATTATGTTGAAGCATGGTCCTTCCTTTTATTCCCATTTTCTTTAAGGATTTTATTATGAAAGAATGTTTGGACTTTGCCTAAGGCCTTTTCTGCATCTATCTAAATGACTGTATGATTTCTGTCTTTAGTACACTTGTGTGCTATATTTATTGATTTGTGTATGTTGAATCATCCTTGCATTCCTGAAATTCACTATGGCAAATGATCTTGATGTGTTCTTAAATTCAATTTGCCGGTGTCTTCTTGAGAACTTTTGTGTTCATGTTCAACAGGGGCATTGACATAATATTCTTTTTTCATATATGCTTATTCAGTTTGGGTATCAAAAAATGAGTGTGGTAATGTTCCATGTCTCTCTCTT
The DNA here is from genome assembly GCF_000622305.1 of Nannospalax galili. Classification (NCBI taxonomy): domain Eukaryota; kingdom Metazoa; phylum Chordata; class Mammalia; order Rodentia; family Spalacidae; genus Nannospalax; species Nannospalax galili. The sequence continues at coordinate 918,216 of NW_008336313.1, read as the reverse complement.
TTTTTGGTATTTTTGAGACAAGGTCTCCCTGTAGCCACAGCTGGCCTGGAACTCACTATACAGACCAAACTGACCTCAATCTTACAGAAATCTGCCTGCCTCAGCCTCCTAAAAGCTGGGACTAAAGTGTGTACTACCACACCTGGCTCTGTGTCTGTTTTATGTAATAGTCCAAGGAGCACTAATGTTAGTTCTTCTTTAATGGTCTGGTAGAATTCAGCAGTGACTCCACCTGGTCCTGGCAATGTTAGCTGGGAGATGTTTACTGCCTCAGTTTCATTGTTACAGAATTTTTCAAAATTTTTATTCTTTGGTTTAATTTTGGGAGGCCATATGTTTCTAGACACTTATCTCTTTCTTCTAGATTTTCCAAAGTACGCCCTAATAATCCTCTTGAATTCATTGGTATTTGTTGTAATGTCTGGTTTTCAGCTCTGGTTTTATTTATTTTGGTTTTACTCTCTTTTGGTTAGTGCAGCTAAGAGTAGAGTTTGGGGGGCTTTCTTTTATCTTTTCAAAGAAACAACTCTTTCGCTGGTTCTTTGTATTCTTTCTATTTCCATTTCATTGATTTCTGTTCTGATCTTTATTATATCTTTGTGGATTTGGTTTGCATGATGGTTAGTGTTGTTAACTTGACAGACTCTAGAATTACTAAGGAGAGTACCTTCTGGGAATGCATATGAGGGATTCCTTACAATAGGTCAACTGATGCGGGAAGAACCACTTTAACTGTGTTTAGAATCACTCCATGGGCTGGGGTCCTAGGGTCTTTGATGGAATAAACAGGATAAAGCAAGGGGAGCCTGGGCGTTTCTCATTCTCTGCTTCCTGACTGCGGATACAGTGTGATCAACTGCTTCGTGGTCTTGTTGCCTTGACTTCTCCTCCATGATGGACTGTGACCTCAAGCTGTGAGCTGAAAGAAACCCTCCCTTCGTTAGATAGCTTTATTCAGGTGTTCTGTGACAATGAGACAAATAACGAATACACTCGGTTCTTGTTTTTCTAAGACTCTTAGATATATCATTATTTACTGGATACCCCACTTATTTTTAATGTTGTCATATATAGTTATAAACTTCCCTCCTACAGCAATTTTTCTTGTATCTTAAAGGTTCTGGGATGCTGTCTTTTATTTTCATTCAATTCTGAATTTCTAAATTTACCTTCTGAATTGCTTGGTCCATTTATCAGTCAATAGTGTGTTGTTCAATTTTTACAAGTTTGTTATGTTTTCTTTCATTTGTTACTGATCAGAATACAAGAAATTATATAAATTTTCTTTTATTTGTTAAGATTGTCTTTGTGTTCTAAAATAAAATCTATTTTAGAAAAAGTTAAATAGGCTTCCGAGAAAAAGGTATATTTTGCAGTGTTTGGATGGAACATTTTGTAGTTGTCTGTCTTTTTGGTGTTATCTTTTTTTTTTTTTTTTTTGGCCTTTTTGAGACAGGGTCTCCATGTAGCCCCAGCTGTCCTGGAACTCACTGTGTAGACCAGTCTGGCCTTGAACTCACAGAGATCGGCCTGCCTCTGCCTCCAAAGTGCTGGGATTAAAGGCATGAACCACCATGCCCAGCTGGTGTTAATGTTATTTAACTGTGATGTTTCTTTACTTTTTGTCTGGATGACCCATCTATGGGTGAGAATGGAATATCAAAGTCATCCCTAGTATTGTTTGGAGGTCTGCCTTAGCATCCAATGTCTACATAATGCAGCTGGGTGCACTGATATTCAGTATATGTTCGGAATTGTTGTGCTTCTTCGGTGGATTGTTCACCTAATCTGTGTGCAGTGACCTTCTTTATCTCTTGTGACTAATTTTGGTTTGGAGTCTACTTTGTCAGATACTAGTGTAGCCAGCCATACTGGCTTTATTTCTAGTTACATTTGCTTGGAATGGCTTTTTCCATCCTTTCACCCTAAGGCTGCACTTGTCTTTACTAGGGAAATACATTTCTTGAAAGCAACAAATACATGGGTTCTGCTTTTTAATCCAGTCTGCTAATCTGTGTATTTGACTGGAGAATTGAGATAATTATCTTTCAGAGTCATTATTGGAAAGCATGCGTTAATTTATTTGTCTATTTATTGCTGTGGCACAGTTCATTCTTGCCATAGATGTGTTCGTCATTGTCTCCAGTGAGTAGGAGTCCTTCAAGTTTTCTCTTTAACACTGGATTAGTGATAAAGAAGTCCTTTAGTTTGTGTTTAGCAAGTCAAGTTTATTCTCTTTCATTAAGAACAGTTTCACTTGAAATAGGAAGCAAAGTTGGCAGTATTTTCTTTCAGAACTTGAAATATGTTTTCCATGTCCCTTGGCTTCTATAGTTTCTTTTGAAAAATCTGTTTACTTCCATGAGTTTGCCTTTTAACTTTGTGTTTCTCTCTCTCTCTCTCTCTCTCTCTCTCTCTCTCTCTCTTTCTCTCTCTCTCTCTATATATATACACACACATATTTATCATTTTTCATGATTAGCTTTGATTGCCAATTTGATGGAATACAGAATTACATTGGAGACTTACTTCCTGGGTATGTCTGTGAGAATGTTTCCAGAGAGCTTTAATTGATGAAGGAAGATCACCCTGAATGTGGGAAGCACCTTCCCTTTGCTAGACTCATGGACTGAATGAAATGGACTCGTAGTAATAAAATAGTAATAATAGTGGGAGTGTGGAAGACTAGAATACCAATAAAAATGTGAATAGTGAAGACACAGATCACAAGATTTTAGAGGAGTTCTAGAACTCTATTGGAAATCTAACTAGAGATCATTCATGCTATATTTTTGCAAAAAATCTGGCTGCATGGTACTCATGTCCTGAGGACTTGAATAAAACTGAATTCAAACTTTATGGACTAATTTGTTTGGTGGGGGTAATTTCAAGATGGTATAGCATTCAGGCTGTGGAATGGTTACTGCTTACCACTCTTATTCATGTTTACAATGAGGGAAAGCAAACTGGAACAGAAAGACATGAAAATTGCAGTTTGGTGGGGAAACAGATGTGAATGTGTTTAAGTTTCAGACAATGGGGATGTAGACAAATTATCTGTAACTGTTAAAGATATTAGTACAATTAAAGAAGAAACACATTTTATGCAGAAACAATAGGAGTCTTGAGAGCAAGATTCCCATGCACCCATCTTGTAAATTCATAAATTAATTTGAAGTGAAAGAGGCTTAACTGAGACTATCAATAAAGGCGCTGCCTGTGTGAAGATAGCAGGTTGATGACATTTTTCCCAGAATCAGCCATCTAGGTGCACGGAGGCCACTAGAGTCAGACTGTACCTAGAACTTGGAGAATTTACAGAGGCAGCCACTTAGTACAGGTTTAGAAAACATGCACAATGCAAGCATTATAGGGTTATGGATGTTTACACTGAGGTTCCAGAAAGCCATGTGAGACCAGGCAATGTGTGGTAAGTCAGATTCCCTGTAATGAAATCCTGAAAGGGCATTGCGTGAAGCTGTTATGGTAAATGCCTAAGTTGAAATCGGGCCAATGGAATGTTGGAGATACTGAGACTGTGGGACATTCCCCAGAAAAGCTGCAGGCATTGAGTATTACTGACTCAAGAGATGATACCTGTGGCAGAACATCAGTGGCAGGGATATCTAAGGTTGGTGGAATCCAGATGATGCCACCAAAGGCCCAAGGTTCTGGACCTGGAGCTGCATGGTTTGGCATTTGATCTTCTGGTTTGGGCTGTTCCTTATTCTGATTTTTCTTTGCTCCCCCTCTGTTCCTACTCTTTGGAATGGCCATGCTTGTTGTGCATCGTTGTAAATTGGAAGTATGTACTTGCTTTTATTTATAATGGTTTACACTTAAAAGATTGTCTTAAGTCTCAAAAGAAACTTTGGACTTTGGCTTTGGACTTGGAACAGCATTGAAACAATTAAATACTTTGGAGACTTTTGAAATTATAATGAATACACTTTGTATCACGAGATAGACATGAGCATAAGCATGCCAGGGATGAAATGTTGTCATTCAAAATGATGTGTTTGGGTGTCAGGTTGACAAGGAATGAACTTGTGATGGTTAGTTTTTATTATCACCTCAATTAGATTTAGACTCACCTAAAAACACAGCACTCAGTGCTGTTCTGAGAGACATTTAACTGAAGAGGGAACATCTACCCTGAATTTGAGCAGCATCATTATTCTAGGTCAGGGTATTTGAAGTGAATGAAAATGAGGACAGGAAAAAGTCAGATAAGCTCCAACATTCATCTATGTCTGCTACCTGACTGTAATGTAAAGTGAATAGCTCCCTTATGCTCCAGTTCTAATGCCTTCTCACCATGATGAACTGCGTCACCTCTAAAATGATGAGCCAAAATAAGTCCTTCTTTCCTTAAGTGTCTACTGTCAAGTATTTTGTTGCAATGGGAAAAGTAATTAACCCTTTTAACCACAATATGATATTGAGAGACTGTTTTTCTGGGCTCCTCCCTTTGGTATTTTAAATGTCTTTTGGAGTTGGATGGCCATGTCTGTAAACTGGGAAATTTTCTGCTATGATTTTATTGAATATATTTCTATGTCTTTAGCTTGTACTTGTATGTCCACAATTCACAAATTTATGTAATGGTGTCCATATAGATTCCTCATGTCCTGCTCCTGCATCCTTATTTCATCTTTAGAGTTGTCTGAATGTTCTTTTTCGCTGACATTGTCAACCAGCCCCAAGAGTTTGTTTTCCACTCGATTTTTCCATTGGTGAAGCTTTCCACTGAGCATTTTATTTACTTAGTGTGGTTTTTTTTTAGTATTTCTATCTCCAAATTGAATTTATTTTTAATGCAATGCATTAAATTCCTATTAATTCATCTGTTTATTGTACTCTCTTTGAACTCATCCATTCAGGCGTTTTCTGGTGTCCTCTTATTTTGTTGAACATTCTATAATCATTCTTTTGAAGTTTTATATAATCTTTTTATAAAAGTTTTATAATCATTCTTTTGGAGTTTTATCTAATTAATTCTCATCAGAATGCATCATGGTGGAGTTTATAACTTTTCTGAAGGAGTCGTGTTCTCTTGACTTTGTGGGATTTGTACACTTGGATTAAGTTATTGTTTGACATTTTAAAATTAACTTTATTTGCAGTGTTCAAGGGAAGTTGGTTGTCATAGGGTTAAGGTACCACAGGTTCCTCTAGACTATAGGTGAGTAGATAAACCCTCAGGCTAGGCACCTGTGGCACCAGGCCTGCTGTCCAGCAGAAGATAATATTAACTGCAGAAGCAAGCACAACTGATAGATAGGCCTGCTTTGCATCTGGATGTTCTCATCCTATCAGGACTTGGGTTGTTTCTAGCCCATGTTATGGTCTTTGATTGTGTATTCTTGCTCCACTGAGTTTCAGTTCAGGTCACCTCCCTTGAGGTATCTATATGGTTCTGTGGTTCCCCAGGTTTTATGCTCTTACTGGGTGGAAACAAGGGTTTGAAGTTTGGAGATGTGGTTTTGCTGAGTTTTCTATTCTTCCTGGCAGAGTGGTCGGATTACACTTTTTTTGGGATCTGCTCTCTTTTTTCCTGGAGAATCTATTTATTTTGAAATAAATATTTCTAAGTCACATTCATCCCAGTCAGTCTTGTTCGTCACATTGTATCCCATGTCACATTGTATCCATCAATTAGAAGTCATGTGACACAGGTGCTATTGCTTTCTAGTATATGCACTTGGCTATTCTCCAAGTAGCATCAGTGGATGTCCGCAAGCCCTTGGCATTTCACACATCAAATGAAGGTTGTTCTGAGGAAAGGTTGTGACAAAACTCACTGCAGGGGTATCAGTGGCTGGAAGGAAGCTTTGCTCTTTCCTCTTCATGCTTTTGCTGTCTCCCAGCAAAGACCACGAAGTGAAGGAAACCTTGACAGCCGAAGGAGGTGAAGGCAGCCAGGTCTGGATAGAACTTGCCTGTGCTCCGAATTATGATGCAGCCACCGCACCAGCACTGAGCTGCTGTCCACAGTGTGTCTTGGATCTGCTCTCTTTTTGCTCCAGTGTCATTGTAAGGATGGTGTCACCGGGTGGCTTTCCAGTGTTCGCTTCATACAGCCTGTGACGTTATACTCCAAAATTTTTTTTTATATCTTTGCTTCAGAAGATTTTCCTTTCCTTTTTCAAATATGGATCGAGAGTGAGAAAGGGGTATTCTACCACCTCCTCACCACTTTATTCAGTGCTTTAATTACAGCCTGTTGTTCCCATTATAAATCTAGCATTCGAAATTTCTACATTTCATCTGGTCTCTCCCAGTCTGTTTACTGTGATCCTCACTTGCCTCTCCAAACTTCTCACCTCTTTTTGAAGTCATGAAGCAGATGTTTTTGTTCAGATTCATAATCTCTACTCTGAGAGCTGTTTGTCTCTACTCTGCCATCTTTACCAAACTCCTCTTCCAGACCTTTAAATAAGAGTGAAGCGACTTTTCGGGGGTTCTGTAAGCAGAGTCCCTACACACCGTCTCCAGTGAGCCATCCAATGAACAGGCTCTAACCTGGTCCTTCCTGTTTCCTTCCATAGAAACAATCTAACAGTTCCTCTAATGGGTGAAACTTCCTGTCATCCTATGAATGCCTTCCATTTTTCACTGCCCCTTTGATCACGAAGGGTATTTTAATGCCGTTTTCTGGCTCAGAACACATGGCATTCTCATGTGTACAATACTTTATTCTCATCATTAGAGGTCCAAACTGCTAATGTTTCTCTCTCTTCTCTCTCAAGTGCCTGTTCCAGTCCAAAAGCTACATTAGTAACTGAAAATAAATATATGATTTATTTCTAGTTTTCCCCTGAGGGTCATTCAGGTAGAAAAGATGCAAAGTTATGGAAAGGTAAAAAATGAGATCTGAAAGAGAGGACAGCTCTACTCTGTTGAGGGCTAGGGGAGGATTAGATATTTGTGCCTGAAGAAGGGAAGGAGAAGAAGGGAATAATATACAGGCTCTAGAGCCTGAGGAGAATCCAAATGTCTATAAACAAAATCTTGAAATCATTAAACTCATGAGACAGTGTTCTTAAAATGGGCACTAGAAAGATTCACCAACATTACAAAAAGTAAAAGAAGGGGAAAGTTTACTACTTCAAATTCTATTATGAATGCACAACCAAAAATACAATAAATTAACACATTACAAAAGATGCTGGTTATGAGATTACCAAAACACGAAGAAGGTGCTTTTGTCCCAAACAACAAAGAAGTATACAGAATAAACAGAATTCTAAATCAGCAAAGAAAAGACAAGAAGGTATAGACAAATTATAAAGCAAACTGTACAAGTAACATACCTAAGGGGAAACTCTAACACTCGTTCTCAGCCTTTCTCGTCCATTGCACTAGCAAATATTGAAAGATATGACAAGATCAAGTGTTGGTAATGAAGTAAAAAAGGAGAATCCTATACAGAAAGGATGCAGAAAAACACATTGATAACATCCCAGCAAAGAATAGTCTGTCTCAGGGTAAGCGTTCCTACGAGCCAGGAATCTTGGTGTGTGTATGTATACATTTTTTTGTGTCTTTTTTTTTTTTGTCTTTTTGAGACAGGGTTTCTTTATAGCCCCAGCTGTCCTGGAACTCACTATGTAGACCAGGCTGGCCTCAAACTCACCAAGATCCACCTGCCTCTACCTCCCAAGTGCTGGGATTAAAGGCGTGTGCCACCACTTTATATACTATATTAATCAGCTTTTGACAGAAATATTATAGATAATCAACTTGAAAAAAAGGAGGGTTTATTTTATTGTGTTTTACTATTTCAGTCCATGGGTGCTTGTCCCTGTTGGTTGGGGCCTATGGTGGCACAGTACATCATGGTGGGGACAGTGCACATAGTGGAGGATATTTGTCTGCTTTGCAGTGGCTAGGAAGCAGAGAAAGGCACACTAACACAAGACAGGGAAGGACCTGACTTCCCTCCATGCTCCGCGCTTCCTGAATGCTTATCCATCTCCCATAGACTGGCAACCCAGCCTTTAACACACAGGTTTTCTTGGGGTACTCGTCCAAACTGCAGTGCATATGTGTTTATATGTACATATATGCACATATGTACACACATAAATGAACCCTAAGAGAATTTATTTAATGTATGCACAAAAACACATGGATCAAAAAAATGTAATCATATTTATAATAAAAAGTAAGCCACGTGAATGTTCTTCAGTTGGAGGAAAATATTCATATAATGAGAGAGTTAAAATAAGTTAAAGTGGCTGGGCATGGTGGAACACGCTTTTAATCCCAGCACTCAGGAGGCAGAGGCAGGCGGATCTCTGTGAGTTCAAGGCCAGCCTGGTCTACATAGTGAGTTCCAGGACAGCTGGGGCTACAGGGAGACCCTGTCTCAAAAAGACCAAAAAAAAAAAAAAAAAAAAAAAAAGTTAAAGTGAGATCTAAAAGAAATAATTTAAGTAAAAACAGTACATAATGACATGTACTACATATGCTATATAATATGTGTGTTTGTTTTTATGTGGAGGGCATGTGTATGTGACTACCTGTGGTGACCGAAAGAGAGCATTGGCTCCCTTGGGGCTGGTGTTATAGGTAGTTGTGAGCCACTGATATGGGTGCTGGGAACTGAACTCAGGTACTCTTAATCACTGAGCCATCTTTCCAACCCCTCATGAATTTTTTAAAAATCACAGATAAAACACCAAAAAATGTTGTTCATACATAAAATGTGTTTAAAATAGACTACTATAAACAAACCATCAATTCATGAAAGCAGTGAGCATTGGAGAGGATAGAAGGTGGGGCCTCCAACAGCAAGGACCAGAGAGAATGTCCATTTTTTCCTGACAGGTTTGAGTTCATTTTCAAAATAAATAAATAGTTCAAAGCAACCGTGAAAACATGCTGGCAATTATCAGCTACTGGTGGTCCAGCCAGCGACAGTTTATTTATAATTTACTCTGTTTTTGTTAGTTTTATAAGTGTATCAAAATTTAGGTAAACCCTGGGAGAAACACTGCTTATCTAAAGATCCTGCTGGTGATATGTGAGGGTAAGGTTGCAGGGCAGTGGCTCCTTGACTCATTCCTTAGAATGGAAAGTAGGGCACCAACCTCCAGCTCAGGGGGAAAAGAAAAGATAATGTAATAATTTAAATGGCTGCTAATTATAGCCTCACAAATGGCATAAGAAATAATTTAATTTTGGCCAAAATTCAAAAGCAAAATATTAAGCAAAGATTTCCACCATTGTGCCACTACTGGGTGAGGGAGAGTAGCCTTACATACGCTCTCTAGATGGTCTGACTAGACTCCAGCAGACGAATTTACACTGAAGGACATCTGGGTACAAATGCTTGACTTGACAGCACTTAACATGTATGACAGAATAGATGCATCCGATGGGGGTGTGGGGGAGGCATGGATGGTGGAGGGCGTTTAAATTTGATTAAGAACTGTTGTATGAAAATACAAAAGCTCAATAAAAAAACAGAAAGAAAAGTACAGTATTTTGCAAAAAGCAAGACTTTCTAACCTCTACTTCTTGTCCTTGAAACTGAAAAAGAAAATTGTAGGTGGAACTAATAGCCTTTGAATGGCAGGTCTGCCTCCTGTTCAGGTGCTGTTCCCACTGGGCAGGAACCATATCATTGGCCATGGTTTTCTCTGTGCCGAGGGTGTGAGCACTTAAGTAGATAGTCCCCCGAAGCATGCTGTGCACCTGCCAGTGACGAATCACCACTGAAAGGGGGACGTGGGGATCTGTGAGCACCTAATTGTCTCTTCTCCAGAGGACGCTGTGCCTCGTGTGGAGAACCCATTCAGCAAGATGCTGAGACACCCGAAAGACGGTGGAATTAACACACCCAAGGTCATAGCGTTCTTTCAGCTTTCTTTCTGACTTCAGCCCAAGCAACCACTCTGATTCTGAAATCACACACCCTTGAAGTGGTTCCAGTAAGCTTGCCCACGCACAGAGGGGAGTAAACGAACAGAGTATGTTAGTTAGCACCAGGTGGAAACATTCTTGTTTTCCAACAGTTTTTCTTCAATCTCAAGGTAGTCATATGAGATACAAGGAAATATTCCTGAAATCTTCATCCTCCTCAGAGGCTAGGGAGATGCTAGACAACAGTGTAGTGTATGGCTCTTTTCTAATTAGAGGCATCCTTATGCTGGAAGAGTGCACACAGACCCCGAAAGAGCACTCACCAGTTAGCCTTGGTTGCTGGATCTGTGGAAGTCTGGGGATTTCACCCATTTTTGAGTCACATGTGAATTAGGCCAAGATATTCAGGTTCTAATCCCGCTTTCTCCAGGTGTGATGCATACGGTACCCAAGGTGACCCCTGGATGACTTCAATCAAGGTGGGGCTTCCATCTTAGGACAGTTTAGGAACAAATGCAGGCATGACATGGAAAGATTCTTGTGTCACCAATAACTGATGTATGTATGTATGTATGTATGTATGTATGTATGTATGTATGTGCCAAGTCCACACTCTCTCTCGGTACAATGTAGAATGACTAATTACTGTCTCACCAATAATTGATACTGGCACAGCGGCACAGTACAAAGCCTAGGGGTCACCCACTTCAGTACTGACTCAGCCTGCATTGGGACCCTCCTGCCAGGCACTCATGGTCTTCTTAATCCTGTGGCTTCACAGCTGTGGCTCTCTGGGCTTCAAATACCACTCTAAGCAGCCTTGACTCTCAGCCACTGCCCTTGTCTAAACCCTGACACTTCACGTTAGCCTTCACATCTCTGTTCCTCCTGGAAGTCTGCCTGGCTTTTCCATCTCCAGATCTGCTTGTTTTCATACCCAGTTCCAGAGAGCCCCATCCTTCTATGCTATGTAATGGATCACGTGGGTGGTCAATGTATCTCCAGATCTGCTTGTTTTCATACCCAGTTCCAGAGAGCCCCATCCTTCTTCTATGCTATGTAATGGATCACGCGGGTGGTCAATGCCATTTTCTGTCCTTGAGAAGGCACAATAGGTCTGGGAGAACCCAAGAAATCCTCAAGCACCCAGGCCCCTATTTGCATTTTACCAAGTTTCATGTGCCGACTGCACTCCTGTACCCTAAGAAGGCACGCTGCACCCTTTATCATGCTATGATCATGTGGAGAATGGCTTGAGGCTCAGTTGGAGTTGATGGTCCCTTTCTATTATATCCCCCCAAGGTCACCCACAGTTGGGTTACTTAGCTGATTTTTTCCTGTTTTCCTTTTTTTCATCCCACATTTTGGTAAAAAAAAATGATTTATTGTTAACTGTTTTTTATTTAAAGTATAAGGTGATCCATCTCCTTTTGTATTTCAATTTTACATTCTACCACCTGTCTACTGACTTATTCTTTTATCCTGTGTTCTTCTTTGTACTCGAACTTGCCCAGAGTCACCAAACCTCATAGTGCGCCTATGGAGACCCACATGGATGACTTCAAGAAAACGGCATCATGGTGAAGTTTACAGTGATTAGAATCAATTTGCAGTCACTTAGGTTTATTACAGATTATGCTTGTATATTGACTTCATAATTCTCCAATTACTAAGCAATTCTGTCAAGGTCCTGGGTCTCTTCAGTTCTAATTAGCCTTGTCAAGTTAGGCATGTACTACTTTGAACATCACCACTACACTCTTCCACGATTCATTTTGGTAATCTTGTCTCAACCCCTTGTAGACTGCATGCTGTGCAATTTGCCCAAGCCTACCTGAGGCCAAGTACCGCAAGCAGTCTGTTTTCATAGCCTGAAGCATGCGTGTGCATTATGCAGTAAATGATCCCACCGGGGAAAGTGATGTCACTTCTTCATGAAATAGAATTCAGATGTCAGCATTTTGAGAGGATGTACAGCATGCTGGTTGTATATGCGTTTATGAGACTGAGGGGGTTGCTGTAAGTCAGTGATTACTTTTGGAAGTGGTCCAAGCTTCTTAGGCCTATATGTATTTACTTACCAAAGAGGAGTAGCAGTGGTGCCTTCCTCATAGCATTGCTGTGAGAGGAAATGAAACATCAACTATAGAGCATGTAGGAAGCAGTAATACATGGCAAGTTTTACTACTGTTACTGTTAGTCATTATTTTCTCTAGACTGATGGGATAGAAGGGAGGTGCGGAAAGAATGTTCATTTTGTGAACCAGAAAATTAATCTGGATGAAAAGTGATTTTACACCTTCCATAGACAATTATGAAGCACTAACCACAAACCATTCCCTCAGTATGTAAAAGCTGATGTCCAGGACTCATTTCTGGACCCCAGAAAGTAAGAAGGAGGTGTTTGACTGTGCTTTAATCCCAGAGAAGTCTTCCCAGAGGAACTCAATGGATCTCCATGCGTTTCCTTCCTATCCTACCTTCATCTTTATTTTTGTCAATTTTTTAGCAATGATATACAAAATAATGGGTTTCCTTTTTATTGATTGATCAAATTTGTTCTTTGACAATTTCATACATGTATGTAGTATGTTCTATGTACTTGCATTCCCAACATTCTGTCTCCCTCTCGTCCCTGCTTTCCCGCTCTTCCCGACACATCTCTTTCCTACACTATTGTCTTTTTGTTTTGTGACCTGCTGACTTTAACCTGGACTGTCTGTGCAATCACAGGTTTGGAACTCTATCCATTTAGAAACTGGCAGGCTCATTGTTGGGTACACAACTGAAAATAACGGCAATCCATTCCCCAGAATCCATCACTGCTCAATAAGTCAGCAGGCAATGCGGGGCCCCATGAGCCTCTCCCCATCCACGACTGGCTGTCTTGTGCGGGCTTAGGGCAGGCAACCACTGCTATTGTGAGATCGTATTCCTGATGGCTGTGTCATACCCTGAAGATCACATTGCTCAGCCATTCTCTCTATCTTCCAGCTCTTACACTATTTCTGCTCCCTCTTCCCTATTCTCTGAACCCTAACGGGGCTAACACAAATGTCCTCTTTAGGGCTGAACACTCAAATGTCACTTATTCTCAGCACCTTGATTAGGCATGAGTGTCTGCATTTACTGCTGTTCTGTTCACTTTCCAAGTGGGCGTTTACAGGGCAGCAGAAGTGTGCAGGGTCCTTTGTGATATTCCATACATATACATCGTTGTTTGTACACGTTCACCATCTCTCCGATGTCTTCCTTTGCCCTGCCTCACACCCACTGGTCCCCACTCCTTTCTGCTGCTTTCTGGTCAAATGTATTAATTCTACATATTAGTAAAAACATGAAATATTGTCTTCTACCCGCTCCTGTTCGTCCTTCTCCACCCTTTCAGGGCAGTTTTCCCCATACATAATATATACACACACATGCATATATACAACACATATACGATATATATGCTAATCTAGATTCTGCATATGAGAGAAAACATACAAAATTTGGCTTTCTGAGTCTCATTTATTTCACTTAACATGATTTTCCATCTATTTTCCTGAAAATGACAGTTTCATTCTTCTTTATGACTGTGATTATATGCCACATTTTCATTATCTACTAATGGGCATATAGGCTGGTTCCACTTCTTAGTTATTGTAAATAGTGCTGCTCACTTATCTCTGTGGTATGTTAACTTAGAGTTCTATGGCTATGTGCCCAAGTGTGGTATAGCTGGGTCATATGGTAGTTTTAATTTCTGGAGGCACTTCTATACAAAGTTTTGTAGTGTCGGCACTGATTCACGTTCCTACCCGTGGTGTACAAGGATTCCTGTTTTCCCTCATCCCCGCCAGCATTTGCTGTCATTGATTTTCTTTATGATTCTGACTAGGGTGAGAGGGAATGTAGCTCTCATTTGCATTTCCCTGGTGTCTCAAGAAGGTGAACTTTATATTTCTTCTTTTGAAAGTCCTCTGTTCAATTAACTTGCTCATTTATTGATTGGATGAATTTTGTTGTTTAATTTTTTGAGTTCTTTATAGATTGTAGGTAGTAATTGTTTGCCACATGCAGAACTGAAAGACTTTCCTCCCATCTGCAGGCTGCCTCCTCTCTGTTCCTTGTCTCCTTTGCTGTGAAAAATTTTAATTTCCTGCAACGCATTTTGCAAATTCTTACTATTCTTTCCTGAGCTTTGGAGTCCTTTTCAGAAAGTCGTTACTGTTGCCTGTATCTTAAAGTATTTTTCTGAAGTTTTCCTTTAACAGTTTTAAAGTACTGAGTCTTATATCAAGATCTTTGATCTATTTTGAATTAATTATTGTACATAGTGAGACATATGGACACACCTCTACTGTTCTGCCCGTGGAAATCTAGCTTTCCCAACATTCCTGGAAGAGGCTGTTTTCACTATTGTTGAATAGTGAAAATATTGTTGACACCTTTGTTGAAAATCAGTTTTCCGTAGCTGTGTAAGTTTATTTCTTGTCCCTCTATTTTATTCCATTTGTCTACATGTCTGTTCATGTGTAGTACCATGCCATTTTTGTTAGAAGGGCTCTGTAGTATAGTTTGAGATCAGGTATTGTGATACTCGAGAATCAATCTTTTGTTTAGTATTCTTTTGGAGTTGGAGTTTTTGTTGCTTCATATGAATTTTAAGATTTCTTTTTGTTCTGTGAAGAATATTATTGGAGGGGTCATTGGATTTGTAGATTTTTTAAAATAATATAGCCATTTTCACAATAATAATTCTGTTAATTCATGGACATGAGAAAGCTTTTCATCTTATGTGTCTGTTCAGTTTCCTTTTTCAGTATTTTAAGATTTGTATTATGGATCTGTTTTTCTATTTGGAGCCAAATCTAAGTGCTGCCTTCTCCAGGAAACCCTCTTTAATCCTTTTTTGCTGTCCAATGCATTGCTAACCATTTTATCCTCTATTCAATTTCCATATTTTTCTATCCTGACATATTTGAACATAAAATGTTCCTAAGAGGGGAAAATGTTTAACTTTTCAGGCAGTTCTCCTCACTAGCGCACAAAGGCACCATTCTGAGCTCTCTTCTTTCATGGGTTCACTTAACCTCATGACAATTCTGTGAGGATTCTGAGACAGCAACTGAATAGCCAGGATTTGAACCCCAGAAATCTGGCCCCAGAACCTTTACTCTTAACCATTATGCAATTCTATACTATATGCATTTGCTAAACCTGACATAGTAATATTTGCCAAGTGCTGGACACTTCATATGCTGCACCTTACTTAAATTTCCCAACAATGTTCTGATTCATGTACTTGTCCAACTTCACATTATAAATATGTAAACTGAAGCCTAGTGCTTTTTTGTATTTTGATCCAAAATGTATTGCTAGTAAGTGAACAGGGTATAAGTCCAGTCTGTCACCTTTAAGGCCTGAAATCGTACTTACTAACTACCCCAAACATTTCCAAAAGTGCATTACAGGCATTGCCAAGGGCCTGTGAGAATATTTTTATGTGGCTCATGAGTGAACACATATTGTTTTTGTATTTATGCAACTTGTAAATTATACTATGAAAATGTGACTAAATATTAACCCATGCTTTTGTTCATGTAAATGCTGAGAGTGATGTTGGCATATATCTCAGTGTTAGAAGTTTGTCTTTTACAAAACTGTCATGTAAATGACAGAACAGTGGGGTCATGGATATGAACGGGTGGTACATAGATGGAGTTTGGAACACTGTGAATTGCATTCTTCTATCACCTCAGTATTTGAAAATGACAGTAGGAGAGAGAGAGAGAGAGAGAGAGAGAGACAGAGAGACAGAGAGACAGAGAGACAGAGAGACAGAGAGACAGAGAGAGAGAAAGAGAGATGCTATAGCACAGGCCTAAAGTCAAGCTTACACAGATGTTGTTTGGAACTTTGAACTTGATACCACAGACAATAAAAGGCACTCAGAGATATCATGATATTTTCTAATAATATTAATCCTCCAAAGTCACAGTGTGATTGCTTCCCATTTGGAATTATAGCAACTTGGCAGTATCAGCGGGTAAGAAGTATCCCTACTTTACATTAGCCAATAGTGCCCTAAATATAACACTTAATGCAATAAAACCTGAATAGTAGTGACATGGGCTACCACATGCATATGAAGTGTAACTTCTGCCTGTAACACTTACCTGTGCATTTTATAAAGTAGGGCATTATCCTTTTTTCAGAATGTTGTTTCTAATTGACAAGAGTGATAATCTTGCATCCTTCTCTATTTGAAATCGTAAAACTAATTGAACAATTCATTGAACCTAATGGCTTTAAAAAAATCAATAATTGCCTCCTGTTATTGATATAGTGGGAGCACATGGAAGAAATTACCCAATACAGAAACAAGCCAGTTTAAATAAATAATTCAACAAGATGCTTGGTAATCTATTTAAATTTTGAACTTCAACGATCGTGTAGAGTTTCTTGAGTATAAATAATGAAGGAAATGTGCTTGGTACTCCTAGAGTGGGGATTAAGGCATACACAGAAAAGATGCCAGATTCTGGAACTTATCTCTGCCTGGTAGAGCCACACTAAGAACATATGGTCTGTTTCGAGGTTGGTAGCGGAATATGTGTGTGCGTGCGTGTGTGTGTGCGTGTGTGTGTGTGTGTGTGTGTGTGTAAACACTGGTTTCCAATGTGTTTGACTAGCCTTTGAGGTCATAACATGTTGTTAACAATCTCTTAAATATGGTAATGTGTAAGGCACATTCATATCAGCTATATATAGCTATAAACCAATTAGGAAATTGGTAGATGGGAAAATGAGGGGTCAGCAATATGAATTGACTGATCTGTGCTACTTTGCTAATAATTTGAAGGATTGAAACATGGGTTAACTCCTTGTCCACTGATCACTTTACTATTATCACTAGCTTTGACTAATTTTGTAAAATTTTATTGAATTTTTGTGTATTTCATACAGAACATCTTAATCAATCTTAATCATCTTTATACCCCCCCACTGGCACCCTCCCAACCTCCCCCACCCCCGCACTGGAATTCGTGCATTCTGTCACTTGTGTCAAGGCCTATGGAATCAAGTTAGTGTCCCCAGAAGTCCCTCAGTGCAAGTTCATCCACTGGGGCCTAGTCAGCCCTGTGTTCTATCTGTATTAGGGGCCACAGTTAAAGCAACTCTCATTTGATTAAGGTTACGTGGATAAACAGTATGGAGGAAGGCTTTGAAGGCAGCTCCTCTGACCCCTCATCCAGGGTTCTTTTCTTATCCTCTTCAGCTAATCATTAGCATGTCTGTTCCCAAAGCAAGAGACTTCATCAAGAATAAATTCCTCCATTGTCAAGAACTTGTGACTTATGAAAGCTGTTTCTCAGAGCGATCTACTTGTGTACTCTGAATCCAAGCAGGACCGTCCTGGAGAGAATAAATTGATGAATACACTCTTCTTCCCTGCTTCTCTGTCCCCATCATCTCCCCTTCTCAGACGGTCATGTTACAGTCATGTCAGGGAGCATGGGAGAGCATAGATGTAGGTCTATGTTCACTGGAAGTTTGATGAAGTACTTGACCCTGGAAACTCTGGCATGCCATCCAGTCCATTTCCCTCTCACAAGCTGCAGTCTTTGAACACCAGGGGCTCCTTCCTGACCATATAGCCAGCCGATCAGGAAGTGAGAGCAACCTTGGAGGGACATTGTTCTCAGTGGCTTCAGTCACAATGGGAGTTTGATTTACCCCCTTGGCATCATCACTGAGTTCATATGCCACCCCCTTGTTCTCTGTTTCTCCAAAATACCAATCTTCATTTTATCTTTGGAGAAGAGAAACGACTCCAGTGTTGAAAAATATATTGGGTGATGTGGTTCCTCTCCTCTCAATCTTCCAAGGTAGCCCAGAAACCATTTTTATAAGGCAGCATAAAGCAATCGATGTAGGAGAACACTAATATACTTTTCTGATAGCCTACTTTGAAAAATGTAGGTCTTTTCTTAAAACTTAGATATTGATATTTGTACAGATGGGTGGCATTTGAATGTATCACTATGAAATCCCTGGAGGACTTGGAAGGTCCCTCTGAGAAATGTTTATTTGAGAATCAAAAAGGCCATCACTTCTCCACGTGCTGTTGATTTCATTCTCCTAGAAGCACATTAATCCTGAGTCCAGACAGTGCCTTTAAGGTAGAGTGGAAATACCAGTTAAGAAGCCACATTTTTTCTTTCTGACAGGAGGAAAAATTATGATTGTGTCTCTGAATATTTAACGTTCTAAACGACTGACCAGAAACGAGCCATACGGGCAGCGACGGGTGTGAACAAAGGTCCCAGAGACAAGATAGAATGGATTTTTGTGCACTAAATTAAACAGTTGTTCATTTTCCGGAGAGACTATGAAATTGGGACTCTTTTGACTAAGATGAGACAACTGAGCAGAAAGGAAAAGAGATTGTAGCTTCCAGGCTCGCTCATTCTTGTGTCTCTTCCTTGATGTGGCGCCTCTTACAGGGAGGAACTTCAGCTTCAGCTTTCCATGCTCGCTGCTAGCACACCAACCAGCATATAGTCCTTGCTTGCTGAATGATTGCTGAGTGACTGACTGACTACCTAAGTGGATGAGTTTTAAAATTATTATTCATTTGACCTTCACAAATTCCAACAAGGTAGGAAAAGGCAGAACTTTTATTTAATTTTCATGTGTATGAGTGTTTTGTCTGCATGTATGCAAATGTACCACATGTGAGCAATGTGTGGATGTCGGACAAGCACATCAGATCCCTCGATACTTAAGTTAGAGATGGTTGTTAGCCACCGTGTGGGTTCTGGGACCCAAACCCAGGTCCTCTGCAAGAGCAGCCAGTGCTCTTAACTGCTGAGCAATCTCTCCAGCTCCCCAGAGTTATTTTTAAATCCCTTTTTATTGATGCAGAAATGGAGGCCCACATAGGTAATATGTCTTGCCCAAGATCAGACAGCAAATGAATAGTAGAGCCAGGATTCAAATGTTGACCTTCTCAGTCACAAGGGCAGTGGTCTGTCAGTGCTGTCTTGTAATCTCATGGTTTTCTCCAATTACTCTTCACTTACTCTCCTAAAATATACTGTGGAATAAAAATGGCGGTTGGCAACTAGAGAATTGAAAAGAAAATTATTTGTGAGTGAAAAACATGAATTCCCCAAGTGGAATGGGCACCACTGAGTTTCCTGATACAGAGATCAATGTAGCAGAAGAAAAATGAATGACAGATTTGAAATTAATGGCATTTAAATTTATGCAGTTATAATAGAAAACAGGTCTTTTAGAATACCTTCCTGAGGCTTTGATATGTAGCAGTAATTAAAAGCGCTCCTTTAAATCATTTATTATAATTATGTTTTAAATGATCCAGTCCCCAACGTAGCAGGCTTTGTGTTGTTTGCTGGTAGCTGGTGACATTTGGAACTAAGTATTTACAATAATTTGACGAATTTTCATACACAGAGAACTGAAAACCTCTTGCAATTGAGTTAAGAAAGTGTACCAGGACCTCTGGGGACCACATACTTCCCCCCTTTCTTATGCTCTATTAACACGCCCAAGGCAGAAAGGATTAGCAAGAGTTACAAAAAGTTGGTACTTACAATCAGTCACATTCTGAAATGTCCAAAGGTAGAAAGCTTAGTGAAAACCTAGAGCATGAAATAAATGCTTATGTTGTGTGAGATGTCACCCTCTGCAAGTCCAGGCTGATTGTGAAGAAAGTGTGCAAAGTGGGCTCCAACCTGAAGCTAGCAGAGTTCCCAGGCCTTAAAATTCAGCCTCCTGGGGAGCCTTTCCCCGTCCCACGTTGTTCTTTATCTTTGTGATTCCTTTGTGGGGTACTGGGAAAGAACTCAAGCCACATAGCTTGCGGTGAATTCGAAGGATGTGGGTTGGCTTTTGGTTCAGGGTTCAAGTCTTCCTCCAGTACATTAAGGATGTTTAGTGTATAGTGTGTGACAAGCAGCACGGCAGTGTGATAAAGTTTGTAAGCTAACTAAAATTAGATTTTTTTTAAAAATCCATTTGAACAAAGGTACCCCACACTTGTGAACATGTTATTCCCAGAGACATGGGTAATGAAATGAAAACCAGTGTGAGACACCTGTTCCCTCCTTATGAGTTATTGATCAGTGGAGCCCCACAGGCACCCAAAATACAGGCTATTGCCATTGCTCTTGGTTGCCTACTGTAAGTAGATGTTAAGACCCTATTGCTAAAGACACCATACACTTTAGTTACAGGTCACAGGGAAATCAATCTTGACCTCTCCAGGAAACTCCCTGTTTGCTAGCTAAATAGTACTGAAAGATTCTCTCTATGCAGGCTGCTGGAGAAAAGACATCATTATTCTTATCCAGTCCAGGACCCTGCATGCTACAATATCAACCTGCAGGCAAGAGGTACCCACTGGTACAATAGTGCTAAATCTGTCTATGGGGGTAACCAACTTCTCTCTTGATTAGAGGCCTGCTCCACAGGTGTGTCCTGTGTGGTACCATCAAATCCCATGAGCAGGAAAGTCATAAACCCTAGGGGAGAACCTATGGATGTTGTTTTTCCGTTGGTGTCAAACTGCATTAAAATATTTATGTAGCCAGGTGTGGTAGCACATGCCTTTAATCTTAGTACTCAGGAGGCAGAGGCAGGAAGACCTCTGTGAGATCAAGGCCAGCCTGATCTACTTAGAAACTTCCAGGCCAACTGAGGTCACAGGGAGGACCTGTCTCAAAAAGACAAAAAAGTCATGCATATATCCATAGATTTGTGCTGCTCCCAACCTTAGAGAAGCTTTTCTTTGCAGTTGGTAGCAGTTAACGCAGACTCATTTGTCTTCAAAGTGTTGAGAACAGTGACTGTGAGCGCTCAGCCGCGGGTGCGACATCTATATCAACCCTCCCCACAGCTCAGGGAGTATCACCACAGAAAAAACGTAAGAGCCAGAGGATGGAAAGAGTGCTATGAAGTGCTGGCCTCTGGACATGCCATGGCTGTTGCGCATATGTACTCATAGCAGCTGTGTTGGAGATTAGGATGACCTGCCTTTGAACGATTGGAACCTGAGACCTGGAGACCAAATCATAACCTCCTCTTATGGGTGAGACCCTGACCACAGAAGTCTCAAGACCCTGACATGTGGAACAGCTGCATTATTAGTAGAGGAAGTTGACCAGATCAGAAAGGTAGACTGTATTCCTCGTTCTAAGAAAGGCATCTTAACTTCCGTGTCCTGAGAAAGTAAACATCTTGATCAATAAATCACCAGACACACAAAATAACCTTAGTAAGGTATAAACATCCTGCTTTGTAAGTGCCTTAGCTTATACCGGCTAAAAGTTATTGTTCCTGTTTTTCACATAACTATGATCTGATGCTTTGTATGCAACTGCAAACGGCATATGTAACTCCTAGTTCTTTTTCTGTATAGAAGCTTGTTGTACTTTTAATAAAGTGCACTTGTGAGAGACCACGCCCCCAGAGTCTTAACTGTGTACCTCTGATCTCACAGTCACTGAACAAGGCTCCCCTAAAGGCAGGACCCCCGCACAGCTGTGGCCACCCACACAATATCAAGCCAGGTAAAAATTCCAGTATGGAGGAGGGAAATGCTTCCAAGGCGCCATCCCTAGGTGAGGAGCTATTGGTAGTTGATGGCTTCTGGGGAGAGTCACTTTTCTTTCCAGGTGTAGCCACTGGTAGGCTCTCTGTGACCCAGAGGATGACCCCGCAAAAATACACATATACACAGAACTAACTGGACTCAGTGGGAAGGAGATGTGCTGAGTGGGCTCTAGGAGAAGTTGGTGGTGGGGAGTGAGGGTACATATGATCAAGATACATTTTATACATGTATGAAATTTGCAAAGAACTAAAATAAATAATTTTAAAATCTGCATTGTCTGTGAGGACATTGAAGATCAGGACATTGACAGTACTCACAGTACTGTCAAATCACAGGGATTTTCAGTCAAATCACCCAACTTCAGTACCGTTGGTCTTCCTTCTACTAACTTGGAATGTGTATACTTACTGTTCCTACCTGCCTACTTCCCCCAAAAGGAACTACTTATAGGCTGTACTCTAGTTTGCTGTCTAGTGCTCTGATAAAACACTGATCAGTACCAACATGGGGAGGAAAGGGTTTATTTCACCTTGCAACTTATAGTCCATCACAAAGGCAGGAGGCAGGAACTGAAGCGGAGACCACAGAGGAATGCTTCTTACTGGCTCACTGACCCATATTCAGCCTACTTTTTCATACAACCCAGGACCACCTGCCCAAAGGTGGCACCACCCACAGTAGGCTGGGCCCTCTCACATCACTCAATCAAGAAAATACCTTACCAACATACCCACATGCCAATTTGATAGAGAAAATCTGCAGGTGAGGTTCCCTCTTCCCAAGCATGTCAAGTTAACAATAGAAGCCAACCATGGCAGGCACTTATCCTGAGTGTACTTCCCCACTAATGCCCTTATCTTAAAATCACCCAAGAGCTTGGAAACTAAAGGCATCAGAATCAGTTGATTTCTTGCTCAGATAATATTACTACAAGGAAGCAAATATATATAAAATTCTCAAATACATACATATCCCAGCCTGAGTAAGTAGGAGAGAGAGAATGAAAAGAAAACTGCAAGAAATGCACTTGTGGGCTGGAGAGATGGCTCAGTGGTTAAGAACATTGGCTATTCTTCCAGAAGACCTGGGTTCGAATCCCAGCACCCACATAGCAGCTAACAACTGTCCATAACTCCAGTTCCAGGGTATCCGACAGCTTCTTCTGTCCTCCGAGGGCATTGCATGACATGGGTGCACTTACTTACACGTAGGCAACACACAGACACACACACACATAAAATTAAAATAATAAATAAAATATTAAAAAAGAAGCGCACTTGTAACGCTCCTTCATTAACTATTCTATTTCTTTCATTTTTACTGTGGTAAGATACACACGACGTAGCACCATTTAGATGATTTATAAGTACATTGTTCTTTAGCGATGTGTATACTCAGAGCACTGCTCAGAGGCCACACCTTATTCACCAGGTACGGATGAAATACTGAATAACTCCCCACCCTTCTCTCTGAGGCTCTGACAACTAGTATCCTCCTTTCTGGCTCATTGAATTTGACTATTTTGGTTCTGCTGTAAAGTGAAATCATACATTATTTGTCCTTTTGTGACTATTTCCTTTATCAGAATGTCTTCAGGTTTCATCTTTCCTGTAGCTTGTATAGGAATTTCCTTTGAGGCTGAATAGCAGTCCAATGTATGTTTATACTGCGCTGTGTTGATCAATTCATCCATCTCTCTTGGGTGGCCTCCACCTTGCACCTGTTGTGAGTCATGCTGTTGTGAACATAGGTATGCAAATATTGGTTACAGTCCCTGCCTTCAATTTTCTTTTTGCGTGTTCTAGAATTGCCAGATCATATGCTAATTCTGGGTTTAACATTTCAAGGAACAAGCATATTGTTTCCCACAGTACCGGTCTACATTCCGAGCAAAAGCGCACAAAGATTCCTATTTCTCCACATTCTTGTCAACACTTATTTTTTACTTTAACAAATTCTTTGGGAATTTCATACAACGTATTTTGATCATATTTACCTCCTCCTAGAATTCTTCCCAGACCTACCCAACTTTGTGTCCTTATTTATTTATTTTTTAATAACGACTTTTTAAAATCACATTTATTCAGAATCAAATGAGATAGGAAAAAAAGGCATGAAATGAGAATTCCCAGTGAGCATGTGAGAAGAGTCACCTTCCATGCTCATGAGTGGGTATTCTGAGCACTGAAAAGGCTAAGATAAGATGATCACCCTGAGTTCTAGGCCAGCCTGGTGACCCAACAAGCTCCAGTTCAGCCAGGACTACACGGTGGCACTCTATTAGAAAAATAATAAAAAATAAAATAAAAAATTCAGTGAGGGTGAAAGTTTAGTTGGTGGAGGAAAGGCTTTAAAAATCCTCAGAACTGGGGCTGGAGAGATGGTTCAGTGGTTAAGAGTACTGACTGCTCTTGGAGAGGACCAGGGTTCCATTCCCATTACCCACATAATGGCTAAGCACTGTCCTTAACTCCAGTTTCAAGGGAATCTGATGTCCTCTTTTAACCTCCGAAGCATTGCACTACCCAAGTGTACTAACACACATGCAGGCAATACACTCAAAAATATAAAATAAAAATGATAGATAAAATATTTTTAATTAAAAAAACAATCCCCAGCATTGAGTCCTGAGTGAAGGACAAATGCCCATGGGAGAAAACACAAGGCAGGGTGCAGTGGAGGGCAGGGTGCAGTTCAGGGCAGGGTGCGGTGGAAGGCAGGGTGGAGTGGAGGGCAGGGTGCAGTGGAGGGCAGGGTGCAGTGCAGGGCAGGGTGCAGTGCAGGGCAGGGTGCAGTGCGGGGCAGGGTGCAGTGGAGGGCAGGATGCAATAGAAGGCAGGGTGCAGTGCAGGGCAAGGTGCAGTGGAGGGCAGGGTGCAGTGCAAGGCAAGGTGCAGTAGAGGGCAGGGCGCAGTGGAGAGCAGGGTGCAATGCAGAGCAGGGTGCAGTGCAGGGCAGGGTGCAGTGGAGGGCAGAGTTCAGTGGAGGGCAGATGCAGTGCAGGGCAGGGTGCAGTGGAGGGCAGGGTGGAGTGGAGGGCAGGGTGCAGTGGAGGGAAGGGTACAGTAGAGGGCAGGGTGCAGTGCAGGGCAGGGTGCGGTGGAAGGCAGGGTGCAGTTGAAGGCAGGGTGCAGTGCAGGGCACGGTGCGGTGGAAGGCAGGGTGCAGTGCAGGGCAGGGTGCGGTGGAAGGCAGGGTGCAGTGGAGACCATGTGCAAAATCACCTGAACTGATCCTCCCAACACCCTGCACCTCCCCTCCTAGTCCTAGATATCCACAGACAAGCTCTCACGGGACAAATACCATGAGGGGACACTCATGGCCAGCAACTTGCAGAGCTGATCCATTCAGGAAGCACATGTCTACACCTGGACCTGGTCCAGAGTTCCAGAGAACACAGCAGGCAGTGACCCCCACCCCATAGTTCCAGAAATGTACTGAGCAGATCAGCATTGATCTGCAATGCCGTCTCTTCCTTGCTACACAAATGACCCTACAAACACCAAGGATTCCTACGGGTCTAAGGATGAGAAGACCTGCATGAAGTCAAAATACTACTCAGTGTCCAGCAAGAGGAGACACTGGAGGTGGAGAAACCTGGAGCATCTAGTGAGCTTGGGGCTACACAGTGCGTACGTAGAGCTTCAGCAGGGCCGGAGCTGTATCTGGAGCTGCCCATGGAGCTACAGGTACAGTGCTTCTGGAACATTCTCCTGGTTGAGGCTGAAGCTAGGGCTAACTAAGTCACTTCTGGCTCCTCCCACAGACGTCAGGTTGTGGTTAAGTCTTACAAGATTTAAAATGGTGGGTTTTGAACCAGATCTGACCTGCCATGCCATCACTTTAATCCTTTCCACTAGGGCAACACAGTCCTCCATAGGTCAGGTAGAGGCAGATTTTGAAAGAAGCTCCTGCCTGTACTCCTGGTATACCCGGGCAGGATGGGCTCCTGCTGCTGCCTCCTAGGAGCCCTGGGAGGCCTTGGTGATTTCAAGGGGTTTGGGGACCCAGGAGGCCTGGGGAAACTCAGAAACCCAGGAGAATGTGGGGGTCCTGAGTGCTCAGGGATATAGGCATACTTGGGAAGGTGGGGAAACTTGGGAACCTGGGTTCACTGGGGAAGCTGGGGACATTAGGCAACCTGAGGGCATTTGGAGGACCTGGGTGCAGTGGGATGGGGGGGATTGGTGGCATTGTTGGTGGAGGTTTCTCCTGCATTGGAGAACCCAGGCTATCAATAAATTCCGGCATCTTGGTGATGCTTCCTTCTCTTCAATTGTTTTTTTAGCCCATACAGTCAAATTGTGCTGCCCATATACTCTCGAGCATGTGGCCATGCACTGGAATTTGATTGACCTACCAGGGAACACACCCTTAACAAACTGACTCTTCCTTTTAAAGAAGCCATTCCTTGCAATAGCTCTTCAGCTGAGAATGGGATTTCATGCCCACCTATCTCTTCAAGCTAGGGTTTTGTCTGGCTTGAGCTTGCACAGGTCTTGTGCATACTCCTACAACTGTTGTAAGTTCATAGGTATGACTATGATGTCATATCCATAAAACACTGTTTCCTGGTAGTCACCTACTGCCTCTGGCTCTCACAGTCTTTTAACCCCTCTTGGACAAGATCTCTGAGTCCTGGGAGTGATATAGATTTCCCATCCCGGACTGAATATTCCGCAGTCTCTTATTCTTTATGCCTTGATCAGTTGTGAATCTCTGTGTTAATCACTGTCTGCTGCCAAAAGACGCTTCTTTGATGAGAGATATGCTAGTCTATTGGTATAACAATAAGGCATTAAGAGTTGGTTTAGCACTGTGACCATTTAGCCGAATGATAGTAGTAGGTTCTCCCCCTAGGGTCTATGAACTAGGCCCCAATAACAGAATCAAGTTCCATCTTGTGGAGCAGGCCTTAAATCAGAAAGTAGTTGGTTACTCTGATGACCTTCATGCCACTCTTGTACCGGTAGGCACGTCTTTCCAGGAAAGTCATTATTGTAGCTCACAGGGTTCACAGCTGGGTAAGACGTGATTATATTTTTCTCCTCCAGCAGTGTGCACAGCACCTTCCAGAACTATGAAAGGTAGCTAGTAGTGATGAAGCTTCAAGGTCAGTATCATTTTGGTTTATTTATGTTCTATGACTCAGGTCTATGGTGTCTTCAGCAATAGGGTCTTCAAGTTGTGGAGGTAACCAAGACGGAAGGCAATAGCCTGTAATGTTTGGGGGTCTGTGGAAACTCACTGGCCAACAATTCCAGAGATAACCTGTGGTTTCCAGGGAGACAGCCACAGGACCTGAATGGATTACACAGAACTGAAATTGGTCTCGTGGAGTTTTATTTCTTTACTCTTATTTCTTTATCCACGCAGGAATGCCGAAGGCACAGGCAACTCTCTTTTTATATTCATGCTCATTAGAGCTACAGTTAAATGTTTACAGAACAGTGAATAATTATAAGGTGGCTAGAATATAGCAAGTTAGTAAAATATAATGAGCAGGATAACAGTACCAGTATAATATACCTTGAGAGAGAAAGCTGTCTCCCGAGAAACGAGAAACGAGGAGAGTACTGGCGTTCTGGAGTTAACTCCTCAGCAGGAGTTGCTGGGTAAACTTTCTTATCAGACAAGGCTCTCCAGGCACACACGTTCAAGGCCTCACTAAATTTCCCAAGCATATTTTTTAAAGCCATAAGAACACTATTTCACCGTTCCTGTAATAATCCGTTCCTGACACTGGGCATTTTATTTGTTATCCTACAGTATGTAGTAGGGGCATTGTTGCTCCGTTAAAGGATAACTATATTGAAACATTTTAGATGTGCATATGCATATCCCATAGTAAGTTTCCATTTTTGTTTTTCAAAAGGCTTTTGGTGTTAGTGATCGCT
The DNA here is from genome assembly GCF_000622305.1 of Nannospalax galili. Classification (NCBI taxonomy): domain Eukaryota; kingdom Metazoa; phylum Chordata; class Mammalia; order Rodentia; family Spalacidae; genus Nannospalax; species Nannospalax galili. Next base: position 890,817 of record NW_008336313.1, on the reverse strand, counting down.
ACCCATATTCCTTTCTCTCCCCTGCCCTTCCACACTCCATTTAGTCCCTTTCCACCTTTATACCACAGCATTCTTTCTCTCCTCCCTTGAAACCCATCCCCAGTAGCCCTCTGTGGGTAGCCCAAATGAAACACACATATCTAATGATCCTAAGCTAATTTTCACAAATGAGAGAAAGCATGCAAAATCTGTCTTTCTGGATCTGGGTTACCTCATTCAGAATGATCGCTTTCAGCCCCGTCCTTTACCTACAAATTTCACAATTTTGTTTTCCTGACTACCTGAATAATATTGTATGGCATAAATGTACCACATTTTCATTATTCATTCTTTAGTTGATGGACATCTAGACTATTTTTATTTTCTATTTATATGACTAGAGCAGCAATGAACATGGATGAGCAAGTTTCTCTGTGGTAGGATATAGTTGGGTCATATAGTGGATCTATTTCTAGCTTTTTGGGGAATCTCCACACTAATTTCCACAGTGGCTACACCAGTTTGCACTCCCACCAGCAGCGAATAAGTGCTCCTCTTTCCCAACAACCAAGCCGGCATCTGTCATATTTTGCCTTTGCTTTAATATATTAATATATTTAATAGTATATTAATTTCTTTTGAATTTTTGAAAATTTTATACAATATGTTTTGATCATATTTAGATCCTTCCCATATCTGCAAGCCACCAAATTTCTGTACTCTAATATCTAATATACCTGTGTGTGTATGTGTGTGTGTGTGTGTGTGTGTGTGTGTGTGTGTCTATAGACTCATGTTTGCTCTTCAGTGTGGGTTCAGCCTGATCAGCCTAACAGTCTCACTCTTAAACAAGACTGAATCTCCCCTTCCCAGCTGCAATTGGTTGCCAATATTTCCTCAGGAAGGGTTGAGGTTTCTCCGTGTATTAGTCAGGGTTCTCCAAAGAAGCAGAACTGGTAGAATGAACATATATGTATAGAGATTTATCAGCTTAGCTCACAGGATAGAGTCCGAGTAGTCCAACAATGGCTGCACCACACTGGAGAGGCTGAGAATCTGTAGTCACTCAGTCCACAAGGCTGGATGTCTCAGTAGTCCCAATCTGGTGCTGAAGGTCTGACGAATTCCAAAAGATCAGCTAGTCTTCAGTCTACAGCAGCAAGACGAACTCACCAGCGAGAGAGAAGGCAAGCAGCAAGAAGCCTGGTGTTCTCCTCTGCCTTGGCCTTTTATACCAGCTGTCATCAGAAGGTAACACCCACATTTAGGGTGTGTCTTCCAGCTTCAGATGATCCAATCAGGAAGATCTCTTTCATTTCAGTTAATCCCAGATCCAGTCAAGTTGACACCCAGGATTAGCCATCACATCTCAGCTGGTGAGAGCTGAGAGACATATTAATATATGGGTATAACGGCAAGTCATTAGAAATTAGTTTAATACCATACCTGTTTAGCAAAATAGATGTGTTAGGCTTTCTCCCGTGGCCTGTGTGCTGTCTAGCCTTAGGGTTCTAGGTCTGATATCAGTGTCAAGTATGGACTCCATCTGATGAACAGACCTTAAATTCAATTGGAAAGTAGTTGTTACTCCTATAATATTGGTGCCTCTATTGCATTGGTGGGCAAATCTTGCCAAGCTTGTAGTATTCACAGCTGGGTAAGGTTCATAGTTAAATTTTCTCTTCAGGTAGCTAGCATAGTCCTTCCAACACTATGAAAGCTAGACAGTAAAGATGAGGTTTTGAAGTCATAATCATAATAGCCAGGAATTAAATAAAACCTAGATGTTCATCAATGGATGAATGGATAATGAGAGTGTAGTACATATACACAATGGAATATTATCCAGCTCTTTAAAAAATAAAATTATGAACTTTTCAGGTAAATGGATGGGAATTTTTATATAACCTTTCTCACTAGGTTAAGATAAAACCTCAAAGTACTTTTAATTAGCATTTCTCTGATGGCTAAGGATGTTGAGACATTTTAAAAAATGTTTCTTAGCCATTTGTGTTTTATTTTTTGAGATCTGTGTAGTCTCATGCCCCAATTTTTAATTGTATTGTTTGTTTTCCTACCGTTTATTTTTCCGAGTTCTTTCTGTATTCTAGACATCAACCCTCTGCCAGATGTTTAGCTGATAAATAGTTTCCCCATAGTTTAAGCTGGCTCTTCATGAAAATATGTCCTTTATTATATTCTTCTTTTTTAATTGTAGCTGGCCTAATAATGGGTATAAAATAGCTATTCATTGATTTTTCTATTCTTCCATTCATCCATCAATCTACCAAATCATATTAGAAGGTTTCTTTGTGTAAATCATAAGAAATAAGGCCAGTTCTTACCTGCTAGAAGCCCAGTGCCTTATCTGAGTGGAAAAGACATCGATACAAAGTTCCCCCATGCTTACCAGCACTCCTGCTCAAATCTACAGGCCCTTCCACACTTCGTTTAAGATGAGATGACTTCATCTCTTTACATACCTCCTCTTCCACACTCCCTTCAGGGTGAAGACATCTGTACTAGCTTTGACTTAGGAAAGAGTGATGTTGCTTGCTTGACCCTGACTAGTTGACCTTCACAGGGAGTTTGACCCAACCCCCTCCTCCTCTAGATTGTCTGCCTTGATGGGAGATTAGAGGGCAAATGGTAAAGAGCCTTCCGTTCTGGTCTGCTATTTCATGGACATGTTATAAACTTAAAAGAACAAGTAGTCTAACCCTTCTGGACCTCTTGCTTGCTTTCTTGCTTTCTGAGTTGTGTGAAAGGTTAACTGAGTTAATATGGGCCTCCACCTACGTGACGTCCACCCTGACAACTTAAGCTCAGTAACAAGTGCTCCCTGAACTTCAGAGTGCCAACTTACCCCAATAAGTGCTCAGTTTGAGATGGGGTCAGAATTTGATGTCTGGTGCTTAGTGCCCCAGTAACTTACTACAGTGGGTAACACCAAGTTGATGCTGTTCACATCCTGGTTCATCTGATGCCAGCTGGGGTTCATTTAGCCTTGCTATACTTCTGTTTTGAAATGGAACGACAGATCTTATTCAATGCATTTGACCAGTTGTAAAACCGTAATAGTCTCCCACCTGTTGCAAAAGAAAGCTTCTTTAATGATTGGTGAGAGGTATACTTGTCTATAAATGTGAGTATGAGTATTAAGAATACAGTAAGAAATTACATTGATTCAGGGATGTAGCAAAAGTGTGTTTTTTTCTCTAGGATCTATGACGTCTCAAGCCATATGTATTTGGCTATGCTTACAGTACCACACACAAGTTCCTCCAATTGAGCAGCCTTAATTCCAGTTAGACAGCTGTTGATTACCCCCCAGATACGAGTGCCACCACCACAGCCCAATAGCAATAGTTTGCTGGACTAGTCATTGTTGTTTATTAGGCTTTAAAGCTAGGTAGGACCATGGATTGGTTTTCTCCCTTGGCAACTTGCATAGTATCCTCTTATACCATGAGAGCTAGTCTTCAGGGAGGTTTCCAGGTCAATGCCAGCTTAATTACTCTAAGTCCTGTGTCCCAACTATGGACTGTCTTCAACAATAGAGTCTTACCTTCAAGTTCTTGGAGGCAATCAAGGACTGTGGCAATAGCCTTTGTTACTTTCAGAAGCTCTTGGACTACCCTGAACAACACTTAAAGGGAGTTCTCCTGCCTGGCACTGTGTTTTTTGTCAGTTATATACATGCATATATATATATATATAGTGCATATTTAAAGGATACATCTTCAGTGCAACCTCTGCACATAGGATAAATGCATCTCTCAGCTCTCACCAGAGAAGTTTTCTTCTGCAGCAGATGGTGATTAACACAGAAACCCACAACTGGCCAGTGTACAATGAACAAAAGACTTCAGAGTGCTAACTCATGAATAGCACTGCTATTTCAAACTTCTGCCTCCCAAGGCTCAGGGATCATTGTGGAAGAAGGGTCAGAAAAATTCTAAGAGCTGGAGGAGGTAGATGACCACGAAAAGAAAGTTTTCCAGATAGCTGATCAGTTGCTCATATGAACTCACAGCAATGGTGACAGTGTGCCCAAGTCCCATGCAAGCTCAAACCAGAAAAAAAAAAAATCCCAGTATAGAAGTGGAGAAGTGAGTAAGAAACCCCAGTCCAACCTAGGGAACTTTTGGAAGCTGATGGCTGTTGGGAGGGAGAGAGACAATCTCCTACAGGAATGGGACTCTTGGTGGGTTAACCAGGATCCAGTGGATGGACACACACTGAAGGACATTTGGGGGCACAAATCGGACTTTATAGGCCATTTCATAATTGCCTGTTTATAGATTATAAAACAGAGTACACTAAATTGGGCAGGGGCAGTAAGGGGATATATGGATAAGGGAAATCTAAGTACCATCAAATTATATAGCTTGAAAATCGAAAAACTCAATAAAACAATTATAAAAAGAACAAGGGCAGAGGTCCTTTTCCTAAGCTTCTTGTGTTTATATAGCTTGAAAATCGAAAAACTCAATAAAACAATTATAAAAAGAACAACAAGGGCAGAGGTCCTTTTCCTAAGCTTCTTGTGCGGAACATTTACAAAACAACACGTTGTTGCCCTCGTTGTGCCATTTACACAAGGCAGGAGCAATGAAGACAGTGACTAATTCGGTGACTATCCCTTCCTGGCAGTGCGGCAGTCCCTGGAATTTCTGGAGACCAACAGTTTCCGCACCACAGATCTGTGGACAGTCTATTCGTTCCAGCCCTTGTGTGTCTTTCTGCTACTTTCCCCTCCTACAGACCCCTAACTCCTCACATTGACCTAAACAGCTATGGACAAAGTGCTCCCTGTCTTCCCCCCACCTCAGTACAGGAAGAGTAGTATGGGCAGCAGAGCCTGGGCATGACACCACATGAGCCATCATGTGGGGGACCCACCCCGAGCAACAGCTTCTGCTCACCGGTGGTAAAGGAGCACACAAAGCCATGCTGGGTCTGGACTATATCCGTGCTCCAAAAGAAGCAACGTCACACACCAGGGTAGAAACTCAACTACCCAAGGACTGCGATTTAATGGCAGCCCGCTCCCCTGATTTTCCCCATTGGAGGTGCTGAAACTTAAGTCTCTCAACCGAGGTCTCCATTTCTGACAAAACGTGAAGTTACGGATTAGCTACTTAAATATTTCTTTTTAGTATAATGAAGCTGCTCTTCAGTGAGTGATGACTCATCCAGAAAGTTGGCATAAGTATAATTTCAGAAAAGGACATGATGTCTTAACTGTACCGGTTTATGTAACTCTCCTTCCACAGGGAGGGGATGCTATTGTGGATCTCATTTTTTATGTAGAGAAGAAGGTATGAAGATGGGAAGATGTCTAGTTTTTCCCTCGGTTAGGAAGAAAATTAGCTGATTTTTGACCATCTTCAAGGCAAATGTCCTCATTAGGATGACATATAGATTTAAGAGCAGCATTTTGTGTAGCAAGAGCAAATCTCCCACAGCCTCCTGGCCTACTGATCACACATCTCAGGGCCTGTCCCTTTGTAGATACTCCATGTGTAATTCTGCATTTACTAAGCTAAGCTGGCAGGAAAGCCAAATTAAGGAGTACAGCTTTAGTCCTAATGCAGAAAACAAAAACATACATGTTTATATTCTAACACAGTCTCCTTAAAACAACTTCAAGCCCAGACCCCAACTTGCAAGTCAGAGTTCTTCAAAGTGTCCAGCTGACCATCAGTATCACCATAAATATTTGAAATAAAGAAGTCCTTCTGCCAAAGACTGGGCAGGAGACTTCAAAAACCACAGCATCTGAAGCCCACCCTCTTTCTACATCTGCCTCCCAGTCCCACCCAAGATTTCCAACCCTAGATTAAGCCTGAGACAGACTGGTCTTAGGTTACCTGCATCTCTGGACTAGGCTAAATCTGGAAACCATGCCGATGTCATACCTAAGAGTTTAATATGGACTGGACAGAAGGTTCAGTAGCTAAGAGCACTTGCCACTTGGGCTTGTTCCCCAGCACCCACATGGTGGCTCACAACTGCCTGTACCTCCAGTTTCAGGGGATTTGATGCCTTCTTCTGGCATTCTTGGGTTCCAACATACATGTGCACATAAGCCCATGCAGACACGCACACACACACACACACACACACACACACACACACACATGCGTGCACGCACACACACCCCAATAAATAAATAAATCTTTTCAAATAGTTAAATATAAGAATTAAGCAGAATTTTTCTAGCCACATTCCACTAAAGGAGCATCAGACCCTGAGAGGTGGGAGGGGGACAGAAGGATGAAAAGAAAGAGGAGAAAAGAGAATCTTTGGAGATGCAAATGATTTATTTCTCTATAAATTATGAAAGTGGACCTGGAATCCAGCAGCCATTAATGGAGCACCCCAGTGGTACAGACAGAATCCATTCATCACCATCACCAAGCCGTCCCCGCCTGGCCTACCTGTGATTTCAGCGATTACAGATGTGCTATCTAATAGGTAGGTGATAAGATGTGAAGGAATAGGTGATGCACAGGCTGCTTTAGCCTAATGCATGCCATCACTTAGCAGCCCACGCCCCGACTGCTATTCCTGTGGGCGTCCACTAAGTTGTGTAAACAGCTGCTGTGGTTTAAGGCATCAATTATGGTTAGGAAATTTCTCTGTGGAGCATTTAGATCTGCCTGATGTTCCTCGCAAATGGTGGTGTCCATGTGCTAGCTTGAATTCCCATCCTGTGGCTTAACTGGGGACAGGGTGTGAGCATTTGGGATAATGAGTGCCTGGACACTGCCAGGTTCTGAAGGTGAACTGCAAGCCATCCTCTCTGGCTAAGGTTATTGCCAGGATCTCTAATTTGCTGGTTTCCCTGGCTCCATATTGTTGCTTGCCATCATGTAAGCTGTGGTTGCCATAATGGTCTTCTCAGAAATTCACACAAAGTTGGTCCTATCATTCTTAAAACCTGTGAGGCTATCCTTTGGATAAAATTCAATCCCCATTCTTTCTTTGCGTATCCAGCTTTATAGCCCCTGTATTATTTATCCCTTGGCTGTCAGAGTAATCATTCTCAAACATAAATCCAATGCCATGAGAGGAAGTTTTGAGATGTTAAAGAGGCTGGACTGGTCAGCTGGACATCTTGGGTTCAAATTCTGCCTCTGTCATTTTTTAGTTCTGTAGTCTTGAGCAAGTCTCTGAACTTCTCTGTGGCTGGTTTTCCTCAGCAGCCGAATAAGGATGATAATAAAGTTGAGATAAAGGTGTTTGCGAGGATTAAAGGAGGTAGTGTATAGTCTTAAGCATGGTAAGTGTTTAAAACAGCGCATGGTTTATGGTGAATACTCCATGTCCTTAGCGGCCTAAGGACATTGATAATGACTCTCTCCAGTAAGGAGCAAAGTCTTTTTCCTTTGAACAGAGCTTCCACATGTGTCCTGGCTGTCCGAGGCCTCATTCCCATGTCTGTCATGCAGAGGAGGTTGGAAGGACTGCACACCTACGCCCACTTTGACCCCCTCTGAGGACTACCTCTGTCCTGTCTTCCCTCTCCTCCCTTTTACCTCCTTCCCTTCCGCTCACCCTCGGCTCTTTTTTTCCTCCGTTGCTATGCAATAGCTCTTGCTCAGAGAGTAAGAGAAATGGAAGGAGCGCACAGATATGGAAGTAAAGTCAGGGCAGGTACAGAATGACTCTATTTTCTGTTTTAAACCAAGAATAAACCCCAGCAGCAGCCTCGCCCCACCCCCAGCTTCTCTGTCTCTTGATAGGAAACGCACTGACCTTTTTGTCTCATCTACGGCTACAAATGTTCTCCAGGGCTTCCTTGTCCCTGCCGATCTTCAGCTTTCATTGCAACAGGGTTGGAGCAGAAAAACGGGGAGGGGGGGCAAAATCAAATCAGATTTGAACACTCTTCAGCATTTTTCCCGCTGTGAAATGCTCCTGGCTGAAACAGATCGAGGCCCACAATGGTGCTGCCTTACTAGCCTGCCATTTTAACAAGCTCTTAAAAACTAGAAATCAGGAAGACCAATCAGCAACCTTCTCAGCTGAACTCTGGGGCACCACGAGCAAAAAGCCCGGGTGGGCCTGCCCCCTGCACACTGTAGCCACAGTCAGTAATTGGGGGCACCACGTAGCTCCAAGCAGGAAGAGAGTTGAGGATGAAGAAATAAGGGACAACCGCTCAGGGGAAAACAACTGCTTTTGACAAGAGTCTCTCCACCCCGTCCTCCTCCTGCCTAAATGTGTATGTGAAGAAGGCTTTATACTGACTGAAGAGGGAAGGCCACTGCTCTTAACCCAGCACAGAGTCTCCCACATAAAGAGGGAAAGACACTCTGGATTTGAAGTCCAGTGTTTGAGACAGACACGGAGACTGGTAAGCACAGACAAGGTCATACAGCTAAGAAACAAACATGTAGTTATAAGCAGAGAGGGAAAAAAGTGCAGATTAGTACACACAACAAAAATACATGTCACTGGTGCTTCCTGGGTGCTTGCTCAAACAAAGACAGGAGGTGTTCTAATGAATGAACTGGCGCACTGGTGAGCAGTGAGGAGTCCTTTTTAACAAATGTACATGAATGGGTTGGGCTAAATTTGTGCATCATGGAAGCTAGGCTAAGACTGTGGTGTCAGTGTTTAAAGTTAAGATTTCATATAGCAGGCCATGGGGAGCCAATAAAGGCTTTTGCACATGGCAAATACATGGTCACAAAAGTACATTTAAAATCCCTCTGACATAGCTGTCTTTGATCCTTTGGAGTAGGTTGCCACCAGTGTCCCTCTCAGTTGGAGAGGACTAAGCATTGACTTAGTAAAGGGATGAGGTAGACTGAGTGCCACAGGCTTAGGGCTAGTCTGGGCAGAGTAGCTTTGAACCCATTGTTTTGATTCATACATCTACTCAGGCAGATGAGGGTCAGGTAGCCACCTATTGCTGTGTTCTATCACCTTCTAGAGGACTCTTTCTTGTCCACCAGTCACACAAGAACCCTCGAGCTTCCTGAACAGAAAGGCATATATGTCAAATGGCAACATGAAGCTCTGTAAAGACACCGCGGATTGAACCCACTGGGCGTATGGCAGACTCACTGGGACCACTTCTTAGGTGATGCCAGGATGGAATATTGCGTCTGTGTTCACATTTTTTCCTGCTCAGTGAGAGCTCACTACTGAAATCAGTACACAGAGAAGCTTGAGAAGCTGAGCTCATTCACGCAGACAGTTGTTTACTGGTGACCTAACCCTTTGAGAACATCGAGAGGGTGGTAGAAATATGTGTGCCGTGTGTCCGCTAGTCTCTGGTGACTGAGATAAGTTTGGAAGTCCCTGCCTGTTTGGAGTTACTTATCGTTCCTGTTATAGAACTGGTGTGTGTGACCAACTTGCTTCACCAGAATTCAGCACTTTGGCGTAAGAACCTGTTCTGTGCATGGGTGCTGTTCACTTCCTGCTCCACATACGCTACAAGCAAACCTTGCTTTGACATTGTGCCGGCCTTTTGACTTTACCTTTGTGTATGTGTATGATGCAAGTATGTGCATGTGTGTACATGCTTTTCTGTGTCTGAGTGGGGACACGTGTTCTACAGCATGCATGTGGAAGTCGAGGACAGCCTCAGGTGTTGATCCTTGCTTTCTACCTCATTGGAGACAGCTTCTCCTGTTCACTATTGTGTATTTCAAGCTAGCTGGCCTGAAAGCTTCCAGGGACCCCATCTCCATCTCCCATCTGGCTGTAGGAGTGCTGGGATTACAGATGCTACAGTACTCCACTTCATTTGGGCTCTAGGGTTTAAACTCGGGTTTCACACCTGCACTGCGAGCACTTAGTCCACTGACATATCTCTTTGGTTCTGTGCCTCTTTTTTTGAGACAATGCTGATAAAAAACAGTAATAGTGCCCATGTCTTAGGAAGACAATATTGGCTTTAGAAATTTTGCCCAGAATAGTTAATCTAGTTTGGGAGACTTTGTGCCACTGAGAATTTGCAAAGGATACTGGGACTGAGGGGCTAGGAGGCCCTCAAAGGCATGCTTTGCACAAGTTAGGTGTCTTCCGTGTTTGTTTTCATCTTCGTAATGGCAGTAATAACAACAGTAGGAAAGGCTACATTCACAGGTTGACCCCTCCTCTCCCTTCTTCCTGTAGATCCCACTAAAGACACCCAGAGTGTACTGATGCTCATGACCCACCACTTCTGCTGCAAGCAGGCCCAAACACATTTCCTGAACACCCTTTGTCACTTCCCTAAGCGGCAGCATGGTGGAGAGGCCAGGTGCCTGAATTCAGAAGCCAGTCTGTCCAGGTTCCATTTCTGCCTCTGTCATTCACCAGCTGGGTGGGTAGCCTGCAGCACATTCCCTAACCACCCAACCATCTGCTCAGTTTCCTCATGTATCAGTCTCCTCATTTATAAGATTAAGAAATTGATCCTATCCATCTCATAGTTCTGATGTGAGAATCTGATGAATGCCTATTGTGGAAGGACTAGAAACCTCTTGGTGCGTGTTAAGTGTTCACTGAATACAAAGTTTTGTCTCCTTGACCTGTCTTTTCTTCTGAACCCAGTTCAGTGTTGGATGTAATTTGCTTCTGTCCCAAAGAAGGTGCCATGTCTAAAGACACTGCCTGTCTCCCAGCTCCAGGAAATGGCATCCATAGTAGGTGTGCTCTCCTGTGATAGGACTCTGTCAATTAGGCAATCATTTTCTTGCCTTCCTGAATATCTTTGCTTATAGCACCACAAGGCAGTCAGCCATATCTGACATGATGAAGTTTCTTAGGAAGCTGAATGGAGAGGGGGTGGGGGATGACACTAGTCCAGGTCAAGAGTACAGAGCTGTGGGGGCTTGAGTGGGTGGAAGGTTGACTAGAAAATTGTAACATCAATATGAGCAGACAGGCTAATGAAGGCCTGCGATTTGCAGATGCCTATCCATCTCTCACTCCTCTGCCTTCACAGGAGATGACATATGCTAATCAGTACCCCCCACCAAACCTCGACTAGTGTAAGCTGTAGATGAGGGTCTGTTTGCTGTGGAGGGAGCTTTCCCAACTTGAGAGCATTCGAAATCTCTGTGGACACGAACACAGGTACAAAGAAAGCAGACAGAGTGACCTGAAATTGATCGGATACTAAAAGGACAGCTGACAGAGACTAAGGTACATTATCTGCATGTATGGGTATGCCGCAATGAAGCTTCTTATTTTGTATAATTAAGACCTGCTAATAAAAATAAATACTGTAAAAATGAGACTTCGGGAAAGGAAGAAAGCATCTCCATGCTCCCCACGAGACGAGCACACACCAACCAACACTGCTTTCTATATGCTTTGGTACAGCCGTATTTGGCAATATTGGCATCAATATTTGCAGACACGGAAACAGGCTTAAAGATCCTGACCCTGCAAAGATACTGTGTAGCAGTGCTTAGAAAACTTCCAGGCCCATCTGTCTCCAAGCCTTGAGAACAGCGTCTTGCACCACGCTGATTTCCCATCGAGATGAGGCAAGCAAGCCTGGTGCACCTCGATGTCCCTGCTACAGACAGCGTGTGAATGCTGAGCCTGTTTGTTTGAAAAAATACTGATGAGAAATGATAGCAGTGCCTGTGTCTCAGTAAGACAACGTGGGTTCTGGAACTTTGTGCTACTGAGAGCCTTTGGCGATGACTAACCCTGGCCATCTGTCCCCGACTGGGGCAGCAAAGCCATCAAGACCTAAGTCATCTCCCAGCTTGACTGTTATCCACCTCTGTGGACTTACCAATCCCATGCTCACAGAGCACAAGATTCCTCATGTCTGTGATGCAAGCTGTGCACAGCTTTGAGGACTGAGTGGGGGTGTAGATGGAGTGTCCTATAATGAGTTGACGGAGACTGTTACAATGTTCCCCAAGCGGTGGGACACAGAGAATAAGTGAGTGTGAGATGCCAGCCCTGAGTGACACACCTCCAGTGCATCCTCTACACCGAAGGTCAGGGAATATCACAGAAGAAGGGGTGGAAAGAATGGAGGAACCAGAGGGACAAGACCCCTGCTTCTAGTTAGTGTATTCGAGACACAATAATGAAGCTAGAGCAATGGAATCTCTATATGGTAGTCTGACATGGTCTGCACAATGGCAAAACCAGTCGACATGACTTGCCAAAGTTGATGCAAGAAATTTCAGAGTCCCTCAAGATGAAGAGCTACAGACCATCCATGGATGCTGAGAGAGGGAGAATCAGTTTCCTCCAGGGATGTGCTCCCTGAGAGGTTACCTAATCCCAAGTAGGCAGCCCTAAACATGGATACACATGAGCACCACTAAATGGGCTCAGTGCATTATCCAAATACATGTGCATTTATAAATGTATCTGCAGCAATAATAACCAAAGAAGAAGATGGGAAATTGAGAGGGAGTGGGGCTGGGGATGTGAGGAATTGGAGGGGGACCGGGAAGGATGGAAACACTGTAAATACAATACTCAAAATGGGAATTCTCGAAGATAAAAGAATGTTTTTAAAAAGTGATGGAGGGAACGGTGATGGACGACCGGCGTGGCCAGCATGCCGTCACTCCTCAGGTACTTCTAGCTTTGGTTGTTTTCAGTTAGTTGGTCAGTCAGCTGAGGCATGCCAGTCTTATCCATGCCAAGATCCTTGAGGACTGTGACCCTAACCTGAAGCATCAACCAAAGGGAGCCTCAGAGAAGTTTTCTCACTGAATTCTGCATTTTACAGAGGAGACTCACTAAATTAAGTGAGGGAAGCACTGTTCAGGAATCGTGGAACGGTAAGGCGCGCCTCTGATGCTAGCGCCCATCCTACATCTAGGTAGGTGGAAAGCAGTCTTTTAGAGACAGCTATTTAACTCCCTGTGCTTTCTGGTGTTTCTCCTTCATTAGCCTGTCAGGAGCTCATTCAAAGACATCAGAACATGGGGGATGGCTTTGTGGCAGCTTTTGCTCTACCTGCCTCCAGCTTACGGCTTTTCTGTCAACCACATAAACCTTGCTCCAATTTACTCGAGAGGAAGCCAAGATGCTCACAGCTATGCTGGGCCATATGAACAACAGCCCCATTTTTGTGCAGAACAGGGAAGAGCATTCAATGCTGTCGTTATTTGTGGCATTTCATCAGCCAACAATGTAAATTAAATTAATTAAAAAGCACTGTGCATTTCTAGCTCCAGCACTGGATTCAAGCAGTGGCCATGGAAATTTCGAATAATGGGCAATAGTCATTGCTAATTTCTCAACATATGTTTTCTTCATTTACACAGCTGTGAAAAAATATATTTATATATTTGTTGATGCGTAATTTCCATCCTGAAAACAGAATTTATATTAGCATCCAACAGGTGTGCCGTTTTCGTTTTTTTTTTTTTTTTTTTTTTTTTCTTTTTCTGGTGAGCTGAAATAATCCCCTCTTTGGCAGGAAGTCAGTATTTTTTCCCAATCACTTTTACATCCTTAAGAATGCCTTTAACATTATTTTCTACTTGATAAAACACATCCTCTCAAGGCTTCATTATTTCTACCATGGCATTATCTGATTGAATATTTCAATCACAAAAACCTAGGAGATTTATTTCCATCCCGAGACTGCACACAACTATGACTGTGAATGTTGATAACATTTTGAAGGTTTTTGCTAAGAAATATCTATGACTTTAAATGACCCGATTGCATTCTTCTAATTTTAATTATTAGTTAAAATATGCTTTTAGGTGCAAGGTAATCAAGACTTCCTTATTTTATTCAAGGAGGCCTATAGATAAAGAAACATTCCCATGAGGCCTTGTTGGTTTCCTTAAAACGTCCCCCCCATCAGTTCATACACACACACACACACACACACACACACACACGCACACACACACACACACACACATGCACACACACACACATGCTTCGGGGGAGAGGCAGTAAAGCACTTGCTACCAAGGCTGAAGACCTGATTTGGTTCCCAGGACCCACATAGTGGAAGGAGAAGAGCAACTCCCACAAGTTGTCCTCTATCTCCACACTTGTGTCGTGGCTCACATCCCCTATACACACACACACACACACACACACACACACACACACAAAATAAATAAGTATAATAAAAATTTAATCCCTTTGGACTCAATCAGAATTCAAGCATTTGAAGCAAAGTGGGATGGAAGTTTAACAGTCGTCTTGAAATGTAGCCCTTTTGGCTCCTGTACCCTCTCCAGTTAGCATCTCAGCCTCCATCTTTATCCACTCACTCCTCAGCCCAACTGCCACCATTGGAGACTAAATTTCTCTGGGTATTTTCTTTTCTTCCAGCCTTGCTGTCCCCTCCTTCCCAATCACATCTCCATCCTGTGACTGAATTCTTCTAGGGAAGGACATGTTCACCCAGCTCTCCCTTGTCAGAACAGCCTCAGAATTTTTGAGAAGTACACCCACCATCCTAAATGATCTTATCCCTTGATCCAGTTCCTCCAGTAACAGTATTCCTTGTTTCTTTGTATAAAGAGATATTTTATTTGTCATTTTTATTTTATGTGTTTGGGTGTATTGCCTGTGGGTGTGTGTCTAAGTGCACTCACGTCGTGCAATGCCCTCAGAAGTAAGAAGAGGACATCAGATCCTGTAGAACTAGAGTTATGTATGTTTGTTAGCTGCCATGTGGGTGCTGGGAATCAAACCCAGGTCCTCTGCAAGAGCAGCCAGTGCTCTTAACTGCTGAGCCATCTCTCCAGCCCTAGTCCTTATTTCTTTGAATCAATTATCCTGCCATGAGGAGCTTTCCTGCGGCTCAGGAACAAATCTGTGGTTACGTTTCAACCTTCGGGGACTGGTCACACTGGCCCACCTCCTGGCTGTGCCCATGCTGAGTTTTCCAGACTCATTTCTTCAGAATTTAGCTCAGGGGTGCTCTCCCCAGAAAAGCCTTCCCTGTTTCATCACGAAAGTGACACCTTCTCACCTGTTTCCCTCTGAAATTTCACATTGTGTTTTAAACAGAAAACATAACAAATAATTTTAAGAGTTTGGCTTCCAACACTAGATTTCTTGAGCTGATAGCACAGCTCTACCATACACTACAGAATATCAGATAAAGTATTTGACCTTTCTGTGCCTTAATTTCCCCATTTGGAAGTAGAAGAAACAGTTATACTTCTTTATGATATTTATGAGAATTAAATGAGGCCATATATAAATTACAATAGTAGCTGGTAAGTAAGTAGTAAGTACATAGTTAATGATCAACATATCTTTGTCATTATCAACTGAATCGTGCCTGTCTAAGGTTTCCTTCCTTCACTAGACTAAGAGTCTCGTGAGAGCTGGAATGAGGGTTCTACATTTGTGTACTCCAGGTGTCTGGGAGGATGCCTGGCATAACAGGAGCTTGGGAACAGATGTAGGTGGGATGAATGAATGTCAGTATAGACAGTCTGAAAGTCAGTAAGCAATGGCATTTCCTCTTTGTTATGTAATCTACTTTCATCCTTTGACACTTACCTTATTTCACTAGAAAGAACTCCTTTCTTTCCCTGATTACTAGCGACAACATGGGGTATTTGTCATACATTTGCAAGAGGGGCTGAGTCCAACATCTACACTCTAGTCCTTGTCTTGTTCTGCTTACGATCCTTTACCATTGCCAAAATGCATATCCATCGATCAGATTTCTAGTAGTCATCACATGCAGCCACCAGATGGATCTGAATAGTTTCTGTAACAACCAATTTGCATTTGGAATCGGCTTCTAGAATGCCTTCCCATTATAGCTTCCATTTCCAACCATCGTTTTCTGTCTTTTCTGAAAGCCATACCTCCAGTTTGGGAAATCATGGATCAATTCTGCATAACTGAGCTTCCTGGAGTTTGAACAAGGACTGTATTTTATTGCCAAATCATGATTCGTTCATGTATTTCAATTTTTACCATGTAACAACATTCATCATTATAATCTTCTTTTGCAGACAGTTCCCAGGGGATTGTTCCAAGACTGAATCCCACCCTCACTCTTCCTCAGGCCTCAGCCTTGGGTGACATTGCCCAGTAGCACAGTTCTCCAGCCAGGATTTTCTTGTTAAGGTTGTTACACTTATTTGGGACTCATGTTAGGTTTCATGAACTTAAATGAAGAGTAATAAATTCATAGACGAAATTGGGTTAGTGTGTGATTAACATCGTGGCTGATGCAGATGGGTGTACCAGCTATGGAAACATGTGCTTGTATCATGATGATATGCAGATTAGAGGCCCTGGAGCCAACCCAAGGAAATCTGCCCAAAACTGTTTTATCTCTGTCAGCTTTAATCTGATTAAAAGAGAGGGTACTTCAATGTAGCAAGAAAAATACGAATGCCTGATAGAAGCAAGTGGCACTCTCACTTCCACTGAGATAATACTAAAATGCTCACTGCATTGTGAGGTACTGGAAAGTACCCTGGACTCTAGCTTAGAAGACCTGGATTCAAGTCTCATCTCAGTCACCACCTTACACAGAGCCATCTCACAGGGCCTTCATTTCTACATCTGTGGTATCAATGTACTGTGCTAAATTAATGATTTTCAATAGTTTTTTTCCTTCACAATACAAATGAAAAATGATATTCACATACTCCCTTGAGCAGCCCCAGGGTTATGCACAATTACCCACATACTAGTTACAGCTCAGTCCCTTCCTTCTGCTCAAATAAGCTTATCAAAAAGCATGTGACTAAGACTGACATTTCAAAATAACCTTGAATCTGGTTTTGCCTAATTTGTTTAAAATATTACAAGACAAATAATTTGGAATCTTGAGTGCACACTTAGTTATTTTTAGAAGGTGATTTGCTATGCAACTTCCAGAAGGTGGGTCACAAGCCCAAGTTCTTGTTCCTCTCTAGACTAAATGATGTTTATGGTTCTTTATCTTGATATCATTCTGTTTCTCTGTGAGTAAATCAAGGGGCCAGAACAGAAAAGCACATGGCTACAAGTTTTAGTTATTTGAAAAAAAATAATGGGGCATGCATGTTTGTAGGTAGGCCTCACTTTGATGGGAATTCCCATTTCCCCTTGGAAAAGTCCTGTGTGGAGATAGCTCCCAAATTCTTATGCTAACCCACTATGCAGAGTTGTGTCCAAGATGAAATAATAGCATTGCCACATAAAAATAAAATTAGCTACATTTTAAAAATTGAATATAGATAGTACTTGACTGAAAACAGTAGTGATACATGCTCTGAAAGGTCTCAAGGTGTAGAACTTACCTGAAGGAAAATAAAAGTGAGTAGTGTGATGGTTATTAAAATTCTGAATAAGTAAAGAGTTTAAGGAAAATTGCTTATAATTTCCAGTGTGTTCCCTACTTTCTCCTCTGTCTGATTCGGGGTATCAGATCTTATGTTGATCCATTTGGAATTGAGTTTTGTGCATGGTGAGAGACAGGGATCTAGTTTCATTCTTCTACATGCCCTTATCCAGATTGACCAGCACTATTTGTTGAATGTGCTGCCTTTTTGCCAGTGTGTATTTTTGGCTTCTTTATCAAAAATCAGGTGACTATAAATATGTGCACTTAAATCTGACTCTTCAGTTCTATTCCACTGACCAATGTGTCTGTTTACTGCCAGTACCATGCTGTTTTGTTTTTTTTTTAACCATAGCTCTGTAGTGTAACTTGAGATCAGGGATGGCAATGCCTCCAGCAGATCTTTTATTGCTCTGGATTTTTTGGCTATCCTAGTTTGCTTGTGTCTCCATATCAAATTTGAGATTATTTTTTCAATTTCTGTGAAGAGTAGTATTAGAATTCTCATGGGTATTGCAATGAATCTATAGACGGCTTTTTGTAGGGTGGCCATTTTCACAGCATTAATCCCACTGATACGTGAGCATGGGAGTTTTTTCCACTTTCTGCAATCTTTTTAATCTCTTTTTATCCCTTTCTTCAGTGTCTCAAAGTTTTTGTTACACAAGCCCTTCATTTTCTTCGTTAGATTTATTACAAGATATTTTATAGATTTTGAGGCTATCCTGAATGGGCACCAGAAAAGACTTTCTGAACAGGACTCCTATAGTATAGTCATTAAGCCCAACAATTGGCAAACGGGACCCTTGAAACTAAAAAGCTTCAGTACATCAAAGGACACCACCATTCAAGTGAAGAGACAACATACAGAATGGGAAAAAAGTTCTTACTAGCTATACCTCTGACAGAGGGTTAGTTTCTAGAATATACAAAGAACTTAGAAGGGAATACAGTTTTTCTTGGGAGGCCCAGGCTGGGGAGAAAGTCGGGGAGGTGACTTAAGCGGGCAGTGGTCATGATCCGGAACCAGACTGACATCCGCTGCAGTTCGAAAATTCCAATGCGACCCTAAATGGCTGGCTTTGAAGGCTCGGCTTGAACGAGGAACAGTCACCTCACCATGAGTACTATAATGACTTCCATGGGAAGGAACACCCTCTTGGTGGGGTGGTAGACATGAGGCTTCAGGAAGGAGCTTCTCCAGGAGCTGCTCGACCCACTCTGCCCAGTGCCCAGATGCCCAGCCACCTGGGAGTTAACACTGCCTGTAGGGCAACCCATAGGAGACTCTGAAGTGGGAAAACAGCTGCTGCCTCCACCACAGTGCCCAGAGCCCTTTGAAGATGCCCTTCAGATGCCTCCACCTTCCTAGTCTGTCTATCACTGAGCAACTTCAAGGGGCATCCTGGTTCCATGGGAAGCTGAGTCAGCAGGAGGCGCTGCTGCATCTCAGAGTGACTTCTTGGTGTGAGAGAACACAACCACTCCTGGCAACTGTGTGCTCCCTGGGACTGCAGAGTGGGCAGCCCAAGCACCTGCTACTGGTGGAGCCTAAGGGTGTGGTTCCAACAAAGGATGTGAGTGTCAATCACCTCATCAGATGAGGGACAATCACTTGCCCATCGCCTCTGGGGGCAGCGAACTGTGTCTGCAGAAACCTGTGGAGTGGAAACTAATCTTTCTAGGCTTTGCTCCTAGAGGGTGCCTACCAGCCCCTTCCACCCTGGTCCTTAACCCTCAGGATTTCTGTTCTGTGGGTCTGGCCTTAGGCGGGAGCTGGGAATAGAGTGGACACTGGGTTTAATGCTCACTTGACACAGAGGGTATGAATAGGAGCATGGGGTAGCAAACTGCTTCTCCCCAAACCTCACCAAAGTACCAATGTACAAAGTGACCCTCTTGCCTGGGCCTTTCCTGTGCCAACTTCATGCCCCTTCCCCCAAAAGGTGGTGTTTTAATGAAAAATGTCCTATGGTAATAGGCCCAATGGAGCAAGCATCCTTCTGGGGAAGGGGAACAAATCATACCTATATCTCCCGTTAAAACTTCATGCCTTTGACTATTCTGAGGTGTACAGATACTTCATGCAGTTCCCAGGGCCCTGAATTGGGGACAGGGGTGCTGACAGCTTCTGAGACCCTGTCCTTTTGCTCAGCACTCCTTCCAGTTTGTTTTGGGAGAATAGGGGTAGAGTGGCAGCTATCTCCTCTGTCTTCATCTCTGAAGCCCTGAAGAGGTTGCCCCACAGCTCTACTTCCTCACCAAGGGGGGAATCTCTTGTTGAGCGCCTCCTGACCCCTTTCCCCAGGGGCTCTGTATACATTTCTCAAGCCTGCTCCTCCCGTGCTGCATGTGCATTCCATTTTACAGCCAAAATGTAGCCCTTCTTTCCACAGCTCCACCCAGTCTCCCCCTTCTGGGCTGGGGGTGTGACTGAACTTGGGCCTCCTGTATATACAGATAACCTCCAGGTGTGGTTTTGAGGAGGGACGGAGACTGAAGCAGGAGACAACCCCAGACACCATCTGTAGATTTAAAACTGCACTCATTTTTATTCTAGATGCATACATTTTTAGAGCTGTGGATTTATTTTTTAGTTTTGTTTCCCATGGCTTACTGTTGAGTACAAAATGATAATTGATGACATTTAAACATCACCGCTTTGACTTTTCTAAGCCTTTTCACAACTATTGGCATTTGCTTCTCTCTGGCCTGGAGGTAACTGGAACTGACAGGATTGGATTTTTCTTTTCTTTCAAGACAGACCTGAGACTAGAAAACCTGCATCTCTTGGGACAAGGCAGTGAGGCAGAAGTTTGGGTGCACAGTGTTGTGAGGTTGTGATGTGGCAGCTTGCTGCAGGTATTGAGTTCCTCCTGCGGGGGGGTGGGGGCTGATAGGACAGAAATTTGCTTCAGGCCTTGTGGATAAGCCGAAGCTGACTGGTTTTCAGTCTTGGCCATTGCCTTTTTTTGGTTTGAATCGTACCAGGAGTCACTCTCACATTAAAGGGAAATAGTCTTCATTAAAGTCTGTATTTCTTCTAAAAAAAAAAAAAAAAAAAAAAACCTCAGAAACTAAACATCAAAAACACACCCAATTAAAAGGTGGGGTAAGAGCAAGAAGCTCTAGAGATGAAATGCAAAGAAGTACTTTTTTTTTGGTCTTTTTGAGACAGGGTCTCCCTGTAGCCCCAGCTGTCCTGGAACTCAACTATATAGACCAGGCTGGCCTTGAACTCACAGAGATCCGCCTGCCTCTGCCTCCCAAGTGCTGGGACTACAGGCGTGCGCCACCATGCCTGGCTCAAGAAATACTTTTAAAAAGTGTTCAACATCTTTATTCGACAAGGAAATGCAGGTTAAAAGCACTCTGAGGTTTCATCTTACCCCACTCAGAGTGGCTAAGATCTAAAAGACGAATGAAAATGCCAGTGAGAAGGTGGAGAAAGGGGAGCTCTGAGCCACCACTGTGGGGTGCAAACCGAAATCAGTGTGGGGATCCCTCAAAAGGCTCGGTCTACCATGTGACCAGCCATACCACTCTTCGACATATACCCAAATACCCAAAAGACTTTATACCCTACTACAGAGATACCTGTTAATCTATGGTCATTGCTGCCGTTTCACAATAGCCAAAAATTGAAAACAACCAAGATATCCATCAACTGACAAATGGGCCATGAAGGTGTGGTTCATACACACAATGGAATATTATTCAGCTCTTTAAAAAATAAAATTATAAAATTATACATAGCAAGTTCCAGGCAAGCTGGGGCTACAGGGGACCCTGTCTCAAAAAAAATTTTAAAGCCTAAAACTTAGTATGGAAAACAGTATAAAAAATTCCAATTGACATTTTATGATATTTCCATGAGGAGAAAATAGGAAAAACTGAGTAATAGAAAACATGTCAAGAGTTGATGACAAAAAACACACAAAAATTCTTCCAGAATTAGTGGAACTATGTGAATCTTTAAAAACAGAAATCATGTAAATCTATACTGGACATATGGTTATGAAGATATTAAGTGGTAAAGCTATTTAAGAAAATAGGCAATTTCATATAAGATTTAACACACACACCCATATATACACACACATTCATGGGCATTCATTCCCAGAGAAATGAAACATTTTCCGACAAAACACTTAAAAAATATATTCACATAAGTAAGATTTTAATAGTTCCACACTGGAAACAATCAAAATATACATCTGAGGTGGAACTTTAAACAAATGATGGTGTGCCCGTGTAATGGGATATTACCTAACAATTAAAAGATAGAGAAGTACAGAATGGATGAAAGAATTTTCATATTGAAAAGTCATATGTGGGGCTGGAGAGAAGGCTCTGTGGTTAAGAACAATGGCTGTTCTGGGAGAAGACCCGGGTTCGAATCCCAGCACCCATACGACAGCTAACAACTATCCATAACAACAGTTCCAGGGGCTCCAATGCAGTCTTCTGTCCTCTGGGGGCCTTGCACGGCATAGGTACACTTACATGCAGGTAATACAGGCATACACTTAAAATAAAATAAATAAATAAAATATTTTTTAAAGTCACATGTTATGTGATTCCACTTATACATCATTCTCAAAATGACACAATTATAAAGATGAGAACAGATTATTATTCACTTATTCACTAGGGATTATGGAAGGTGGAATGAAGCGGGTTTAGGAAGACAAAAGGAAAATCATTTTTGGTAGTTGAATAATTTTATTTCTTGATTAGAATAGTTACTATGTGAATCTACACATGTAATAAAATAACATGGAACTAAAATAGAAATATATACACAGGGGGAGGGGGTCTTTTTTCTAATATTAAAAAAAAAAAAATTTCAGAAGCAGCATTTCATTACAGCTTTAACATACTCAATAACAGTTTCCAGAGCAAGAGTACATCTCTTTCACAAGTTGCTGTAAGTTTCTAGGTTCACTGTTGAATTAATACAGTTATACAATATTGAACTCAGTATAAGCCCTGTAAGGCACAAAATTGAATGAGTTTTTAACCTTTAAAAAACATCTCCATTTCATTTTAAAATATTCTGTTTCCAACAGAAAGACTCATTTTAACGCTACTAACACTTAGATGTTTGCATATGTGTCTCTAATCTCTACATATCTGACTACTACTAGATACCGTCAGTTACACTCAGATCATTGGCCACTGAGTATGAATATAAAGTCATCAGGTAGATTTCACTGGTAATGTTTATTGCCTCTACTAATTAACATGAGGTAAATTTTTAAGCTTCCTCCTCAAATATAACTAATTTTTTTATTTGTTGATTTTTTTTATGTGTACATCATAGAGACACCCCAAACAATCTCATTCATCTATATACCCACTTCCCAAATGGTACCATCCCATAGCTTCCCCCCACATCCCCACTGGAGCCCATATACTCTGTCATCCCTGTTACTGTCCACTGTGTTGTCGGCACCCCAGCCATTCACAGTACTTGTCTGTTTGTTGAATCTAGTCAGCCTTATCTAGGGATCCTTGTTTTAGGAAGATCAGCTGTTCCTCATCTAGCAGCAATCAGTTGTCAATATTCCTTTACATAAGATTGGGGTCTGCTGTTCATTTTCCCAGTTCTATGCTGGGTTACTGTCTAAGAGTCTCTTGGGCCACCCTGGCCAACAGCTCAAAGGAAGGTATCACCTGTCTGGCATTGTTTCTTGTTATGTAGCCTTTAGCTATACATATGGACTCTTAAAAAATTATATTGATCTCTTTAATCTTGTTATACTTTTCTTTTTGGTGTTTAAGACCATACAGTTGGCCCAGATAAACGAATTTACTTTTACTCTTAAGGCCGTTTAAGGATCTGTTCCTCAGGTGTCACATGGGCCTGAGAGGTACCCCTGGCTTCTTTCTTTTACCAGTTCCATCTACGTGAAGATAAATCAGAGGTCCTGCTCAACCATGGCTGGCTTCCCTTGGAAGCATGGAGGAAATGTTTCCTCTGTGTTGACCCTCCTCTTTGTAGACTAGACACTGGTTCAACTCCATCTGGTAGGGTCTCCACGGCCTCCTTGATCCAGAGGACAGGTGACTCACCACAGTTACAGGACATTTTGAGAGATGTTCATAGTCCCCTGAAACTTAGCCGACCTAGGAGGGCAAGGAACAAAAACTGTCCTTTATGTCCCTCTAACCAAATTAGTATAGGCCTCAAAGTATGTCTGTTAAACATCCAAGAAGGTTATAGTTCCACCAGTCTGGTACTTTTAATTACCATATGATATGTAGATAGAGCTTGGGCAAAGACCAAACATAATATATGTCTAAGCATGGTTTATCTGAGGACGTTTGGTCCTTGCCCAAGCTTTATCTACATGGCACATGGTAACTGAAAGTACCAGACTGGTGGAACTAACCTTCTTAGATGTTTAACAGCCATACTTTGAGGCCGTTAATAATTTGGTTAGAGGGACATAAAGGACAGTTTTTGAAACTTTGCCTAGACAGATATTATATCACTTGATCTAGTTGTATGTATAATTTGTCAGTAGGTTGCTGGCCTAATATGGTTCCCTCTGGTTTTTAAAACTAGCTAGGCATTGTTTATCTCTCGCATTGTCTAATCCTTCCACCATGGTTTCCCATTTAATGTGGCCCCATTTTTCCCATTTCTCCCTTAATAATACCCTTCTCCTATGGTCCCACCTTACTTGAGCTCCTTCTTTCCCTTTATCCCCAAGTTTCCTTGTACAACCTTCCCTCCCCTTCTCCTTAAAATAACCCCAATTTTATCCTTATCTTCCATATTAATGCCTGTTTCCTACTGTTCTTCTCTCTCAGATTCTTTCTTTCCTTTACCTCCCTGTTTCCTTTTCATTATCTTGATTCCTGGATACATTATCTTGGATACATACTCACTTATCAGGATTTGGTTATAAGAGCTACATATGAAGGAGAACACACATCATTTCTTTTTCCAAGTCTGTGTTACTTCACTTAGTATAACAGTTTCTAGTTCCATCCATTTACCTGCAAATTTCATGATTTCATCTTTCTTTACTGCTGAGTAAAACTCCATCGTATATATGAACCACATTTTCATTATCCACTCATCAACTGAGGAACACTTAGGTTGCTTCCATCTCTTAGCTATTGTGAAAAGAGCAGCAACAAACATGGATGCACAAGTGTCTCTGCAATAGGACGAGTTCTTTGGGTATATGCCAAGGAGTGGTATAACTGGGTCAAATGGTAGGTTCATTTGTAGGTTTTTAAGAGTTCTCCACACTGCTTTCCATAGGGGTTGAACAAGTTTGCAGCCCCACCAGCAGTGGATGAGTGTTCCCCTTTCCCCACATCCTCTCCAACATTTGGTATCATTTGTTCTCTTGATCTTAGCCAGTCTGACTGGGATAAGATGAAATCTTAAAGTGGGGTTTAATTTGCATTTCTCTAATTACTAGTGATGTTGAACACTTTTTAAGATGCTTCTTATCTGTCTTTATTTGTTCTTTTGAGAACTCTCTGTTCAGCTCCTTAGCCCATCTTTTAATTGGGTTACTTCCTTTCTTGATTCTTTGTTTTTTGAGTTCGTTATATATTCTGGATGTTAAACCTCTGTCAGATGTGTGGCTGGTGAAGATTTTTCTCCCATTCTGTGGGTTTTCTGTTCACTTCCCTGGTTGATGTCCTTTGATGTACAGAAGCTTTTTAGTTTAATGAGGCCTCATTTGTTGATTCTTGTCCTTGTTTCCTGGGTAGTTGAGGTCCGGTTTAAAAAATCCTTTCCTACACCTATATCTTGTAGGTGATTGCCAATGTTTTCTTCTAACAGTTTCAGAGTTTCAGGCGTGTTCCCTGACAGCTCATAAGAGGGGAACCAGGGCAGGAGCTCAGGGCAGGAACCTGGAGCACAGACCTTGGAGGTATACTGCTTGCTGGCTTGCTCCCCAGCCTATCCTCAGCCTGCATTCTTGTATAACATAGGACCATCAGCCCAGGTGTGGCACCACCCACTCTGGGCTTGGCCCTCCCGCATCATTCAACTATCAACAAAAGGCCCTACAGACATGGCCACAGGCCAATGCCAGTACCATGTTGTTTTTATGACTATAGCTCTGTAATATAGTTTAAAATATGGTATAGAATCCCCCCCCAGCATTGCTCTTAGTGCTTAGGGTTGCTTTGGCTATTCAAGGTCTTTTGTGCTTCCATATGAATCTTAGGATTTTTTTTCCAATTCTGTAAAGAATGTCATTGCTATTTTGATTGTCATTGCATTGAAACTATAAATGGTTTTTGGTATGCTGGTCATTTTCACAATATTAATTCTTCCAATCCATGAGCATGGGAGGTCCTTCCATCTTCTGATGTCTTCCTCAATCTCTTTCTTTAAAGATTTAAAATTTTCCTTGTAGAGCTCTTTAATGTCTTTGGTCAGGTTTATTCTGAGATATTTTAATTTTTTTGCAGCTATTGTGAAGGGGAGTGTTTCCATATACTCTTTCTCTGCTTGTTATTGGTATATAGAAAGGCTACAGACTTTTGGAGATCAATTTTTTAACCTGCCATTTTACTGAACATGTTAATAATTTCTAGGAGTTTTCTAGTGGAATTTTTGATATCTCATATATATAATACCATATCATCTGCAAATAGGAGTAATTTGATCTCTTCTTTTCCAATTAATATTCCTTTAATTTCCTGCTCTTGTCTTATTGCTCTTGCAAGAGTTTCAAGCACTATGTTAAAAAGAAATG
>NW_008336313.1:864188-864628 GCF_000622305.1 Nannospalax galili | reverse complement strand
TTGAGATGACTATGTGGTTCTTATCTTTGAGCCCATTTATATGATTTATGACGTTTATTAACTTACATATACTGAACCATGCCTGCATCTCTGAGATAAATCCAACTTGATCATGGTGGACGATCTTTTTGATGTGTGTCTGTATGTGGTTTGCAAGTATCTTGTTGAGAATTTTTGCATCTATGTTCATTAAGGATATGGGTCTATAGTTTTCTTTTTTGGTTGTATCTTTACCTGGCTTTGGTATTAGAGTGATGCTGGCTTCATAGAAGGAATTTGGAAGTTCTCCCTCCATTTCCATCTTTTTGAATAAATTAAGTAGTATTGAATGTAGATCTTCTTTAAATGTCTGGTAGAATTCTACTGTAAATCCATGTGGTCATGGGCTTTTTGGAGTTGGGAGGTTTTGTATTACTGTTTCCATTTCTTATGTTTTATGG
>NW_008336313.1:860515-864125 GCF_000622305.1 Nannospalax galili | reverse complement strand
TCGAATTTGGTAGCATATAGGTTTTTAAAGTATTCCCTTATAATGTTCTGTATCTTTCTGGTGTCTGTTGTGATGTTTCCCCTTTCATCTCTGATTTTGTTAATTTGGAGGTGCTCTTTCTTTCTTTTGGTTAATTGGGCTAGCGGTCGGTCAATCTTGTTTATCTTTTTAAAGAACCAGCTCTTGGAGTCACTGATTCTTTATATTGTTTTCTTTGTTTCTATTTCATTCATTTCTGCCCTGATTTTTGTTATTTTTTTCTTGTCTGCTGGGTTTGGGTTTCATTTGTTTTTGCTTTTCAAGTGTCTTGAGTTACAATGTTAAAAGTTCATTTATTTGTGTTCTTACTGATTTTTTAATGTGGGCATCTAGAGCTATAAACTTTCCTCTAAGGACTGCTTTCAATGTGTCCCAGAGGTTTTTATTGTTGTTGTTGTTGTTGCTGTATTGTCCTTTTCATTTAGTTCCAGGAATACTTTCATTTCTTTCTTAATTTCTCCTTTGACCTAGTCATCATTCGAGAATGTGTTGCTTAATCTCCATGTGTTCATGTGGTTACTAGGGTTTCTTCCAGTGTTGACTTTAAGCTTTATTGCATTGTTGTCTGGTAGAATGCGTAGAATTATTTCAATCTTTTTATATTGGTTGAGGTTTGTTTTGTGCCCCCATATGTGGTGATTTGGGAGAAGGTTCCATGGGGTGCTGGATAGAAAGTATATGCTTGGGTGCTTGGGTGGAATAATCAGTAGATGTCTGTTGGTCCATTTGATAGGTGGTATTGTTTAATTCAGATGTCTCTGTTACTTCTCTGTCCTGTTGACCTATCTAATGGAGACAATGGGGTATTGAAGTACCATACTATTAATGAGTCTGAATTAATCTGGGTCTTAAAATCCTTTAGTACTGTTTTTATGAAGTTGGGTGCACCAGAGTTTGATGAATGTATGTTCATGATTGTGTTAGCATCTTGGTTTATTGTTCCTTTGATCAGAATGAAGTGGCTTTCTTTATCTCTTTTGATTAGTTTTAGTTTAAAGTCTATCCCTTTATCAGATATTAAAATTGCAATGCCTGCTTTTATCTTAGTATCATTCGCTTAGTATATTTTTTCCATCCTTTCACCTTACTGTAGTGCCTATCCTTGAAAGTGAGATGAGTTTCTTGCAGACAACAAAAACATGGGTTTTGTTTCTTAATCCATTCAACTAATCTGTGTCTTTTGACTGGGGAGTTCAGTCCATTGATATTTAAAGTTATTAATGAAATATGTGTATTGAATCCTGTCATTTTTATTTCTGTTCACATTCTCAATGTAGCTGTGTATTTCCACAGTTATATCTTCATTAAGTTTCTTTCTGTAACCCCTTGGATATAGTCATTCCTTTCTTCAGCTCTTTGTATTGATTCAAGAACTCTCTGAAGGACTGGTTTTTATGGACAGGAATTCTTCTTTCCCCTTCGACTACAATAGATATTTTGGCTGGGTAAAGTAATCTGGGTGGGCATCTGTGGTCATTTAGAACTGGGAATACTTTGGTCCAGTCTCTCCTGGCTTTCATGATTTGTACTGAAAGGTCAGCTGCAATTCTGATGGGTTTTCCTTTATATGTGACTTTTTGTTTTTTTGGTTTTCTGTTGTGTTTTGTTTAGTTTTTCTGGCAGCTTTCCATATTCTCTTTTTGTCCTGTACATTTAGTGTTTTTACTATGATGTGCCATGGGGAGTTTCTTTTATGGTTCTATTTGGTGTTCTTGTGTTTGTATGGGCATGACTTTTTTAATTTTGGGAAATTTTCTTCCACAGTTCTGTTGAAGATCTGGTCCATGCCATTATTCTTCTACAATCCTGTTGAAGATCTGGTCCATACCATTATCTTGAGATTCTTCTCCTTCCTGTATGCCTATGATTCATAAGTTTGGTCTTTTTATGGTGTCACACAATTCTAGCATATTCCGTTCTTAAATTTTTCATAATCTTTGCTTGAGTGATCTAGTTCATCCACTTTATCTTTCAGTCTTGATATTCTGTTTTCCATTTTGTTCATCCTATTGGTGAGGCTTTCTCCCGTTGTTCCTAATTGGCTTACTGAGTGTTTCACTTCCTTCTTCATTTCACCCTGAGTATTCTTCAATATTTCTAACTCTTTTCTGAATTCATTCAGAAGTTTATCCCTAGCTTCCTTTAGTTGTTTGATTTCTTTGTGTGTTCTTTAAATTCTTTGAATTCTTTTATCGTGTTTATAACTGTTCTTTTGAGTTCCATGTCCTGTGCTATATCTAGGGGATTCTCATTGTACTCCTCTGGAGGACTATTGATACTTGGTGGGGATATATTATTTTGGTTTTTCATGTTATTGTTTTTTTTCTCTGTGACTTTGGCATGTGAATTTCTCTTGTAGTTTCTAATTCTTGTGTGAGACTCAAGCCTTCCTTTGTTGAGTTTAGATCTGCTTCTTTTTGTAAACTTTATGTCCCTTTGTGGTTTACTTGTTGGAAATGAAAAGCTGGTTGGTCTAGGCTTCAGGTTCTCTCTTTTGATTTTATATTGGAGTGGTCAAATTGCTTTTGTCTTTGAGAGTTCCCACAGAGGCCCAAGTCAGATGAGGATCAGATGTTTTCTGGCTTTCTCCTAAGGTCTGGATCCCTCCACAAACGATGCTCACCTCTGGAATTTTGGGGGCTGGGCTGGCCTGGGAGCAGGGCCCAGGAAAGATACTGGTCTCAGAAAGCTGGTGGCTGTGCCACCCAGGGTTGCAAAGAGAGGTGCAGGCAGGAAGAGGCCCCAAGGGCTCCTGGGGACTATTGAGAGGAACTGGGTTGGTTTGGATGCAAAGGATCAGGAATCAGTGAGGATTCTGGTCCAAGAGGTCAATCCAGGGGTCTGGGGTGCCAAGACAAGAAATGGGCCAGTACCCAAGCTTGGAGGAGAGACCAGGCAGAGGAGCTGGGAGGGTGAATGAGGCTGGGGGAGTCAAGGCGTGGTGGTCTCCAGTACCTACCCAGGAAAGATGCTACTGAGCCACCCATGGAAGCAAAGGTAAGTCGGGGGGGGATGGGCCCAGAGGGCTCCTGGGGACCGCAGAGAGAAACTGGGTTGGTCTGGATGCAAAAGATCAGGAAGCATGGTGTCTCTGGGCAGAGAGGTCAGCCCTGGTGTCTGGGGTGCCAAGACAAGAAATGGGCTAGTACTCAGGCTAGGAGGAGAGACTGGGCAGAGGAGCTGGGAGGGTGAATGAGGCTGGGGGAGTCAAGGTGCAGTGGGTGCTGCTGGGCTTACCCAGGAAGGGTGTTGGCACCAGGATGCTGGAGGCTGTGCAGCTCAGGGAAGCAAAGGGGGGTGAGCCAATTTCTTATTTTTGGTACCATACAATAATTAGATAAGCTGTATCTATTGAAGAAAATTATGTGAAGGTGGCAGGTACTCCTCTGTACTTTGTAATAATTTTCTTGACTCTGTAATTCCAAAATGAAAAGGTTGAAAATAGGTAGGAAAATAAAAGTCTATAAAGACTAAGCAAATATTTAAAGTGAGGCCAATAAGAAAAGGCAAATTATGTATGAAGAAATGATGAATTATCAGTCTGTAGCATACATAGTGATAGAAATCAAAA
>NW_008336313.1:848447-860494 GCF_000622305.1 Nannospalax galili | reverse complement strand
TATATATATTCATCTAATTAAAAAACACATACCAAGCACTATGTACTTAGGACTGCTATAGAGAAGGAATGCAGCACTGTCAAACTTTTAGTAGGAGAGAGATGTGTTAAGAAAATAATTTTTGGAATTAAGAAGAAGATAGAAAGCTTGGTATGGTGGTTCATATTTGCCACCCCAGCACTTGGAAGGCTGAGGCAGGAAGACTGTCATAAATTCAAGGCCAGCCTGGGCTACATAGAGTGTTTCAGGACAGCATGGGCTATAAAATGAAAGCCTGTCTGAAAATTAGAAGGAATGAAGGGAGAAAATAAAGTTGGAAAGGAAGGAAAACAGTCAACCTCTTTTGGGCTTATTTTTTTCTGCTAAGAATATAGACACTTTTCACTAGTTTCATATGTTAAGTACAATAGTCTTATTAAAATAGAAACGGTAAGAAGAAAAACAGATTTAATCTAGTGGAATGAAAAAAAAAAGCACAGTAATGGAAAAACATGAGCTGTGGAGACTAACCCACAGTTATAGTAATAACAATATATAGGCTAGCTGAACTTAGTCAAGACATACTGATTGTGTGAGAGGAAAACCACATAAATGTATGTTACTTAGAAACATCTTCCTCAACCATGAAGACACTGAAAAACTGATGGTTCTAAAAGAAGACTAAATCAGCTGAGTGTTAAAAATCATGCTATCTATAAGGATCTGAGACAGGATTTGAAAGCAAGACACCTATTTAAAATTGAG
The DNA here is from genome assembly GCF_000622305.1 of Nannospalax galili. Lineage (NCBI taxonomy): Eukaryota > Metazoa > Chordata > Mammalia > Rodentia > Spalacidae > Nannospalax > Nannospalax galili. Next base: position 859,750 of record NW_008336313.1, on the reverse strand, counting down.
CTGTGGTTATTCTGGAACTTGGAGCACATATTTGCTCAGAGGGTTCATTGTTGACAACCATGAGCAAAACCGTCTGTAAAGAACAGTGGGCGATACAAAGATGGACGACCACTGTGACCAGCTGCTCTCCAAATTTAGTGCTGTTTCCATAGTACCACACTAACAACACAGACTCCCTCTTCCAAGTTACCTGCATCTGTGACTGCGCAGAGACAAGGTATCCTGTTTAACAAATAAATATCACTCTTCAGAAAATATGTACATCTTCAGGAAAGAGAGAACTGACTCCAGCACGTTGTTCTCTGATAGCCACATATGAGCAGTAGTATGTGTGCTTGTCCATGTACACACATAATACATAAGTACATAAATACATAAATAAATAAATAAATAAATAGTTTTCATTTAAAAATTAAGAAATTCCATATAATTTTTAAACTGAAAAAGAGGAAAATAATTTTTTTGAAGAATTGGAGCATGTTAGAGTCACAGCAACTGGTAAAGTAGAAGTTCAATAAACTAACAGATATGTAGAAAACATTTACGTAATGCAATCTGACCCACTTTTCCAATTCAGCTTCCTTTGTCAGATATATACAAAATTACGTATTGATCAGCACAGGAATAGAATGTGTATTACTTCCTGTGTTGATTCTTTCAGCACTGTAAGTCCTCAGAAAATTGTATTATCACTGTTTTTTTATCACAAGCATAAATAGGTAATAAAGTGTCAACTTCTGCTGGTTTGGAAGAGAAGAGCTGATCAGGATTGCTTCTTGCTTGAGGATGGTGTTCACACTCACACATTTCAATGTCAGAATGATGATTATTAAAATTGGGTTATATTCTCATCTCCAACTGATGCTGTAATTTGTGCCACAAAACAAATGGCTAAGTGGGGCTAGCTAAGAGTAAAACAAAGGAGTTGTTGGAGCTCAGGATACAGCAAGGAAGCAGAGGGCCTGACCCCTGGAGATGAGCTAGTGTTTGCTGGAGCAAGTGAAGAAATTCAGGCCCAGTCTTGACAAATCTTCCAATTTCTTGGAGAAGCCAGAAGTCTATATTTTATAAGGATATAGAAAACTAATTCAAAAATTTTATTAAACGTGTTCCATACGCCGAGCAATGGCAGTAGTTCTAATGATGTAGATATGACTAAATTATGTTCCATGTCTGTAGGGATCTCAGACTGTTGCTAAGTGAAAGAGGGAATGAAGAGAGCAGAGTCTTTTCTAAGGGTTAGCATAGAGGGTTATGGGAGAGTCGGAGTGGTTTTTCCATTATGGAGAGGGCAGAAATGGCTTCCAGAAAGAGCTGTAGCTTTAGAATTAGGTCTGAAAAGATAAGACTACACACTCACATAAGAAAAAGATGAAGACAAAACTATTCATAACATATACAACAGAGCGGGCTGGAGAGGCCAGACTTAGGCATAGGTGAGGTAGTGGCAAGCAGACAGCTGACGGGTCTTCGGCCAAGTGAAGTTGCTCTCTGTCCTGGAAGGAGGAAACAAAGGCAATGTTTGCAGAAAGGCTTTGATAGTTTTTTGTGTGTTAAAATTAGTTTCACTAAAAGTGTTATTTAAAAAGTCTGATGATATACAAATAGGGAGATTAAACTGGAGTCAGGAAGCCAACAGACAGATGAGGAATACTGAACACAAGTAATGGCTGTTGGGAAAGAGGGGACAGATTAAAATGACAGAGTAAAGTGGCACCTGAGGAGTGATGAAAAAGAAAGAGGGAAAATCAAGAGGGAAACTGTTGGGCTGTGGCTGTAGCCAATGAGCGGAGAAAGGATCAAAGACTCAAGAGGGAGAAGAGGGGCTGGGGAGAATGCTCAGCTGCTAAATGCTTGCACTCAAGTCAAAAGCCAGGAGTAAAAGCTGGGCAGTACACACATGTAGTGGCAGCTCGGGTGGAGGTCTTGAAGGGGGAGGAGCAGACACAGGTAAATTCCTGAAGCTCCCTGGCCAGTCGATGAACTTTAGGCTCAGTGAGAGACCCTGTCTCAAAAAAATAAAGGTGAAAAACAGTAAAGAAGTACACCCAGTGTAGACCTCTGGCCTCCACACACCAACACTAACAGGTACATACCAACACACACACACGCACACACACACACACACCCCACATCATACACACATTTAAAAGGAAAACAAAGGCGGCTTCACAGATGAAGAAGAAAGTAATACTGTCAAAACATTTTGTTTTTCTTTAAGTTTTACATTAAAGTGACTCTATCAATGACTTTGGATCTAGATTCCTCCTCTTTGATATTCATTTAAACTCACTTCTATGAACTAATATCTCTTCATTTCGTTTTGCCTCCTCTTTATACCCCTACCCGACCCCGAGACTCTTGAGCAGTTGGGTTTGGGGTTATCCGTGTCATTTACAAACTAGATGCCCTTCAACCCAGCTTTCTTTGTAAAGAAAGTCTGGAGACAAAGCCATTTTCTAGTGAAGTGACTTAGGACAATTTTCTGAACTTCCCAATTGCTTAACTGTAAAGTAGGGATATGAATAGTAGCCAGAATTTCCTACAGAAGCTTTTGAGATGTTGATGAGTTCCATGTAGAGCGCCTACTGTTAAGAACACAGAAAGTGCCTCTGGAGAGATGGTGTGGTGACTAAGAGAGCTTCCTGGCCTTCCACAGGGCATGAGTTTGGTTCTCAACACCCATGTAGGATACTCACAAGTTCCTGTAACTCCATCTCTAGGGGATTTGGACACCCTCTTCTGGCTCCTTGGGTACCCACAAACACATGTCATATACTCACACAGACACACAGACAGACACACAGACACACAGACACACACGAATAAAAATATTTGTTTAAAAACACAGAAAGCACTGAATGACTACCAATCACTGTTTGGAGGTTTAGTGAATCTGCTGTAGGTCATAAATGAATATGAACCCTAGGTTGAGATTTTGACACCATGACATGCCATTCATTCCATTCTTATTGCCAATGAAATAGATTCAGTGTCGGGCTATGAGATACCTGTGACTGTGAGAGGTATGAGCTGATGCATTTGCTTACTCACTATAAGCTGATTATGTTACTCATTCAATCACTTATCTCTCCATCCACCCACTGATTTTCTCATTAGGTAGTTAATGCATGTTGACTGCCTGGCACTGAGTTAGACACTGAGGGTCCCCAGAAGACACTGACTCGCTGGAAACACACATGAACAAAAAAGCAATTATAATTTAGTGTTGATGAGTGACACACAGAGCACCCAGCTAAAGAACAAAGAAGAAAAATCAATAGGGAGCAGAAAGGGGCATCTTGCTTTTCCTGAGGCGAGAAATCATTTTAAATGGGTTATTAAAACATGGAAAAATGGAGGCCAGAGAGATGGCTTAGCAATTAGGAGTGCTGGCTGCTCTTGCGGAGGACCCGGGTTTGGTTCCCAGCACCCATATAGTGGCTTACAGTCGTCCTTAACTCCCAGTCCCAGGGGATCCAACACCCTCTTCTGGCCTCTGTGAGAATTGCATGCACAGGTGTACTTACATATATGTAGGCTCAATACTCATACACATAAAATTAAAAATAAATAAATAAATTTAAAGGGGGAAATTTGTCTTATTTGAAAAAAAAGGTGGGAGGATAGAAAGGAGACTTTTCTATGTAGTCAAAAAGAAAGCAGGTGGGGCAGTGGCCTGTTTACAAATGAGTTGAGAGGGGGGCAGGATGATGAAGGAATATGTCAAGATGGAACTAGAAATCCAAGGGCTTTGAATCTAATGCTAGGGAGATGGGGTCTTTCTCCCACTCAGGAAGGAACCCTAGAGTCATTTAGATGTGTTATTTGAAGACTCTTCCTAGCAGCACTGTGGACAATAGAAAGGTCAGACCCACACAGGCTTGTTGCGGTGTCAAGGTAATCTCTGTTCAGCTCCCAAAGAAAATCATCCACAGTGTGTATTTGTTGAGTCTGTGCAAAAACGAAGGCATTTCATAACAACTCCACCTTGCCTGTCTGCCACATCTTTAACTTTAGTAAGTCTGTATTATCTTAGGTCTTGAGATGTTAATGACTTTGACTAATTGTCAACACAGCCAGCTACAGTGACTGATAACTTATCATTTCTTACACAGAGCAATGCTAATTAAAAGTGATTGTGCTAGAGCTTTCCTAGCCTTGTGCTCTCCCCCTTCTTTTTTGTTTAAAACATGAGCTTACTGTGCTCATTTGGTGAACTACACAGGCAGGCCTATTATCCTGCTGTTTATCTCCCAGCTCTATTGGTGAACCACATTAACGATTCTGAAGTGCTGGGAATGTGGTAAGAACGTCTGAATTTGTGGCATAAGATTCAAACTTTTGATTGATTGATTGATTGATTGGTTGGTTGGTTGATTGATTCATACATTCATTCATTTATCTGACAGGCCTTTATAGATATCTGTCATGTACTAGGAACTGTGTTAGGCACAGGGGAGACCAATAAGCAAGCTATGGCTTGAGAAATTTGCAGCCTAGTGAGAATGGCTGACTTACTATTGGGTTTACTACCTGGTAGTTGCATACAGTGTATAAGTGCTGAAGTGGGAAGAGTATTGACTCTGCCTAGAAGAGTGTGGAGATGTTACAGAGAATTTTCAGATATGGGCATCACGCCATGAATAGTAACTTCTTTCTTTGACCTTTGTCACCACTACTGGTCTTTATTTGGTGAATGTGTGCAAATTATGAAATCCCTCAGAAAGAAAAGCTCATGTCCCACTGTGATAAAACAACCAGAAAATTGGGAAATCAGGATCTAGAATTGGACTCTGAAAATTCCAGGCTGAAAAAAAAAAACGGGAAAAGCAAGGCAGCAGGTGGCATGGAGCATGCAAGGCCTACGTTAAAGGGAACAGATCCCATGCTCCTGAAAGGACACCTAGGGTGTGCTCCAGTGTGAAGCGCCTAGGGGCCAGTGGCAAGTAACAGTGCTGGCTGGGCAGTGCAGTTAGGCACTAATTGAGCATTACCAGGTGCTCCGCCTTGGGCCACCCTGTAGGGTTGAGGGATACACATTTCCCTGGGCACTAGGTGTTGGTCAGCTGACAGTTTAACCAAGTCTCTCCTGGGGGGAGTTGTTTTGTCCAAGGTTAAGCCTCTGCCTGAAGAAGCAGCTTGTCTTTAATAACTAACCACAGCTCTTTGCCTCCATTTGAGAGAGTTATGAAGGATCATCCCAACTCCAAAGATCCCCAGAGAACCAAAGCACCTCTCCAACCGCATCAGTTAGAGGTACTCCCTCTGCTGGGTCCTGCTTCCCACATCTTTCACTAGCAAACTTTGGTCAACATTCTAGCCTGTGAGTTTCAATCATAAGACTATTCCCTGGGAAGTTGGGTCTAAAATAATAATAATAAAAAGAAAATCTCACTATGTCCTAGGTTGGGGAGATCTAACAGTATAGCAGATAAGCTTACTGTCATCATGAAAATTAGTTCCATGGAAGTTAGGGCTCATGAATACAAGGGAGAGCATTAGGAAAGTTCTAAACATAATGGAATGCATAAGGAGGAGGAGGAGGAAAACAAGGAGGAACAGGAAGAGATGGGGAACTTCTGAATACATGAGAAGCTATTGAGGACTACATAGACATCTCTCCTCCTCAGAGAACTGGTCTTTCAGGTACCATTTGCCTCTTAAAGAGACATGGATTCATAGCCTCCCACAGTGCTACATCCTAAGGTATTTTTTTCTGATGGAGAAATCCTTTCTTGTATTTTTTGAAACATTTTTCTCTGGTTCTGTTCTGTACTGTATAGTCATACAGATGAAATTGGCTCCTTTACGAAGCAAGCTAGCCTCCATTTATTTGAAAATGAAAATAATTTACATGTCAAAATCATGTTTTTAGGAGATAATGGGAACTTGAGCATTAACTGGATAGTTGTCGATATTGAGGAGTGTCTTACTTATGATAGTTTGTGCTATGCTTTAAATGAATGTTTTTATTTTAGACATTTAAATTGAAAGGTTTAAGGATAAACTGATAGGATGCATCAAATTTGCTTTAAGATATTTTGGAGGGGTGAGTACGTAGGATGGTAGATAAAAAAGACAGGCCATAAGTTATGGTTCAGGCTGCATAACAATGTCCACTCTACTTTTCTGATACATATAGAAATGTCCCAAGTATTGCAAAATAGAAACATTTTAATATATTTGATCTTACTGTAATGATATACATATGTCATCAAAAAAATTAATGTTGAGCACAGAAAATCTTGGAAAGGAAATCACTAGAGCAGTGGTCCCCAGCCTCCTTCCTTACCTTGTCCCACACTTCTGAAGGTTACTAGTTTTAAACTTTTATTTGGGATGGTTAATCATCTACGTTTACTGATTATCAAGTTGTTAATTGTTTTCCTGTGTTATCTGTGGATCCTTGAAGGACTCAGTAAGCTTTTTCATTTTCTGGCACACAGGCTGCTAGGCAGGCAGATGCTGGACAGACACCCAGTACAGGCTGTTACACTAAGACCACACACAGGCACACAAGCAAACCAACTCACAGGCCACATGGAGGTAAGCATTGTGCCTACACACAGACTGATGGAGACAAAAGCTAAGGCCTCTGACCTCAAGGCTGCATCTATTCAGAATCGCACAAAAGTGGCGTTTTGCCAGCATCACTTGTACAACATTTTACATCACTGCTTATTTTTGTGTTCTCAGGACATCTGATGTCAGCCATCATTAGCTATTCAAGGTTCCCTGGATGGTTGGTGTTAACCACGTTTTAGCTGACTCCTACCGGATATCTATATCAGCATCATTTTGTCTAAACATATATTGGCCCATATGATCATTTGTTCCCTACAAGCCAGAGCTAAGTCTTCAGTGAACTATTTGCATTTTTATTTTGAAACCTAAAATTCATCCCAGCATCTGAATGATTTTCGTTATACAATTATGTTAACAGCAGAACAGACCACCACGGCCAGCACTTCCCAAGTTCATTCAAAGCCACCCATTATCTCCTGTGCTTCAACCTCCACCTGCTTTTAGCTGGTCACCTCCCTACACCTGCGCTCCTGAGCGCACCTGGCCTTTCGCACTGGCAGCTACTATCCTAGGGCTTTCTTCGGTAGGTTTCTCTACTCCATTGGCCACATGCCATTTTCTTTCTTGATATGTCTCCTCATTTTGCAAGATCGCTTCCTAAGAAAAGGACGTAAACTTCCTCAGTGTGTACCTGTCCTAAATGCTCCCTCGCCTCTCATGAGCCTGGTAAGGTTTCTTGTTTCTTTTGTTTCTGTGTGTATGAGTGTTTTCCCTCAGTGTATATAAGCGTACCCATGTCGTGCAATGACCAAGGAGGCCGTAAGAAAGAATTGGATCCCCGGGAACCAGAGTTATGGATGGTTGTCAGCTACCGTGTGGGTGCTGGGAACCGAACCCAGGACTTCTGTAGGAGCAGCAGTGTTCGTAATCACTGAGCTGTCGCTCCAGCCCCCAAACTGACAAAGTTTTTTAAGCTGGGACTCATTTTTCTGCAGAATGCACTGCTGTATTCTTAGCCTTATTTCTTTAACCTCTTTTTCTTTCTCTACACTGTAGTTTATTTTTTATTGTTTTATTGACAATAACATTTTTAATTTCCAACAGTTTATTCTTATTTTTACCCTCTTTTAAAGTGTGTCTTTTGTTTTATGACTGCAATATCTTCTCTATGGTTTTAAAGAAAAAATAATTAGGTTTTTAAATTTTTCTTTTACTTCTTGAGTATTTCTATTCCTTCCACATTTACAGCTTTCTGCCTGCATTTTGTGAGGTTTTTGTTTGTTTGTTTATAGTCCCCACTGTTCCTTGTCTACCTCACCACCCTAGGCTGTTCCCTGTTTTAGGATGCAAGGATCCTAGGCAACCTGTGAAGGACTCTGGGCATGGGTGGGGCTTACAGGATTGTAAAACAACTACCCAGGAGATTGACTGGGGATGCATAGCCAGCTGCTGCATTTACTGCTTTGGGGCCAAGCTACCAGTTCTATCTGGGCTTCCAATTGGCCTCCTCACAACTCACTCTCCTGTCATACTTACGGAAACTCTCAGAGCTCAGCAGTGCAGGCAAATTTCTGTTTAGTCATCAGCAATCAGTCCTTCATTCTCCCCGTTACTTGGAGACTTTTTGAAATTCCTTATCTACTGAGGATTCTCTTCTCATATTTGACATAGTTCTGGGTTTTACCCTTTTGTTTCTTCCTCAAGTTTTAAATTTAGTGCCAAAGAGTTCAATTTATTCTCCTGCCATCTCAGAGTAAGATGAATCTCTTTTATAATTTATTTGCATGCTTATTGTAACAGGGACCTCTGCTTACTCCATCTACTTTTTTCTAGTATCTTTAACCAACACTGCTAGGATCCATAAACACAGATTGGAAATGTGGTCAGCTCCAAAATGAGATGTTGTAGTGACTTAAAATATGACCTTATTTGGGTATAAGGATGTTGCAGGTATAATTAAGATGATCTCATACTGGTAAGAGATACTACCCTAATCCAAAATAGCCAGTGAAAGTAACCCATCCGAAGACACAGGGAGAAAGAAACATAAAGGCAGAGAGTGGTCAAGCAACTGCAGCCAAGGATTCCTGAGCCGTCAAGAAAGTAGGAAGAGGTAAGGAGGGATTCTTCCCCTTTAGTGTCCTAGGAAACTGGCTTCTGGTGTCATCTTGATTTCAAACTTCTATATAGCCTGAGATGATAATAAATGTGTTCTTTTTAAGTCATTTGCATTGTAGAACTTTGTGTAACAGCTCTAGAACAATGCAAATCAAGGAAGACAAGACCTTGACAAGTTTTAAATGCAGAGACATTGAGGCAACCTGTAGAAACACCCCTGCCTTGCAGCAACAGCCATAACAACATTGTGAGAAACTGCCACCTCTGGAAGGAACACACAAGCCAAAGGACACTGGCTGCTGAAAGACAAGTCAGATGGCTGATTCTCCCTGGAACCTGCAGAAAGGACTTCAGTCCTTAGAATCATAATAATGATTTTAGCTCAGTGAGATCAGATTTACAAAACTGTAAAATCATGCTTTCATATCATTTTAAGCCAATAAGATTTGTGAAAATTCATTACAACAGCCACAGGAAACTAATGTCTTATCCCTTCCTACAAAACTGTAGGCTCACAGCTCATGCACAGGCGCTGCACATGTAGCTCGGTGATAAGAGTGCTTGCCTAGCATGAGCCTTACCCTGGGTTTGATTCTCAGCACTAAAAAAGGGGGTTCAAAGCATAATACCTGAGCTGGGAAACAGTAACTTCTGAGTACCCCAGAATTCTCTTTGCTGTTATAAATGCTAATCGAATTCTATAGCCAACATTAATTTTTGTAGTTGAACCCTGGTGTCATTTTCTCACACTGAATTTACAAAAAAACAAAAGTGGTAAGTGTACATAAAGAGACAGCAATTTCATATCGCTGGCCCCTCATAGCAACGTCTCAGGAGGCATGGGCCTTCGGGCAGGAAGAACTGAGTTCTAACCCCCATTTTGATCCTTACAAGCTGTGTGACCCAGAATGAGCTGTTTTAAATCATAAGCTTCAACTTCACCAGTAAATCAAAGCTAGCAGCAGTGCCAATCTCCTGGGGTGACCATGTCATCTAAGTGAGATGATGACTAACGGCACTTAGCATAGTATTTGACTATCTTAAACTTGGAACGGGAAGGAGCAGACTGACGTTGGGTTTTCGTGGGTTTACTCCAGAAACTCAACACTTCCTAATACTCTTCCCAAAAGCTTGGGCTGAAATTGACTCTCCCTCTTTTTACGTACACTATAGATACGGTACCTTTGAATATACTAAATAGGTATGTATTGAATCTATATGTGAATCACAAACACTACCAGCATAGCATGAGAGGAGGTTTAAATAATCAAAACCTGAATTCAGTGGTTTTTGTTTGGCAATCCTTCTCCCTCATCTCATCTCTGACTGGAACAGAGATCCTGGATGCTTAAAGATGATAAAGTCCTCTGTGCTGCTGCTGCCTGCCCTTTCTCCCATCCTTGCTCTCCAGCCTACAGCACATTCTACACTTACAGATGTTTTCGGGCTATCAGCTGCCTACTCTCTCTTTGTTCTCCTAACAGAAACTTACCTGATTTCAACACATGAAGAAGAATCTTAGTTTCTTTGTCCTACTCTAAGCAACCTATGTCTCCACCTCATGCTTCCTTAAGAGATTATCTAGCTAAGAAGAAGATTGGGCTGTGGTCAGGGCTGGAGAAATGGCTCAGCAGGTAAGAGCACTGGCTGCTCTTGCAGAGGACCAGGTTCAATTCCCAGCACCCACAAGGTGGACAATGACCAGCCATAACTCCAGTTCAGGGGATCCAACGCCCTCTTCTGACCTCCATGGGTATTGCACACACATAGTGCACTTAAATATATGCAGACAAAACACTCGTACATTAAAATGGACCATGGCACCTCATTCAGTTGGACCTAGACTTGAGACCTCACTTGGCCACTTAAGAGCAAGTTGTTCAACATTTGAGAATTCTCTACAAGGTGGGGGAATATCCAGGTAAATGCTACAGATGCTGTATGGAAAACACTTGGCAAAATTCTCAATACCTTAAGGTTAATAACAGTACTGTGACACCAACATCATTATCACTCTATTGCTTCTGTTTTCTCACCCAAAGATATCCTCCAGTCTCTCTTGGGTCTGTTTTCCCAGCTGGACCCTTAGGATCCCTCTCCAAGGGCATTCCTCTCCTATGCTGAACTACAGCCTCTACAATGTTAAGTGGATAGCTGGCCCCTTCAGTTTATATCATGTTAGTCACTGAGTCAAGCAAAGGCTGCCTTTCAATATGGCATCAATTAATAAAGACCTAACCTGCCCCCTACCTGGCAGAGATGATGAGAGCTTATTAAAATAATGTCTTCACAGTACTTACCAGCCCCTTGAAAGACATTCACTAAGTAAACAGTGATATTTTATTTTCACGCTGTTTGTTTTAGTTCTTAGTGCACACTCTCTGGATTGCTTTAATAGGTCCACTGCAACGCCTCTCACTATATGGGTACTTGTTAAGTGCTACCAAATGCAGAAAGCCAGCAAATGCTGCTGCGTGTGCCTCTGCATCACAGTGCCCACCTTCCCTTCTTCTCTCTCCCTCCCTCCCTCCCCCTCCCATTCTTGCTATGGAGTCTAGGGCTCTCCCTTTTTGAGGTTTCCAATATATTGATTTTCATCCTTGGGTAATAATCACACAAGAGGCTTCCTGATGTACTAGATGATCAGACTGTGTGTG
>NW_008336313.1:834230-848138 GCF_000622305.1 Nannospalax galili | reverse complement strand
TAACAAATACACGGGATTGGAGATGTAAAAATCAAGCAGAGTCTTTACTTTCCAGCCAGCTGGGGTCGACCGGCTTCCCAAGACATGCAAGTCTGGTCAGAACGATCGACCCCCATTCAGTTTCAGATACAGATTATATAGGCCCACATAGTCATTACACAAAAAGCATTCCTCAGCAGACACTTTGATCAAACATCTTCTAAAAGCTATAGTTTCGGTTAAACATCTTTTCCAGGAAGGCTAGATCTGGTGTAAGCCTGGTGCAACTTCCTTCTTTTTGTTCCTTATCGGTTATCTGGTATGTGCAAACAGGCCTACAGGACACATTGTAAATCAACTGAGTCAGGGGTCCAGGGTCCAGGAAGGAGGTTTACAGCACTTCAATTCTTAACATTTCAACTAGGTTAATCATCCATGTGTGGTAGATACAATCAGGCAGAACAGGCAAGCTTAGCAAGTAAATCTAAATCAACATTTTCAACAGAGTTTTCTATCAAAATGCAGAGTTCTTACAGCATTCATCAAGGTATTTCATTTTTTTTTCCCAACAGAATCTAGGGCTCTCCCTTTTTGAGGTTTCCAATATATTGATTTTCATCCTTGGGTAATAATCACACAAGAGGCTTCATGATGTACTAGATGATCAGACTGTGTGTATTTTAAACCAGTTAAGCAAAAGTCTATGGGGTGGGGCCTTGGTCTCAGTGTTTCCTAAACTGTTCCAGATGGTCCCCATATGTGGCCAAGGCTAAAAACTACTACACTCACCAGACTTCTGTACACTCTTTGAGCTCCTAATCATGTAATACTCATAAACAGGCAAGTTGGTGCTTAATATTTTATTTCCACTCAACTAAGAACTCCTCACTGTAATATCCCTTGTTCTTCTTTTCTATTGAGAAATAATAGGACCTGATAAAGACTGTGCATTAAATCTATATTTCCTTAGATGAGAGTATACCTTCTCCAGCTCCAAAGACTCTCGGGGCACCTGGCTTTTATAATTGTACAGAATTCTTATTAATTCTATCCATCGATTGCTGATTATCTCAGTGAACAGTGATTTTGCTTATGTCTGGCAGGGAGAGGCCATCAGTGTAGTGGGATGGTGCTGCGGTCACAGAGACACAGGCCAAGCTATGGCTATTCAAAAGAAAGCCTAGGATGAAGGGACAGAATGGGAAGCACTCAGGCCTTCTGGGCACACAGAGCCAGGTTCAAGCAAGTCTCAAACACCAAGTGCTCCTCATTCCAGCCAGGTGTCCTTTCTCAGGGATGGAAGGTAAGAGAAAGCATGATGCTTAGAACTCAGGTTGTCAGGGTCACTGAAGGACATGATGTAAAGCAACTCATGACTGTGTTAGTCAGCTTGGACTTCCATGATGAGGTGCCATTGACAAAGGATCTCAAACATTGGACATCTGTTTTGTTCATCATTTTTGAAGCTGGAAGTAAGGTGTCCTCATGTTTCTCCTGAGGTAACTCTTCCTGGCTTGGAGGGCTGCCCTCTGTTCTTACAAGAAGGAGAAAAAGAGGCTGAGAACGTCCTAGTGTGTCTTCTAACAAGGACACTGCCCATTTCCTATTCGGACTCGCCCTTGAGCCCTCGTTTTACCTTAATTACCTCCCTGTTGCTCTATATTCAAGCATAGTCAGAGTGGGGCTTCAGCAGAGAAATGATGTGTGGGTCCACAGCAGTAACAAGCACATCTTAAGTTTAGTTAACGTGAGTTTAGTAATGTAAAGACTGCACCTGCCTCTCTCCCTCTGTCCCTTACATTCTCCTCCCCTCCCTCCTTTGAGAGACTCAGAAAAGCGTCAAGGAATTTTGTTGCCCATTCGTATGCTGATGGACACTTAGCTTGCTTCCAGATATTGACTAGTGTGAATTGTGCTGCCAAAAATACATAACCAAATAACATGAGAGGGCAGCTGTCTCTTTGACATACTTTCCTTTCTTTTAAATGTATACCCACTAGTGAGATTGCTGGGTCATATGGTAGTTCTAGTTTTAATTTTTGGAAGAACCTCCATAGTGTTTTCCATAATGGCCATACTAATTTACATGATTGCATAAAGAAAATGGAATCCACATACACAGTAAAATAACATTTCACCATAAAAAGGATGAAATCCTATCATTTATGTCAAATCCATGGATGGAACTAGAAATCTTTATGCAAGTGAAATAAGCAAGCACAGAAAGACAAACACCATACAGTCTCTTATGCTAAATCTAAATAAGGCTGATGGCAGAGGTTAAGAGAGGAATGGTTGGGAGAGCAGGGGGCGTGGGTAAGCAGAGGATTGGTCAGTGGGAACGAAGTTATAGTTGGACTAGAGTAAGAAGTTCTGGAATGTGGGATGACAGACAGTAACAACAATGTAGTGAATATTTCAAAAAGCTAGAAAAGATTTCAAATGTTTTCACCACAAAGATTTGATAAATGCTTGAGGAAATAGATGTGCTGAAATTGATTCAAATATAACAATGTGATATACCAAAATTCTGCATGGTTAGGCTGGATGTGGTGGCAAATGCCTTTAGTTCTGGGACTGGGGAGGCAGAGGCAGGTGGATCTCTGTGAGCTTGAGGCCATCCTGGGCTACATAGCTAGTTCCAGGTCACCCAGAGCTACGGGGAGACCCTGACTCAAAAAGTAACAACCACAAAAAAATTCCACATGGTGCCCTATAAGTACATACAGTTTTAAGACTTTGTGTCTGTTAAAATTTGTAACTAAAATAAATGAATAAATACAAAATTTAAAAAGGGATTTCTTAGGCAAACAAAGATAAATGAGTTGAAAGAAGAAACAGCAAAATTTGCTCAAAAGCTTGATGAAAACCTTACCAGTTTCATTAAAACTTAAAAGTGGGTAATGGCAGGCATGCAAGCCAGAGTTTGGCCACATTGTAACAGTGAAGGTCACCAAGCTGAGAACTTCAGACTTTCCCTTTGGATAGTAGTTATCTTTTTCTAGATTTCTCAGCTAGATGGTTGGTTCTTAAGGGCAAGGGCCTTGCCAAATGTCTCTTTACAATCCACCCCAAGCCTAGAACACTGCCTGAAAATGCCACATAGTTTGGCACATATAAAAGCCACCCTGTCTTTTGCATGTTGTGCACAGTGTGACTTACAGCCACCTGGAGCCTCCTTTGATCAAATCAGCATGCGAGATCCAGCAATGTTGTCTTGAGACTCCATCCCTACCGCCTGCTTCTGGATTGCCCAAGAGCCCTGGTTCTTAAATGCTCCAGAAGTCCTCTTCCACCAAGTGAGAGGGGCCTAGTGTCAGCTCAGTGCAGCAGGCTATCCCATTGCCTGTGGGCGTTTGCGTACAGTCTCCCTCTTCTCATCTGCAATGGTCTGTCACAGAACACTGTGGCAAAGCCTCCCTAGCTTTGGCCTATGTTCTGATCTGGCTAGCCTGTCTCCTGTCCCAGTGAGCTCCTCTTCTTGCATGCTGGGCTCCCTCCAGGAGGCCTTCAGTGGCAATGCTAGCTCCAGGCCCGAACCCTTGGTCCTACAGCAACACTGAATTAGAATTTCTAGAACCATATTTTCTACCTTGTTGGTTTGTCCCTCAAGGGCATATATGCTGGAACTTGATCCTCACTACAACAATATTAGAAGATGATAGGACTTGTAAGAGGGGGAGCCGGGCATGGCTGACTAAATCAGGACTGCCAGTGAGTGCTTCAGAGTCTCAAGGAGTAGACTAGTTCCCATCAGAGTAGATAACTGTGAACCTAAAATCTCTCGGAACCCTTCTGCACAATCCGTTCACTGCTTTTGAATGCCCTCCCGTCATGCAATGCCATCAGCCATGCCGTGCCATAACCAGAAGGCCCTCGCTAGAGGCTGAACAGGTGGAGCTGGTCAAGCTTGGACTTTTAGCCTCCAAAACTGTGAGCCAACTGAACCTCTTCTCTGTATAGAAATACCCAGGTGTAAGTCTTTTGTTATAGCAAAACTAAACAGATGAAAATGTACCTCCAGTTGCCATTTCCTTACTGGTTTGAATGTTTCTTCCAGTGACCAATTTCTGTGTTTCCCCTTGAACTTTGTGATATTTTTGTTAATAATCTGCAAAGCACCAAGCTTTATTCCTCTCCCTCACTTGGGCAATCTGAATTAATTGCATAGATGGGTCTGACCTCTGAAACACAAATGCCTGTTAAAAATAAAAGGCTGATTATTATATAATGAACTATATTCAGTTTACTAAATAGTTAATGTAAACATAAATATATGTATATATTTATGCTGAATAGATGTGTAATTTATGCTAATGATAATTGCAAATACTACAAAGACAGAATAACGTCTCTGCAGTGGTGCTATTTATTATCAATGCTTCATTCTCTTCTGCTCAAGTCAGAGAGTGACAATTTGACATGCCTTGGGACTATGCTGAGTAACAGAGACAGAGCAATGGCTGTGACAGAATCTTTGTCTTCAAACAGATTAGAGTTTAGATGGAGAGAAAGGTACATTTATAGTGGTAGCCTTTATCATAAGAAGCCCTAACTCAGGAATGATGGAGGGGACATTGGTTTCTCATGATGCTGCAGAGCTTTCTTATTGTGCTTGTCTCCATGTTAGCTGTGTGCTCAGCATGCCCGTATCTAGAACCTGCATTGGTCCTTAATTTTTTAGTCACTCCTTGTGAGGTATGTTAGGTATATCAGTTAGACTTGGCTTCATTCTGATGCTGAAACAAAATGACCCCTGAGTCTCTGCATGAGTCTTTGTGTTTCTTTGACATGCCTTAGCATATTAAAGTTTGGGGGGGTTTTGCCCACAGGAAGCCTAGTGTGATAGGGACCAGAGGCTGCTCCATATGAACACCTGGGGATCCAGCATCTGTGGGCATGTTACTCATTACAAAGAGAAGGTACTGCTATCATCCCAGCACATGGTATTGCGGAAGGTGTATTGTATACCACCATTTAACTGTTGCTACCCAGAAATTATTTGTCAACATGACTAATAGATCTCCAAACTAACTTCAAGAAAAGCTGGAAAACTGGAGAACCAATAGGTATTTAGTGATTATTACTGTTGTTACTAGGGTAGGGATTTCAGAGCATGAGCTTTGACTCTTTTGAAGGCTAACTGTTAAATATTTCTAGGGTCTGCATGGAGAAAGGTTCAATACCCCCTTTCCTGTTGCATTTTAAACATAAATATTGTATAAAATGCATGAAATAAAAATGGAGGCCAGGTCTGGGCGTGGTGGCGCACACCTTTAATCCTAGCACTCGGGAGGCAGAGGCTCTGTGAGTTCAAGGCCAGCCTGGTCTACATAGTGAGTTCCCGGACAGCTGGGGCTACAGGGAGACTCTGTCTCAAAAAAAGACCCCCCAAAATTTTTTTTATCGAATTTTTGTGTATTTCATACAGAACATCTTTTTTTTTGGTCATTTTGAGACAGGGACTCCCTGTAGTCCCAGCTGGCCTGGAACTCAGAGAGATCTAAAAAAAAAAAAAAAAAAAAATGGAGGCCAAACTACTGTCTATGCTCATGACTGAGGATACATTGTGTGACAACTTGTTATCTTATAGCCAAGTGGATCCAGTATTGGAATCGAGGATTCCTCTGACATTTGGACTAGATTAGACTGAGGACATGGGGAGACAGAAGCTCTGTCTTCTGTAAGATGATGGTGAAACAAGGGATGTTGTATCATTGCAGGATGGCTGATACTGGAGAGAGGAAGGGCAAAGCGGGAATGAGCACAGCCTCCCAGTTACTCCTACCCTCTTGCCAACTAGCTACAGGAGGGTCGTGGGTAAGGAAGCACTGAGAAACACTGATAGGCTCTGAAGGGATACTCAAGCAGGGCAGAGTTCCTTATTCACATTGCTAATTATGCCATTTGGGTCTGTCACAAGCCCCTCTCAGGGTCAATTTCCTCATCTGTAAAACGACAACTATAATAGCTCACAATATCTCCTCTTGGGTCTTTACAACCTCTGGAAATTAGGAGATGTGCTGGACTTGTAATGAGGGAGAGCTTTTCAAATGCCTTCTATAAAGTGCTCGTGAATCCTTGAGACAGAACTACTTACTGGTTTACAAAGGCCACATGGCTTTACACACATTCTCTACCTCAGCACTCATAATTTTCAAATCTTCTGAGTTGGTTCTCTTAGAAACCTGCCCCGCTGTCACTCAGCAAACATTTCCTCAACAACTCTCCACAGTTCTTGTTGCTCACAGAGAATATCTGAAAACAATTTTCCATCAAAGCCATCCACTCAAGATTTTCCATGGAAGTTGCTGCTTTAACTCTTTCCTGACTACCTCCATGTGGGTTTGACTGACAGCAGAGAATGGGGAAATTGGGACCTAAGTCACAACAGCAATCTTCAGAAAAGTGAACCTCGGTTTCCTGAGGAAGGCCTAGTCTGTGCCCCAAGGTTGAATCTCGCTTCTTGGATAAGAGATTGGTATTTTTTTCTTAATCTAAAAGATTTTAAAGTAGAAATGTTTTAAATCAAAGTATTAAATTATACAATTACATGTGTAGACACTGCCATTGAGGGAGTTATTTTTGTGGTTAGGCTGTATCCAGCATAAAAATATTTACTGCTCTGAAATGTCAATATGAAATAATCAGAATCTAAAATTAAATATTTACTGTATAATCAGCCTGCATTCATCCATTGACAATGTTCTCTAAGAAACACTGATTGCACTAAATTTGACCACCTGGATTTTCCTAATATTTTCAGGCTTAGGGGAAAAAAAACCAAAGCCTCATTCATAGGCATATTCTAACAACTTTCCAGGATTCTTACGGACCAGGAAAGTATGCGACAATATGATTGTAGTTAGCTTAAGTAGCACACATGCCCTGGATAGAACTAATATCTGTGTCTTTCCCCCAAAGAAAACTGAATTTTAAAACCCGACCCCTAATGTGATGGCATTTGGAAGTAGGGCTTTGGGGCATTTGGGAGGTTAGAATCCTTATCTAAGGACATGAAATTAGTGTCCTTACATAACAGAGCTCAGGAAAGCCCCTTACTCCTCTGTCGGATGAGATGAGATGTGAACCAGAGTGTACCCTCACCAAATGTTTACTTTACTGTCATCTTGATCTTGGATCTTTTAGTCACCCAAACCAAGAAATAAATGCCTATTGTTTACCAGTCCATGGTATTCTGCTGGAGCAGCCCAAAAATTGAGGAGGTCAGCTAATAGCCCTTGGCCCTATCTCCTAAGTCTAACTTCAAGGCAATAATTTACTGTCATTACAACTTTACTAATTCTCATAAAAACAAAATAATAATAAATGACTCCGTGAGACAGTAGAGATGTACATGTGGTCCAGGTTCTTAGAGGGCTTCCTCTACTGAGAGTCCAATAAATAAACAGTGAAGACAATGCATTGTGACAAATGCCATGTTCAGTGTCAGCTCAGTGGCAGAGGTTTATGGGAGCCAGAAGAGGACCATCAAACTCACTGTAAACTATTATTCTAAAATGAAGCCAAGAGCAAGTTTATTAATCTTACATAATGGGAAGAACAAGCTTAATTTTAACTTCTTATGAAAACTTCATTTTCACATTTATTTTTTTAAAAGAAGAACACGGGTTCTGGCAATTCCATACTGTAGAATCAGGCTAGCTAAGGGGAAGCCTCCTGAAAGTGTTGGACAAAGCGAGAGACCTAGAAAGTTCTCAACTAGACAACAGGGGCTCTGGCCGTAAGCTGTGTAATCTTGGGGTAAAACACAATGCTTTTTCACAGCAGCTGTTTTGTTGTTTGGAAAGCAAAAAGACCCAACCTCTTATTGCTTAGACTCCCGCCACCTAGACAGTATGACATTAACTACCAACTGTTTTCATATTTTCTTAATTAAAACTGATCCTAGAAATGCTTCTAAAGGGAATCATACTAGTCTAATTCAATTACAGATATCTTTTGTTTATTCGACACTCAATGAAATAATCTGAGAGGTTAAGAGCACAGGTGTCTGGGACCATTAGAACCTACTGTCACCTGACCAGCTATAAAGCCATGAGTAATTTGTTTAATTTCTGGGCCTTTCATATGTAAAATTAAAAAGTTAAAGCTTATTTCAGGTGGAAGTCATGAGAATTAAACAAGATTATACTGTACGTTTAGTAATGTGCTAGGTACAAAGTGATTGTGAGAAAACAGTATTATTTTTGAGTACTTCTGTGGATCACATCTGCCCAAGTTGGTGAGGAAAATCTTCATTCCCCACTAATAACCTGAAAGAGACACAATACACTATATCTACACTCCATAGCTCCATAGAGTATAGGAAGCACAATATCAACCTCAAAGTATGAAACTGTTAACTAAGAACAAAGTCCAGAAGAGGGGATGTGTCATCTGGAGTTAAGGCCCAAGGGAGCTACTTGGGCACACAAAGCATCAAAGGGGCACAACTCTCATGCTGTGTTAGATTAGAAAGAGTACCAGTCAGATGGGTGCACAGACAAGGTCAGCAGGAAGCAGGGGTCTCCTTGGGAAACATCCCATAGAAAAGTTTGGGGTTCCACCTCAAAAGTCCCCAATGGCGATACTTCAAAAGTTGATCTACTATGAGTTCATTTACAACTTTTCCAACTTTAGATTTCCTACTATGTCAGATTCCTCAGTACTCTGTTGATGCTTCAGTCCACATCAGGAAGGACTAGTGGTCTGCAAGGCAAATATGGCCTGAGGTTCAAGCTCGGAATGGCTTGAATATGTTTATGTGGTTGTATTTTTTAAAATTAATTGTTCTATTTATTTTTTTTTATGTATCTGAGTGTTTTGTGTTTTTGTTGTTTGTTTGTTTTTTGTCTTTTTGAGACAGGGTCTGCTTGTAACCCCAGTTGTCCTGGAACTTGCTATGTAGACCAGGCTGGCCTTGAACTCACAAAGATCCACCTGCCTCTGCCTCCCAAGTGCTGGGATTAAAGACATGCGCCACCACGCCCAGCTTTGTATCTTGAGTGTTTTGCATGTGTGTATGTAAGTGCACCATGTGCATGCAAAGCTTGCAGATACCAGAAGAGGGCATCAGATCCTCATGGAACTGGAGTTACAGGCAGTTGTAGACTGTCGTGTGGGTGCTGGGAACTGAACCCCTGTTCTCTGCAAGAGCAGTTATTACTCTTAACTTGTGAACCAGTTCTCGGGGTCCAGTGGCTGCATTTTAATTGGTTGTTCTTGTAACTAAATACTCAGTTTCACCCCTTTGCCACAATGCATAAAATACAAGCTGATCCTTTAAGATCATTTATTTTCTGAACTGATTTAACTGGACAATGTTCAGCTACCATTGTTTGTATTAAAATGCTGATGTGCTGACTACATTTGAAAAGGTTGGTTCTGTGCTTACCACGTGCCTGGAATTGTCTTCTCCCTAAAAACAGTCCTTCCATTCCAAGGTCCCTTTACATTTTGCAGCAGGCTCAGAATTGAAAGACTTGAATATACTTTCAGAGTTTCTCTTAGATAGTATTATAAAATGGATTTAATAGAACTTTCTTTTTCTGCTAGCATTAAGTCAACAATACCACTCATATCTGTTTTCTTTGCCTGAAAATAATTTCCTTCTTTCCTAAGTCAATGTAGATTGTAAATTTTGGTGATGACCCGCATTTAAAAGGCATACAAATGACAGGAAATTGAGCAGGATGGTGTGTTCTCTAATTCAGCAGTAAACCCAGGGGAACAGAACAGGACAGGAGGGGTGACACTGCTTCAGTAAGGTTTGCAGGGATCCGGCCTTTTAATGTGTTGTTTCTACCCTGGCTGCAAAGCTTGCTCTTCTCTGAGTGGGGCAAGATGGCCCACCACCACACTGTTCAAAACCCTTGAGTCAAAGAGAAAGAGAACATTATTGAAAAATTGTGGCTGTGTAATGCCCCCAGTGAGCACTGCTAGGCTATCTGTTATTATTAATAAGTAGGTAATTTTCAAGGGTCTGGTGAAATGCCAGTTATTTAGTCTGTGCTGAATAAAAATAATTTCAGTGGCAGCGAATTGTGAAATCAATGTAAAGATGCATGTCTGATCATCTTGGTGGCCCTAGGACTATGGCGCCTATTATCATAATGAGTGTACCAGGATAGTTACACTTGAAAGAGAAATTTTTTTGTTTTGTTTTATGAGCTAAAGATTGTCTTAAGGATTTCAATTCCAGTAACTTTTGAATTCCACGCATAAGTCAACAGCAGATTCTTCCAACCCCTGTACTATTTTTTGCCTGTAGCCAAATCCATTAGATGTATTTCCATGTCATGTGTGCTTAAATAATGTGGCAGGACAGGGCCTTGGCTTAGAAACTGACATCATTCCTCCAAGGAGGCTTCTATCACAATCATTTCTTACAGAAATCATATCTTGTGCTTTCCCTCTGTTGAAATGGGTGACATTGTTAAAAATTTATTTCTGCTGCAAGAAAATCTGATTCTTGGTTTATTGTGTCAAACAGCTGCTAATATACGGTACTGGGCAACTGTCCAGCTGTGAGGTTCACACAAATTAATTTAACCCTCCAGTACACTGTGAGGCCAATTAGAATGGTCCCTCAGGTGTGGCAGTGGTGGGGGAAGGGCTGGCACCCAGAAAATTTGATGAGGGTCCAAGTCATATCAGGAACAGTTTCCAAATGGAGAGTTACAGTGTAAAATATGTTTATGACAGTTTGAATACATATACACGAGAACAGTGCTAAAGGGGAATTATAATAACACTTAGATGTACATCAGTTTACAGAATGCAGTATGTGCGTTTCAAAGCATTTCCGAGCGTTTGATTATAACCACATTAGAACCTCCTCAAAAAGCTCCCTTTGCCTGTCCTCCTGTCGATTTCCCCTCTTTGTACTGTTCCTACTGAGAAAGTGCTGAAAACTTAAACTTGGAACATAAAAATGTGAGGTAAAAATTTGCAGCCATGTGCTATGCCTCCAGTGGTCCACAGACCCTGGTTTGAAGAACATTGAATTAAACATTCAGTCACTGTAGGTAATTATATTAAGCCGTCATAAAGTTAGCATGGAGCTCTCATAGCTTTGTCCATAGATTATATATTCACCCACGTGATTCAGAATATGCATGCCAGTGTTTAGGATTATAATTAAATGCAAAAATAAAAAGAAATTATCATAATATTCTCACACACCAATGATGTCCTAAGAATTTTCTGGGGTCTTCAGACACGGAGTTTGAGTAGCACCAGATCAAATCCAATTTCCAAGTGGCTTGAGTCAAGCTGAAAGGGACTCTAGGACCTGTAGTCTCCTTTTCTCTGAGTTCCACTTCAGCTGATGAGGACTTTTAAGAAGCGATGGCACATGATGTACATAGCACACACTTTGGGGTGGAAAGACACAAGTTTGAGTTATGACTCTGCTTTGCTACCACATCACCACCAACTTCCCATGGACAGTTTACTCTCTGTAATAATCACCCTCAGAATTTAGCTGAGATGCATTTCAGAATGATGCATTTCCTTAGCTCATAAACAAGGAAGTCTGTCTTATGTGTGCTGACTGAACTCTGCATTCAACAACAATTAGAATATTAATAATTCATAATAATAATGATGCAATAGCAGCTAATGCTCCCTGAACATTGATCACGGACCTATAACAGGCACAGCCAGCACCTTACTTGTGTTACCTCATTGAAGCTTCAAAACTCCCCTGTAAAGCAGGTGCTGCTGTTGTCATTTTTGAGATGAAGAAATTAGAACAGAACAATGCTATTCGACAGAAGCACAAGGCACATATGCCCCCTTCAATCTTCCAGTATCCATATTAAGAAAGTAAAAAACATTTCATTTAAATAAAATCCTACACAGTGCAATGGTTAAAATGAAATGCAGTTCTATAGAAACAATAAAGCTGAGTTTAATGAAAAAATATTGTGCACTGCTTCCATTTTTAATTTAAATTTAAATTAATTAAAATAAAAGATAAGACATTCAGTTTCTCATTCATACTGACTGTATCTCAAGTGCTCAAGTGTCTTATGTAGCTAATAGCCCCCAAATTGGAGAGCCCAGACCTGCTGTGATGATTTGTATATTCATTTGACTATTTACTGACTATCTCTTAAAAAAGAGGTGCTACAGGGCGGGGGATGTAACTCAGTGGTAGAACACTTGCCTAGCGTGTGTGAGGTGTTGGGTTCTATGCCCAACACCATAAACTAAACTAAGTATAAATGAAAAAGTAATACAAAACAGGCGCTGATCTCTAGAGACATGGTAATATGCAAAACAGACAAAATCCCAGCAACAGTAAAGCTTTAATTATAGCAGAAATGGGGGAGATAATAAACAACTGAAGACACAAGGTGACATTCAGCACCATGAAAACAGCAGGAGATATGATGGGCAGGCTGCTCCCTCAGTCTGCACACTGCCCACGTCCAGAGAGCACAGTTGATGCTGGCTCTGCTGAGTGCCAGCCCTTGGACTTGTACAAAAGCAATAACCCTTGGGGTGTGGACTGATTCTTACACAGGGTGATCAGGGGAGGTCCTCCAATAACGGAAGATCATCTCAGCAAATTTTGACCAGCATGAGGAAGCAAAACACACAGTGTCTGAAAGAAGTATTTTTCAGTCTGGAGAAAAACCACCTCAAAAGTCTAAAGTAGGAGGAGCACCTAGCAGCTGTAGGAACCACACTCCCTAAGCAGCAGGTGAGCAGGATCAAGGTAAGGCTGGTCAGGGTGGAGATATATATATATATATCTCCATGTTTATTTTAACAGCTACATAGAAACATAACAAACAATCATCCTTCAGAAAACTATGACTATACTGCACTAAAATCCATTGAATTTTGTAAAAGGGCAAATATAGAACAGGAAAAATACGTGTTTCCTCAGACATGTTTTTGAAACTTTTATCATAATGGTGTGTGTGAGCAGGTATGCTTACAAGCACATGAGCTCCAGCATGAAATTGTACATGTGGAGGTCAAAAGACAAGTTGGTATGTCAGCCCTCCCCTTTCACCTTTGCGTGACTTCCTGGGATTGAACTCAGGTTGCCAGAATTTCCTAGCAAGTACCTTTACCTGCTGAGCCATTTCACAGGCCCCATAGACTTCTCATTTCTTTATAGTGAAAACACTCAAAGATAATTTTCTAGCTTTTTGTAACATAGTAGTATATCACTCAACTTCTATGAGGTGGAATAATTTATATTCCACATATGAGTGGAATCAGTTTGGTATCGTTTCTGTGACTGGCTAGTTTCACTTAATATAATGGTCGCAGGTTCCATCCATATTGTCACAAATGACAACATTGCATTCTTTGCATAGCTGAATAATATTTCATTGTGCATGTGTAGCACATACATCTTCTCTTTCCATTCTTCAGTTGATAGGTGCATAGGTTATCAATTTCATGACCATTTTCAGTGTTTAAAGAGTTATAAGTAACCAGGACTGGAGAGCTGGCTCAACGGCTAAAACCACTTGTTCTTGCAGAGAACCTGGGTTCAATTCCCAACACCCACATGATGGCTAACAACAATCTATAACTCCAGTTTCAGAGAATTTGATGCCCTCTTCTGATTTCTGCAGGCATTTCACAACATGTGTGCTCTCACACACATGTAGACATGTGTTTACTCATACACATAAAACAAAAATAATAAATAAAATATTTTTAAAGAATTATAGGAAAATATTAAGTGTAATACTGCAATAATCAAGGGAAAATGAAGTGATAGATATGAATGGGACCATAGTACAGAAAATTATGAAAATCATTGGCGTGTGGATATAGTTTTCAAGGAAGAGTCAATGCATATGCTAAAGGACTAGAGGCAAGAGAAGTAGGGAGAACAGGGAGGGAAGAAGGAGCAGTGGGGAGGGAGGGAGAGAAGAGAAGGCAGGGAAAGAG
>NW_008336313.1:813290-834092 GCF_000622305.1 Nannospalax galili | reverse complement strand
GGATTTTTTTTTTTTGGAGGTGAGCTCAAATCAAGTTTTACTTTTTGAACAAATTATGGGTGTGCAGATTGAAGTGATCATTTAATTACCTAGTAGAATATTGAATCATAAGTTAAAGTGATATGTCAAGGCTGAAGACAGAAACACAGGAATTGTCAGGGTGTCTTTATGCTTATGGGGCTGATTAAATCTCCTAAAGGCTGAGTGGTTGTCACAGCTGAGAAGCAGCCCAGGGTGTGGCAGAAATACTGACAAGAGAGGATCAGCCTAGGAGCATGAAGACAGAGAATGGGTACAGAAAAAAAAAAAAAATTAGAAAAAATGCTGACTGAGAGCAAATGAGGAAAACATTGAAGGAAGTTTCTGGCACAGGTCATCCTGAAGAGCCATGCTATTCCCAGTGGGATTTTCTCCAATAGACTCTAAGACTCACGGAACATAGTGGAACGGGGCAGAGAGACTGCTAAAGCATCTCTCAGGTCTCATCAATGAAGCTCCCTAGTGCAAGAGGAGGCAATGAACGCAAAGGGCCGCAAATGGCCAAAGCCTAGAGAATAAGAGTCTGCAAAGTGTGGGTCCCTGGACAGGACTCCTGTATTAAACTTCATCCAACCAGCACTTAGGGACCATTGCAAAGAAGGGCTAGAGAGATTGCAACAGCCAGGGGAGGAGGAGCATGACCATATGGAAATAGTCTTACAGACTCCTGGGACCTGCTCATATGAACCTCCAGCAATGGTGTCAGCATGCACAAGACCCATGCGAACTCAAGCAGACAAAAACCCAGCATAGAACTGTGGACATGGGCAGCAGGCCCTAATCTTCGCCAAAGAATCATTTGGGCAGCTGATTACTACTGGGTAAGGAAGAGCTGATCTTTTTTAAGGGAGTGACTCTCTAGACCCCAGGGAACGAATTTGCACTGAGGGACATCTAGGGACACTAACTTGACTCCATAGACCTTACCATAAATGACAGAATGCATGAAATCCAGTGGTGGGGCTATGGGAGGGGGCCGATGGGGGAGGGGCAGAAAGATGGTTAAGATGTTGTGTATGAAATACAAAAATTCAATATACAGAAAAAGAAAGGCTTGAGAGAGAGAGAGAGAGAGAGAGAGAGAGAGAGAGAGAGAGAATCTAACACAGGGCAAAGGCCAGGCTGTTTTGTTTGCAAAATCTCTCTGGCCACTCGGTATATATTCAGTGAATAAATGCATATTTATTAACTTATTTTATTGATCAAGGAAACAAATCCCAAGGTCAGTAGTAAAATAGTAGCAAATGGGATTAGAGCTCAGATGTGTGTGTTGTACAAACACAGTGTTGGTATCACCCATGCAAATGCATGCTTCTCTGTTTAAGTTGTCCAGGAAACAAGCATCTAAGCCAAGCCCCGCCCCCTTAGGAAGCTGCGTGGCCACGTCCCGCTTTGCTGGCACCATCCCTAGGTTTCTAAATTTGCTTCACAAATCTAGATGAGATGAAGGAAGACGAGCAATGAATTATATTTACCTTGTGTCTCTGCCTTGGTAGGAGTTCTAATGTCTAGTTCTAATGTTTCTCTGAGCACACATTTAGAAGATAATGAAGTATTGGGTCTCTTCATCTTCCCTTGCCTGGTTTTCTTCACCTGAACACACTCCTCACAGATCTGGTATTAGATAGAGTCCTACCAGACTTTAAGTCACTGCACTTGGCTTTTCATTGTAGTGAGTCCCTCAACTCAGAAAATGAATGGGCCAATCGTCTGTAGCTATCACTAAGTGCAAGCTACCTCCTCTAGCTGCCCCTAAAGGCACAAGAAGATCTAATACTTGTCTGTTTTTATTTCATGAGGATTTCCCACATTTTTAAAAATAAAAAGAGGAAAACGCCAGTTTTTCAAACCAAAGATAGTATCTTTTTTTTTAATTAAAATTTTTTTTTAATTTTATTTGAATGTGTGTATTGCCTGCATCTAGGTAAGTGCACCCATGTCGTGTAGTGCCCTTGGGTGGTCAGAAGAGGGTGTTGGATTCTCCTAGAACTAGAATTACGGACAGTTGGTATTTTTAATTTTATTTGTATGTGTGTATTGCCTGCATGTAGGTAAGTGCACCCATGTCGTGTAGTGCCTGCAGAGGACAGAAAAGGGTGTCGGATCTCCTGTATCTTTAAAAAATTGTGTAGATCCTTGCTATTCCCGTTTATGTGTGTATGAGTGTGTGTGTAAGAGATATGTGTGCACACATAATTCACGTATTTGTTGTAAGTCATGCTTGTTAAAAAATACACATTTTACTTTACCATGAAGCATATTATTTATTTATTTATTTGTGTGTGTGTGTGTGTGTGTGTGTGTGTGTGTGCCTGTTATGCATATGTGGAGGTCAGAGTAGAGCTTTCCAGAACTGGTTCTCTCCTTCTACCATGTGGGTTCCAGGGATCAAACTCAAATCCTCAAGCTTGGTGGCAAGTACCTTTACCCACTGAGCCATCTCACCAGCCTACCATATAGCATCCTTAATACTGCCTCAGTAGTGATGCGCTACTTATTCTTCATTCCCAATGTAGTTGTCTCCTCCAAGAACAGGCTTTTAAATGTCTTCCAATTCTCCTGTCAAATAATGCTGCGTGGGCACTTTTTAATCATGATATAGATAGTGTGTTCAGAGATTTCTTTAGTCAAAAAATGCTAAAAGTAAAATCATTCAGTCAAAAGTTACAAGTGGAGCCGAAGAGATGACTCCGTGGTTAAGAGATCTTGCTATTCTTTCAAAGGGCTTGGGTTTGGTTCCTAGCACCCACCTGGTGGTTAACAACCATCTCTAACTCCAGGTTCGGGGGATCTGACGCTCTTTTCTGGCCTCTGCAGATATTACATTAATGTGGTACATTTATATATGAGCAGGTAAAACATTGATACACATAAAATAGAATAAAGTATTTTAAAAGTTACCTGTGGGAGTTGTGTGTGGTGGTGCATGCCTTTAATCCCAGCACTCGGGAGGCAGAGGCAGGCAGATCTCTGTGAGTGCAAGGCCAGCCTGGTCTATATAGTGAATTCCAGGCCAGCTGGGGCTACAGGGTGACTCTGTCTCAAAAATACCAAGAAAAAAAAGTTACCCGTGGGACTGGAGAGATGGCTCAGTGGATAAGAACACTAGTTGTTCTTGCAGAAGACCCGGGTTCGAATCCCAGCACCCACATGGTGGCTAACAACTGTCCATAACTCTAGTTCCAGGGGATCCGACAGCCTCTTCTGTCCTCTGAGGGCATTGCATGACACAAGTGCACTTACCTACATACAGGCAATACATCCATACACATAAAAATGTAAAAATAATAAATATTTTTAAAAAGTTACCTGTGTTTCAGCCTGCTAATCCACATTGCTCATGCGCTTTATGAATATGCTAAGCTATTTTAAACATCTACTTACAGAATACTTCAAATCTTTCTCTCTCTAGTGCTGAGTTTTGAGTTCTGCTTTTTTATGTAAACTATGCTAAAATGATAAAAAGCCACAATTGTTTAATTAATATTCATGCATTTGCTTCTTTCTAAACATGACTTTTCATACACATTTTTCATCCATTCTTCTAAATATTTTATTCATGTCGTCTCACCAGCTATCCACGGGGCATGTGCAACCTTCCTATAGGTTGACTTAACATTTTATAGAAAAAAACATACTGCAGTTGTCAAATATTTCTCTACATATATGTTTTTTTCCAGAATATTGAAGCGTTCTTTCATTTGTTTTTATTTTATGTGTATTTTGCCTGCATGCAAGCATGCTATGTGCATGCAATACCCATGGAGGCCAGAAGAGGGTGTTGGATCTCCTGGAGCTGGAGTTAGGGACAGTTGTGAGCTGCCCTGTAGAACCTAGGAAATGAACTGAGTCATCCCTCTAGTACCCAGAATATTCAAGTTTTTTTCCTGCTATTTATAGCATGGATTTAATGTAAATTTTGGACAGTCAATACTCTAATGTAATAACATTTATGGTGGAAATTTTAGGAAATACAAATAGGCAAAAATAAGGTGATAAAATTCTCCCATGATAATCATTCATGAAATTTGATGTATTTTGTTTTTAGTTTTTTACTATGTATTAAATACCTTTTCTAAATGTAGATTCACACTGGACACTCTGTCATTCTGTTTTTTTTTTTTTTTTTCTACTTTAACATGTTAAGAATTTAGTTTGATTGCAATAAATATTCTTATTATCATTTTAATGGCTTCATAATAGAAAGAGAAAAATTCATTTATCTAGGCCCTATTGTTGAATCTGTTGCTAGTATTTACTGTTATAATGATACGTAATCATTTTATGGCTGAAGCTCTAGTCACATACATAGTTATTTACTGAGGATGAATTTTCCTAAAAGCAAGTCATAGGCTTAAACAAATGTTATGGGTTTTATAGTAAACTACCAACTTTCTTTT
The DNA here is from genome assembly GCF_000622305.1 of Nannospalax galili. Classification (NCBI taxonomy): domain Eukaryota; kingdom Metazoa; phylum Chordata; class Mammalia; order Rodentia; family Spalacidae; genus Nannospalax; species Nannospalax galili. The sequence continues at coordinate 829,653 of NW_008336313.1, read as the reverse complement.
CAAACCAGTGTCTTAAGTTTATGGCATGAAATTTACTTCAACTTAAAGTTATAAATTTTTACACAATATTTGAGGTGATTGAAAAGAAGGAATTTACCCAGCTATGCATGTGTCCAAATAGAAAGATAAATAAATATACAATGTGCCAAGAATCCAAATTTCCAGAGCAAATAACTCCACCCTCGAGTAAGTTGAGTTTTAGAGAATCGGTTATTTGGTTGTCTTCTTCTTTATCCCCCACAAAGCAATGTTTTCAGGTTGACTGAAGATATGGAGACAGCGGCTCATAGGACTGATAACGTGCCTAGCAAATGCTTACGTGATCCGAACCCTGGCAGGTCTCCGTCTCTCTGACTTCTGGCACAGACTCATGCTCGGGGAGAGGAAACCACTGAGCTTGGGTACCTGTGAGGGTCTGATCTTGTTCACACAGTGAATTGGCAAAGCTGAAATCATTTCACTCCGAAGGCTTGCTGTTTCTACTTCACAGCAGTATTGCATTCTTATGAATTCAAAGGCTTCAGCTTGCATTTTGCTTCTTGTCCTCCCCAATTCTATCAACTTTCACAAGTATTTGCACAAACATTGCTAACTCACCTTTGAGACCTGAACACAAGTTCTCATTGAAGCTTTCTCTCTCACTTCTTATTTTATTTTTAAAATTTTTATGTACGAGTATATTTCCTGCATACATGTCATACACTACCCATGGAGGTCAGAAGGGGGCATTGGATCCCCTGGAGCTGGAGTTATGGACAGTTGTTTGTGTCCATGTGGGTGCTGAGAATCAAACCCAGGTCCTCTGCAAAAGCAGCCAGTGTTCTTAACTGCTAATCCATCTTTTCAGTTCTTCTTCTTTATTTTAATTAGACCATTTTAATATTGTACATAGTATCCCAAACAGAAGAGTTTATATTAATAAGATTAATCATATGTGTACTATAAAAGAACATAAACCCCAGCAAAGATTATTTACGTAGCTGGAGATATATCTTAATAGTCCTATTATTCAGCATTGAGTAATGTTGTGGTTTTGTAAAAGTTATATGGTAGAAAATACTTGGAAGGAAAAATAGTCAACTCTCATTGCCATAGATAATTAAAATATGTGACAAACAAAATAGAGTATTGTACCATACAGTGAGCCACAGAAACAATTGAGTCACATATGTTTGAATTACTGATGCTTAAAAGAAAAAGTTCATGAACTGAGGTCACAAGTCCTTTGCTCCCATCTTGATTTCTTGCTAATTTGTCACTTTGGAAAAGTCTCTTCACCATGAGCTTCTGTTTTCCTACCTTGAAGACACTAACAGTACATTCAAATGCTCAGGAGAGTTGAGTTCAGTATCCGATACGGTAGTCCAAATTGCAAAGTGATGCTAAAATATTGTCAGAGGAAAAACAGAAAGGCTGTGGAATGTCAGAGTGGTAGTGAAAAGCATCTGGAAGGGGGAGATGGCTCAGTTGATAGAGTACTTTTCACACAAGCATGAGAAACTAGGTTCAGCTCTCCAGCACCCATATAAAAAGCTGGGCATGGCAGCACATGCCTGTAATCCCAGCACTGGGATGCTAGAGACAGGAACATCTTTGAGGCTTATGGGCCAGCTAGTCTAGCCAGAAGGTAGTCTCCAGGCTCAGTCAGAGATCCTATCTCACTTCTAAAGAGCTACTGGCATATCAAGGCTTCTGGGAGAAGCATCAGTTTTCTTTAAGGGTGTGGCCCCATTTAGGTAGACCACACTCAAGAGTATTTGGGCAACACAAATTGGAATCAATGGTGGTGGAAGGGAGGACATGAAGATAGGTCGGTAGGGAGGTGGGGATGGATCTGGGAGGAGTTGGGGGAAGGAGAATAGGATGAAAATGCATTATATGAAACCCAAAGAACAGCAAATAATTTCCCCAGCCATGGAATTTCCATAGATGACTTGTCAACACACTGTGTCCTTTGACACCTGGGTCCAATCACCTGAACAGGCTTTTCCATCTCCACTGCACACATCTCCCCAGCACAGGTCTCTTTCCTGTCTTCCACCCCCCAGGTCTGCACCTGAAGTTAAAATTCCTTCCCCTGGGCTACAGGAATACCGCGAATGTGATATAAACAGCACTGCCTCTTTGCCCTACCTGCTTGCATTATGCAAATGAGTAATATAACAATTTCTACACAGAGCTTTTAGACAATAGATTTGTTTCCTTTTACTCAAAATAGCATGGAGGGGAGAGGGTCTAGTTCAAAATGCTGAGCAACCAGGAATCTCTCTGCTTTTCTCACACAGTTTGCTATAGAATTCAAGACATGTATTCTCCAAACTTCAGGCATTTCATTTCTATGCCCGCCCCCCTTCAAGTCTTGTTCTTTCTATTTTGGAGACTAAAACTCTCCAGGACCTTTCTTCCACTGTTACCCTCTATCAGAAGCCTCCACACTGTCTCCAGCTGAGTTCAGAGACAAACCAAGGACTGTACAAAATTGATTCAAAGACCCTGTGTGTGAAATCATTGTCCTACAATAGTATAGAATTTTATCTCTGGGGAAAATTCTAGAGAAAAGTTTACCAAGTCTGGTGTCAAGATGAGTTGTGTGCATTAGCATTTATCAGTCCCATTTTCAAGATAAAGAAACTGAGACAAGTAAGTCCAGTACCATGACCAGTGTTGCTCAGGAAGAGGAACCTTGAATGGCACCAATGCTTTCATCCTTTGCAAGATACCAACATTGTACTGCAGTGTCTCCCACTTGCCACAACCACCTGAAGCTGCCTCCTAGCTTCACTGAGCCCTCTGGACCCACTCGCTCCAAAGGAGAGATTTAAAGAAGATGGCATGATGTCTTTACAAGCACCTGATTTCTTTCCCAGACTATCAGAGAATATCCCAAACTATCACTATCATTGTGAGGAATGATGGTCCCCATGTTTCTTTTTCTGCACAAACACATCATTGCTTAGTGCTATGTCATTACCTGAGTTGAATGGTTTGTTTGTAATTTAGTTTTTGAAAGTCTCACAGCACTGCAAGTCTGTTTTTCCAAGAAGCCAATTTGGAGCACATTTGCTACTTGGAAGGTGCCTAGGAAGTGAAGAAATTAGGATCTTCCAGAAGAGGTGCTAAAAATTGACAGAGCCACAAAGAGGCCTCTACAACCATGTGAGGCTCTGTAGCTGAGGTGACTCTGAAGAGTTGAGCCAAGTTGTCAGTCACTGGGTTCTGGGGAAGGAGGTTCCCTCAGACAAGGGGAAAAGGGGAAGCAGGTGTTCTGCTAAGCTGTTAAAGATCAATCTTCCTAGTCTCCAGTGAAGACAGCTCTGGCTTACAGGGATAATTGTCACACACCTGTCTTAGCACTGGGAGGTAATCACCTAAGTTGGCCTCTCCACTTGACTTTGGCTTTTCCTTTGCCAATGATGCACAAAGAGAACTCAGCACAGCACTGAACACCCATGGGACCTCTCTAGAGTCAGTGAGCTGTGTCCGGAGTCCATGTGACATCTTGAGTGATTACACATAATTGGTAGAAGAGCCTTTGATTAGGAAGTCAGAAAACCTAACTTTTCCTGCTTTTTGTGTGAATAGGACAATTTTTATCTACTCTCTGCAGTTATTTCTTGGGGTTGATATATGACTGCCTTTAGCACAGTCTTGATATATAACAGACCTTTAATAAAGGTAAACTCTGCCCTTTTTCTCCTCATTAGTAGGTGGAATGGAGTTAGATATTGTCTAAGATCTCTTAAGATTCCCATATCCATACTGGAATCATCTAATGGATTTGCAGATTTCTTCGTTTTCATTACACATCCTTTATTGACCAAGTTGGTAATAATCCATCTTTGGTTTTCCCTTGATTCTCATAGTTATGAAATTTCATACCTTGTTTTGCTCATGAGTAAAAAAGCACATTGGTAGGGTGGGGGGAGGAAATTGACTCACTCAAGGTTACACTACCAGCAATGACAGGTAGGGAACATGGTCCATGGTTCTGACCCACCTGAGGTTCAGCACATACAACCCTGCCCCTCAGCCTCATCTCCAGCTGCAGCCAGTATTTTCCAGTCCGTAGGGCAGCATGATCTGCTTCCTTTGTGTTAACATTTTTCTAGCATGTAATATCTGTGTATAAGGCAGTGACCTGAGAAATACTTTTATTTCCAGGGATGCACTTATTCTTTAGGGCTTATTAGTTTTATTTATGTATTTGATCTCTCAAATGAAATAATAAACTAATTAGTGGGAAAATTTACTGCTGTGCTTTGCCAAGGGTGTTTTACAGCGTCTGTGTAAGCTTGTCTAGCTGTGGCGTCAGCAGATTCACTTTCCGCCCTGCTGTCCTTAATTTCAGCCATCAGACACACATGGCAGGCAGCACCATGCTGGAACTTGTGCCTCCTGGGGGCATCCAGAGATGTCAGGTCATGGAACAAAGGGATTTTCACCCAGGGGCCTCCCAGAATGCCTTCAGCAGACAGATACTTCACATGGCTTATAGGGGTGAGAGCTGGACTCTTGGAAAACAGTGCTAAAGCATGCAGAATGAGGATTTCTGAAGGATTGCGGAAGCTCTGTGTATATAAGTTTTGGAAGCCAAGAGGTTCACAGTCCAAGATGGAGATAAATGTAATGACAACAGACACTGGGACACGGTAAGATGTAGGAGCAAGAGGAGAGATGCTAGGAGACCAGTCCCTGGAATGACTAAGGCAATAGAGCAAAGTTATGTTCATTTGCTTTGATAAATTTGCTTTGAAGTAAACTCTCTTCCAAGCTAGCCTCACCTGAGCTCTCATGATAGCCAATACTTAGCTCTGTCCTTTCATCACTCTGCTTTCGTTTGACTGGAAACATTGGTGTATTACAAGGGCCCAGAACTGAGTCTGGAATAGAAGAGGCGTTCACTAAATATTTGTTCAGTGAATGGATGGATGGATGGATGGATGGATGGATGGATGGATGGATAAATAAGTGGACCAATATGGCAAAGCTAGTGGGGGTCTGAGACCTAGGAATTGTAGTATATTTATCAGCTATCTTTTAAGCAATAAGCAGAGATAACCTTCACCAATCATTTATGCTTACTACAGAATTATGTCAACTTAGTAAGGAGGTGCCCAGTATAAAAGTATTTAACTTCCTTTGATGTAAGCATGCTTCTTATTAGTACATGCCACACACATAACCATATTCATCTGGCGTAGAGGTAAAAGGTCACAGTGCCCCAATTTCCTAGTTAGGCCCGTGCTTGCTCACTTGTTGCCTGGTAGACATGAATAATCACTGTCCTGGTAGCTGCTGAACTGTGATTGTGGAATAAAGCAGTATGTAGGATCTTGTTGGTCAAATTCTAAATCTCTAACCATAGACTGGCCCGAAAACTAGCAGACAGGAAGTGGGGAGGTGGAGCTCCAGTCACATTGTTATTGACTCCTCTGGGAGCTTTACTGCTCACACCTCTGCTACAATTGGACACATATAAATTAAAAAACTCTAGATATAACAAGTATACATGCTGACTCTACTGCCCCATGCAACTGGCTCTAGAATATTGAGAGATATGTGGATGAAATGCTCATGGCCTGTTGACACTATTTACATATGAGGGCTCTCTATAGGATATAGCTATTTCTTATGTGTCAACAATAATACAATACTGGGTACATTATTGGACCTGTGCTCTTGGAATTTGTGTTCACACAGCTCAAACATTAATAAGGCACTTAGATAATGGGGTTCTAGACCTATACCCAGGCAGGTGTCAGAGCATAGGCATATCTTAGACATCCTTGCCCAACCTAAGAATATGACTTTGAATTAAATCTGTATCTGTAGCGATTTGGATGAAAATGTCCCCCATAGGCTCCAAGTATTTGGACATTTTGTCCCCAGTGGTGGTGCTGTTTTGGGAGGTCTTATAAGGTGTGGCTATGCTGGAGGAAGCACGTCACTGGGGTGGGCTTAGAGAGTTTTTAAGCCTTGCCGGATCTCCAGTTGCTCCCTTATTTCCTGTGCCTGCTTGAAGATGTGAGAGCTTAGCTTCTGCTCCTCCTCCAGCCATCTCTGCCACCATACCTCCCCACCATGATGGACTCTTGCCCCTTGGAACCATAAGCTCAAATAAACTCTTCTATAAATTGCTTTGGTCAATGTTTCTATCACAGCAACAGAAAAGTAACTAATACGATATCCATCATACAGCAGTCACTCCACTCTGCCAAGGTCTTTCACTACAGTGCTTAGGCATCACAGCACATCTGCAGTGAGGCATTCTCTCATTTTAAAATAAAGCAAATAAATTTTAGAAAAAGGAAATGATATATTCTGAATTATATAGAGCCCATTGTATTAATAAGAAAATACACTAATTCTTTTTAAAAAATATAATATTTGATTAATACTTTAGACTTACATACATGCACACATAAATATTTTTATGTAGAATAGTGAGTATAACCCTCAAAGATGTAAAAACTTGGATAAGACCAATTCTTTGTTTTCTATTTTCATTACAGTTTTGTTTACAACATTATTTTGATTGTGGCTGAAGTTATGGCTGGCCACATCCTCATTTGTTTGCTTTAGAACACTAAAGCCTCTTTGAAGAAACTGTCCCACCGTACTTAGCACATAAATGGTACTAATAATTAAGTGAACTCTAAGAACTATGCATTTCTATCCTATAATCAGAAAAATGCTCGAGCATTATATCCATTTCTTTCTTTTCTTGTTAGGATAAGACCAATTCTTAAGTGGCAACTATCCACTGACACTTCCATATGTATTGTTTGTATCTGTGTGTGTATGTGTGTGTGTGTGTGCATGTGAGTATGTGCATATATATGTATATATGGGGGTGTGCATATGTAGCATGTTCACGTAGGGACAAGAGGTCAGCTGTCTTCCTCAACAGTTCCCCACCTTATTTTCCTTTGATTTGTTTATTTTTATTTTATGGTCGGAGTGCTTTGTCCCCAGGAACAGGAGCTACAGACTGTTGTTAGCCCCCCTGTGAGTGCTGGAAACCCCAAGTCCTCTGCAAGAGCACCCAGTGCTCTTAACCACTGAGCCACCTCTCTAGCCCCTCTTTACCTTAATTCTTGAGACAGGATCTCTTGCTGAGACTGAGACTCACCAGTTGGTTAGGCTGGCTGGCCGGTGCAATCCAGGAATCCTCCGATTTCCACCTTCCCAGCACTAGGGTCACAGATGCATGCTGCCACACCCTACTTTTTAGATAGGTGCTGAGGATCTGAATACAAGCAGTCCCCATGCTTGTATAACAGGCACTTTATCATTGAGCCGCCTTCCCTGCCCCTCCACATATTTACCTCATGAATTGGTTAAACAGCAAGGACAGTGCCTTCTGAGCTTTACCAACTACAGGCAGCTTGGGAAAAACCTGCATTTGAGGGAGCTGTGCAGAGAACTTTGAGAGCATTCCCAGGTCTGCAGAGCACATTCTTCTCTAGGCTTCAGGATTTTGGCAGCTAGCAAACTGCAGTGCCCTTCTGGTCCAAGACCCACATCATGAGTAAGGTCACAGTAGAGGGTGAGATAGAATGCAAGTAGACAGAATAGCGTTTACACATTTGGGGTCACTAGAAAAGAATTACACAGGCTTAGTGGCTTAAACAACAAGCATTTATTTCTACGTATCTGGAGGCTGGACATTTCTGACCAGGCTGGCAGTGTCATTGGCTTCTAGCGGGGTCTTTCCTCTGGTCATACGCAGCTGTTTTTCATTGTATTTTCACATGGCAGAGCGTGACACAGCCCTTTGGGGTCTCTTTTGTATAAGGGCTCACAGTTATGACCTAAGTGTTTCACCTTATAACAATGTCATATCGAGTGTTAGAGTGTCAACATATGCACTTGAGATGTACCAAGACCATTGCAGGTGATCTTCCTCTATCCTGGAGAGGACAGGTGGCATTCTACCTCCGTAAAAGTAGAGGTTCCTCAGCAGAAGTTGTAAACTATTGCTGTGTTCCAAGCATGAGCACTTTAAAGTTTTCTCCAATATCTAGCATGTTTTTACATGCTTTTTGTCATGTTTTTTGCCATGTTTTGCTTTTTGTCATGTTGTGTGTTCACTGTGTGCACTATCATGAACTAGGTCTTCTTTGCCTGCTTCCTGTTTTTTCATAACATACTGTACACTTGATTTCTTGGTTGTTCTTATCTGTTTTCATTGCCTGGAATACAAGGTCCATGTTTAATTTATTATTAAATCCTTATTATTAACACAGTGTTTAACACAGGTAGACTATCAACAACTATGTAGGAGTGGACAGAAGGAAGGAAGCATGGAGGATAGCTAAACCCTACCAGCTGTGGAAATGAGGATAAGATCATAATAATTAAAGCATCACGGGCATTTGCATAGGGTTAGAAAACAAGGCCAGTGGGAGGAAACGCAGACCCCAAACAGACTCTGAAGATTTGAAACTTCATACGTAATAGACCATTACAAATCAATGCTGAAGTGATGAACTAAGAACTAAGTGGTACCTTGATAATACAGAGTATATGGAAAAGTGATTGAAACTTGACCTTGTATCATACAAACAGTATTAATTTCAAGGGGACTGAATGTGAAAAGCATTACTCTAAAAGCTTTAAAAGAAACTAGAAGTCTATACATAGATCTTTATAACTCAGAGGTAAGGATTTATTGACTAAAACAGACAAGCGCCTACCTTAAATACAAATATTAATATATACCTTGTCCCATAGGAAAAAAATTAATGTATGCTACTATAGATAAAATAAAAAGTCAGTGTTGGATTAGGGAAAATATTTATAACATATACAACTATAAGAGTGTTAACTAAAACATATAATGAGATTGGAGCATAATTAAAACAAACTCCTATGCTCCGCACCCCCCACGCCCTGGCAGGTGTGATCATCTTACCATTCCAGTACTTAGAAGGCTCCTCCAGGACCTGTGCTCACACAGTGTTTAAGATTTGTTTAGTCTTTGCTGAACGCCCTGTTTAAGAGTGAACCCCTGCTGCCCCCAGTCTTCTGTACCCCCCTTTCCCCCTCTGCCTTTTCCTTGGCTCCATCTGACTAACATACTAGGCATCTTGCTTTCCCATTGTGTTTCCTTCCTATAACAATTCCATCAAACCTGGCCACAAGGAAAAGCAAATGGCAGAAGGAGAAAACCTAAATAGCCAATAAAATACAGAAGAATTCTATTTCAGCACGTTTAGAGAAATGCTTAGTAAACACCGTGAGATGGTTTGTATTCATAAGATTGGGAAACTTGAAAAGCCCGGCCATAGTGAGCAGTGGGAAGAGTGGGAACTAATGTCAGATTGACGGGAATGCCGCCCTCACTCTCCTGGGCCCCAAGACCCTCAGTCATGTTGACTCTGCAAACACTCGCTGGCCTGGCAAATTCATAGTTCCGTTTGCTCTCACCCCTATGTACCTAAGAAGTATGGAATTCTCTTGTCCATCCGTGGAGGTCCAATTAGAAAGCCAGTCAAATGTACCTCAGTATGGATGCCAAAATATAAACACGTGGTAGAGGTACTATCTAAATGTTAAAGTAAAAGAATTAAAGCTGACTCTATATCAAAGTGACAAAATCTTTAAAGGATAATACTGAATAAAATAAACAGGCTTCTAATGGATGCCTGTAATACAAATACCATTTGTACAAAGTTTCAAAATATGCAAAACTGGACTTTATTGTTTATGGGTACCACTGGGTATTAGAAGCAGAAAAATGGGTGTAGAGGTTTAGGAGAGAAGTTATCTTTCTGGCACTGGGAAGGAATATATGGTTGAATTTGCTTATATCCACAATGTTTGAGCCCAACCCAAAAAGATTTAGAGTATATATGGGGGAATAATAAAATATGGCCAAGCTAGAGGCAATGCATGTGTTTTTGTTATGATTACGCCAATATTCAACTTCATGCTTGAAATATTTCCAAAGAAATAAATAGGAGGGCACTTAACTGTAACTATGAGGGAACAAAGTTTGTACCATAACATATCAAAGAATTCGGTGTAAGACGAGTTTTGCTGGAGTAGGTTTGTTCACAGCAGTAGGAGCAGATCAGGCTTTGAAGCCAGACATTCTGACGTTGAATCTTAGCTCACTCACTCACCATGATGTTTAAGTTTGAACATCAGTTTCTTTGTCCTTAAAGTGGACATGTCCTATAAACAAAGATTAGAAAAAAATGGAAGAAAATTCAATGATATAGACAGCTGATTCTTTGAAAGATTGACAACATGTGTCAACCTTCACCTGAATTGATGAGGAAAAAAGATTCAACTAATATCATAAGTGAAATAAAATACAGTCAGAAACTTTTAAAAGGAGATTACAAAGTAGAAAATGAGACACCTTCGTATCAAATACTACGGAGGTGAAGTGGGAGAAGGCTGGCGTCACTGGGTAGGTTCCATGTCCCGTGGAGAACAAATGCCAGCATGTGTCCACAATCACTGGGTCTTGTTTTCTTTCTTTCTTTTTTTCTTTTTCTTTTTTTGTCTGGTTTTTGTTTTGTTTTGACTTGGGGAGGGGGGAGCACCATGTCTTGTTGTAAAAAATATCAGCCTAATTTTTTAAGTTCATATTTTCTTTCATGTTATTTGATTTTTACATTAAACCTGTGTACAATAAGCCTATTTTATTTATAAGAAGACTGAACATTATAAAAGTCCAATTACTTGCCCAAAATATTGAACTCATCAGTTTTTCCTCCAGATAATATAAATGATTATCCTATATATATTTCAATAGTTTTATGTATAGACTAATTTGAATTTGTATAGTTCACAATTATTATTTATCCTGTTGTTTCTGTTTCCTTTTGCTGATTAAAATTAGTAACAAGCACCTACTCAGTCTATGTATATGTGACCACGAACAGAGCTGTTGTAATGGGGAGCTACAGGTAAATATTCCTGCCTTAAACAGATTCTTGGTCTTGAAATACACGGGAAGATCACCAGGTTGTGATGTTCCATTAGATTCAGGATTTTGTTGCTTTTAACTGTCAGATCACTCCCCCTCAGTTTTACTGTTGTATCTGAAAAATTGCTGCCACTCTGTCCTCCATCGTCTTCTCTTTCTGGGAATCCAAATGGAACATTTTTTATTACTGTGGTTATTTTGACTGAATGGTTTTCTTAATGTAATTTTCATCAAGTCGGTTCCATCGATTGAATATTTACTCATTCACTTGAGCTTATTCCTGCCTTTATGGAATGCAGGCATTGTTTGAGTGACAACTCTTGACCAGTCTCTGGTTTAGGTTCATGGGAAGCAAAGGTCAACGAGGAATGACAACTTCATCAGGGAAGCCCACAGCTACAGGGAGGAGGGGATGGAAGTAGGCGATTCAGTGCTGAGTGACATCTTCAGAATGTTGGATCACTGGGGAATCATGCAGTGGCAGGGAGTTCCCAGCCAGAGAGGGAGGTGTGGAAAAGTGGCATGGACATTGTGAGGCTGGAGGTAAAAACTGTTTATTTCTGTCCAGATAAAAATATAGGATCTTCATAGAAACTTTGGAAACATAAAGAAATAGGGGACTAATCTATAATCCTGCTACAAAGATGTGAATTTTTTAACTTCTCCAATTAAGCTCAAATTTTATCAACAATTTTGTTATATTATGCAAGATGTATTTCCTATAGCTTGCTATTCTTAGCCTTATTTTTAAATGTACATAATATTGTGCTTTGCAGAAATCCTACCGGTCACAAGCTCATTCCTCTATTGGCAAGTTCCCTCTTACAAATAGGACTATGATGAGGGTCTCTGCATAAATCTTAGTCTTTATTTAAGATTGTTTTCTTTAAGAAGAAATTCAGAAGGTGAATTGTAGATAAAAGGATATGAACACCGTTAAGACTCTTGACATTTTCTGCTTCTTCACTGACCTTAGGGCAAGAGCACAAAATCCTCCTCAAGAAAGGAGAATTATAAACGTGGGGAAGCTCTTACAGATCCTTACATTGTTCTGTGGGTTGGAGGTGCACATACATATGTTTCAGAAAGACACACTCACATCCTCACGTCCTCCTAATAGGCACGGTGTACCTACCCGTGCCTAACACTTAACAATGAGCTGTGTTTGTTGGGTTTTTGATTGGTGATAGTGGTGGTGGGATTTTATCTTATTAGGATCTGAATTCTCGAGTGTGAAAGAAAGCTGGAAGATGTTTCATGAATGAAAAAGTGAGCGGGAAGTCATTAAATAACTCGTGCTTAGCCTTTTATATCATGTTTTGTTTTCAGGATTCAGCAAGACATGGTGGTGAACGGTGGCTCTAAGTCTTCGTGATCGAAGAACTCGTTTTTGCACCACAGAGGTAAATATCTGAGTCTAGCTCGGTCTTTCTGGTGCAAGAAAAATCTTTCTCTTTAGGAAAGTTGCTCATAAATGTGCCTGGGTCCTCATGAAGTGTTGGCTTGTGTGCTTCCTGTTACACTTAAAATGTCTTAGAGGGTTCATGGAGCCTTTGGGAGCTGGCACATAGGCTGGCTTTTCTCTAGTCCAGTTTGTTTCTCTGGTTTGTTTGTGGGTAAAGAAATAATATTGGTTCTCCTTCTTTAAGCACCTAGTAAATATCATTAGAATCCTTAGGTTATCCTGTCTGGATTTTCACTGCTTGTAACAAATCTGCTCAGATTGGTCTCACTGTAAAAACAACAAGGTAAGCTGTCTTTCCTCACATGCCTGTCTTTTCCATACCAAGAGAAGAAACCATTCTCAAAGAATAGACAATAAAGTCAAACCATACATGAGACAACTGCATCTACATAAGTAACAGACTTGAAGATTTATGAGCCAAGGGGGCAAGTACTATTATTTTGAATTCCTAAACTTTTAAATGATGGTAACACTTAATTATGTACTTCATACAGAAGCCAAGAAGGCACCATTGCAAACGTCTATTCCTTTGACAAATTAGAAGCATCCATTCCAATATCTATTTCTTGTTTACCAGGGGTAATGCTGAATGAATCACAGACGGGTGGATGGATGTCCCTTCCAACACTTTTAATTAGCTGCTCTGCCTATTAGGATGAGCAGAGCATTGCTTTCCTGCCATAGATTACCCCTACCCCTTTAAGTAGAATAGAAATCTTATTCTCCACAAGGTAATATTCATCCCTTCCCCAGCCAGACAAGCATAGAAAATTAAACAACAGTCTGTTAAAAAGCCCAGATAATGTATTTATCATTTCCAGTTTATGTGAGTTTGCAAGGCAAATACTAGTGGGAGCTATTTATTATGGGACCTTGGGGAACAAGGGACTGGAGAGGGAGCTGGGAGGCCGAGAGATCTGAGACTTGTAAAAAATATCATTAAAAATATGAGGAGCCATTAGAGACAGAGGAAATTAATTACTCCAAGGGACTCAAATGTCACTAGTCATTTAAGTGACCCAGTGAGGAGGCTGAGAACCTTTTTCCTGCAAGTTTCTACAGCACGGAAGGTGGGGGCTGGGATTCCTCAGCTGTCAATTTTTGCATCCCCTTCATGACTTATTGACATGTTCAGCTGACTTGTGCCCCAGGCTCCTCTAATGAGAGGAGTTAAGTGAAAAATGCAGTTGGAGCCAGAGAACCCTCATCCAGTTGGCTGGTGGGGTTATTCAGATGAGCTTACAGCTTTGTGGCTGCCAGACCTGAGGGAAGCCTATAATTTACCACAACGGAAGGGAGATGCTGGCCATCCGAAGCTACACTGGAGTTTGGTCTTTTATTATTGCTTTTCCATCTACAAAGCTATTCTCTGAGGTGGAGTGAATTTGAAAAGACAAATTAAGGTTTTCTACCTAAGGAGAACTGGGGCACAGTGGCTTCTAAGAACAGTCATCTTTTCTAGATTGCCTGTCTAATAAATCTCTCAGATGCATTCTACCTGTAGACAGAGGTTGGAGATATATAGATATGTGATTACCACAAAGCTTAACACCAGTAAGCCCCCAGAACAATGGGGTAGAAGCTTTCTCAGGTATGGGGGCTCTACCCAGACTCAGGAAGTCAAGTTTTATTTTGAATTTTGCTACTGAGTAGCTGTGGCCCCCATATATCAGTCTCTGTTGGATCATTTATGAAGTGAGAAGAATAATATCTACCTGTTGTGATTGTAGAGAAGATCAATATACCCTAAAATAGCTTTGAAGGATGGACATATCATAAGCATGTGGTGTCCTGCTCATCTATTGAATCAAAATCCTGTTTTTAAGTCTTAATTTTTAAACATTGAGGCAACTCAGCGGCCTATGTTTCTTCCTGGGTCAAGGTCTAGAGGCTTGGCAGTGTGTTCCTGGTTTGTTCAATTAGGAATGGTGACAAGCCAAAGAAGCAAGAACAGATGTTGCTCTGAGCACTTCTTTGGGGAAACTACTCACTGATTTGTGCATGAAGCATGGCTTTGGAGGAGTTTGGAGCCCACTTCTCAGGCTGCCACAGTCCTATGCCTTCAAAGTAGAGATGAAGTGTGCTTTGGAAGGTGGGCTGCTGGTGGAATTGGGTGCCTCCAAAGGTGATAGAGATGGTTCAGAGGTTGCTTGTTCTTAGGTAGAGATGGCAATGCGGCAAACCAGAGAAAAACGTGTAGATCTGGGGAAGAAAGGAGAGCTTTGAGAAGCCTTTGCAAGGGAGAAAACCCAGGCAGCCAGCGCAGTGGACATGTAGAAGAGGGAACAAGAGAGTGACCCAAGCCTTACGGTGTCCCCTGGCACTTGCAATGTCAGCAGGGAAAACATAGGCAAGCCCGGAATACAATCGGCCATCTCAATGGGCTCAGAAAGGTAAATACCTACCAAGCATGCGGACGGGAATAACCCAGAACAAGACCAAGAAGTGAGTTGAGAGTGAGGGTGATATTTGAGCTAGGAAGGGAGGAGCAGTCCTGGGCTAGGTGAGAAGGGATCAAGGCAAGCACTCTACAGAAGGGCCACCTGCTCACAGCAGCACGGGGCCACGTATGAGTGGCCTGTAATAACTGGAGTTTTGGTCACCAGTATGCACTCAGTGATGGCCAAAGGCTTCCCTTCTCTTGTCTCTTAGACGTAGATAAAGCAAGCTGCCTCCTACCCAATTTGCCACCCTTACAGTGACCTAGCTTCTTACCTGTCCTGAGGAAGCTCAGAATGTGTAATTCTTAACTGCAAAAGTCACTGTCTCCATTTGTTCCTGTTATTTTGAGCTTTTTGGTCACTTCCCTTTTAAAATAATTTGAAAGTCTTCAATTGCCATAATGGAGCTGTTGACGATTTATCACGTTAATTTGATTTTTCCCTCTTTCTATGCCCTTATAGACACCATAGGTGAAACATCATGCCTTCCTGTTTGGATAACAAGGTCATAATGAGACAGGAAACACTTTTCCTGCCGTCCTTCCTCTCGTCCCCCTTCTTTAATCCATCCCTTGCTATCTCCTGTATACTCCTTGTCTCTGTTTATTTTTTCAGATTCTCTATAGCCTTCTGTATTTCTTCTTTCTTGTCAGATAATCACATATTTGCCAACTTAAAAGGAAACAGGAGATTCTAGATACTAAGCCGCTCAGTTGTAAAAACTTAAAGAGAATTCTTAACAATGTGCCAATTCCCTTTATCTATTATGTTTGATGGTAGAGGTGGTGTTGCTTTCCAAAACTGATAGCCGGGATTCTAAATGTCTGTTCCAACCCATGACGGCTATTTGACATTGAGCAAACCAATCTCTATGAAATTCAACTTTTATTCAGTGAAACTAAGGTGACAGTAACACTTTCCATATAGGACTATTGTAAGACTTCAACAAGACAATGTGTGTGAGGGGGTCTGGAACATGATGTGGTCTCAGTTCATCATGTTAGCTCCTAGTATTCTTTATGATACATACTGTTATCGACCCTTAAAATGTAGAACATATTGATTATTCGTTAACAAGGAAGACGCTGTGGAGACACTTTCTTACACTATAGCTGATCTTAAATAAAGGGAAACCAGGGGCAGAGGCACTGAGAACAGCTGATCTGTGACTGTTCTGAAAGCCCTCCCCTCACCAGAGTGACCTGAATGCTGACTAATTAGATTTCTGAGGGTTTTCATTTTTATTCAATAACTACATGATTAGAAGAAGCATTATTTTACAGCTTTAACATATTCAATAACAATTTCCAGAGCAAAGATGCCTCTCTTTCAAAAGTGGCTGTAATTTTTAGGTTCACACTTGAATTAATAGTTATACAATATTGAACTGAGTATAAACCCTGTAAAACAAATTGAATGAGATTTAAAAAAATTTTTTTAATTTAAAAACCACATGATTAGAACCTATTCAATAACATTTTTCTGAGCTAGGGTACATCTCTTTCAAAATTG
>NW_008336313.1:778525-813245 GCF_000622305.1 Nannospalax galili | reverse complement strand
CACAGTTGCTTATACTTGGATCCTTGGCACCTGAGTATGGGTATAAAATCATCAGGTAGATTTCAATGGTAATGTTTATCACTTCTACTAATTTATATAAAGAAAAATTTTATGCTTCCTCCTCAAATATAACTCATTTTTTATTTGTTGATTTTTGTGTGTATATCATACAAAACACCCCCAAACAGTCTTATTCATCTATATACCCACTTCCCAAATGGCACCATCCCATAGCTCCCCCCCTCACCGGAGCCCATATACTCTGTCATCCCTGTTAATTTTTAAGGCTACTAATGCTTAGATGTTTGCACATGTGTCTCTAATCTCTAGGAATCTGATTATTACTAGTCACAGTTGCTTATACTTGGATCCTTGGCACCTGAGTATGGGTATAAAATCATCAGGTAGATTTCAATGATGATAATGTTTTTCACATCTACTAATTAACATGAAGCAAATTTTTATGCTTCTTCCTCAAATATAACTCATTTTTTATGTATTGATTTTTTTGTGCATTTCATACAGAACATCCTAAACAATCTTATTCATTTATATACCCATATCCCAAGTTACACCCTCCCATAGCCCCCCCCCTGCTGGAGCCCATATACTCTGTTATCTCTGTTACTGTCCACTGTGTTGTCAGTGCCCCCAGCTGTTCCCCAGTGTTTGTTCATCGCTCAATCTAGTCAGCCTGTCTAGAGATCCTTGTTTTAGGAAGATCAGCCATTCCTCATCTAGCAGCAATCAGTTGTCAATATTCCTTTACATAAGATTGGGGTCTGCTGTTCATTTTCCCAGTTCTATGCTGGGTTACTATCTGGGAGTCTCTTGGACCACCCTGGCCAACAACTCAAAGGAAGTTACCTCCTGTCTGGCATTGTTTCATGTTATGGAGCCATCAGCTATACATATGGACTCTTTAAAAATTATTTTGACCCCTTTAATCTTTGGTTATGCTTTCCTTTTGGGTGTTTAAGGTCATACAGTTGTCCCAGATAAACCAATTTATTTTACTCTTAAGGCCATTTGAGGACCTGTTCCTCTGGGGTCACATGGGCTTGGGAGGAGCTCCTGGCTCCTTTCTTTTACCAGTTCCTTCTATGTGAAGATAAGTCAAAGGTCCTACTCGACCATGGCTGGCTTCGCTTGGAAGCATGGAGGAAATGATTCCTCTGTGTTGACTACTCTGTGCAGACTGGACACTGGTTCAAGTCCATCTGGTGGGGTCTCCTTGGCCTCCTTGATCAAGAGGACAGGTGAATCACCACGCTTACAGGACATTTTTAGAGATGATTACAGTCCCCTGAAACTTAGTGGACCTAGGAGGGAAAGGAGCAGATATTGTCCTTTATGTCCCTCTGACCAGATTAGTATAGGCCTCAAAGTATGGCTGTTAAACCTCCAAGGTTAGCTCCTCCAGTCTGGTATTTTTAATTACCATGTTGTATGTAGATAAAGCTTGGGCAAAGACCAAATGTTCTCAGATGAACTTTGCCTAGACAGATATTATATCACTTGATCTAGTTGTATGTATAATTTGTCAGTAGGTTTTTGGACTAATATAGTTCCCTCTGGTTTTTTTAAACCAGCTAAGCATTATTGTCTCTCATTGTCTAACCCTTCCACCATGGTTTCCCCATTTAAGGTGGCCCCATTTTTCCCATTTCTCCCTTACTGATACCCTTCCCCCATGGTCCCACCTCTCTTGAGCTCCTTCTTTCCCTTTATCCCCCAAGTTCCTTGTATAATCTTCCCTCCCCCTCCCCTTAAAATAACCCTATTTTTATCCATATCTCCCCTATTAACACCTGTTTCCTACTGTTCTTCTCTTTCAGATTCTTTCTTTTCCTTTACCTCCCTGATTCTTTTTCATTATCCTGCTTCTTGTAGTTATGTCTGGATATATACTCACTTATCAGGATTTGGTGCTAGGATCCACATATGAGGGAGAACAAATGTTGTTTGTTTTTTCTGAGTCTGTGTTACTTTACTTAGTATGACAGTTTCTAGTTCCATCCATTTACCTGCAAATTTCATGATTTCATCTTTCTTTACTGCTGAGTAAAATTCCATCGTATAAATGAACTGCATTTTCATTATCCACTCATCAGCTGAGGGACACTTAGGTTGCTTCCATCTCTTAGCTATTGTGAAAAGAGCAGCAACAAACTTAAATGTACAGGTGTCTCTGCAATAAGATGAATTCTTTGGGCATATGTCAAGGAGTGGTATAACTCAGTCAAATGGAAGGTTCATTTGTAGGTTGGAACTCACTATGTAGACCAGGCAGCCTTGAACTTACAGAGATCCACCTGCCTCTGCCTCCCAAGTGCTGGAACTACAGGTGTGTGCCACCATGCCCAGCTCATTTGTAGCTTTTGAAGAGTTCTCCACACTGCTTTCCATAGGGGTTGAACAAGTTTGCAATCCCACCAGCAGTGGATGAGTGTTCCCCTTTCCCCACATCCTCTCAAAAATTTGGTATCGTTTGTTCCCTTGATCTTAGCCTGTCTGACTTGGGTAAGATGAAATCTTAAAGTGGGTTTAATTTGCATTTTCCTAATTACTAGTAATGCTAAAACACCTTTTAAGATGCTTCTTAGCCACCTTTATTTCTTCTTTTGAGAACTCTCTGTTCAGCTCCTTAGTCCATCTTTTTACTAGGTTACTTCCTTTCTTGATTCTCTGTTTTTTGAGTTCGTTATATATTCTGGATGTTAAACCTCTGTCAGATGTGTCACTGGTGAAAATTTTCTCCCATTCTATGGGTTTTCTCTTCACTTCCTTGGTTGCTTCTTTCAATGTACAGAAGCTTTTTAGTTTAATAAGGTCCCATTTGTTGATTCTTGACCTTTTTCCTGGGCAATTGCTGTCTGGCTTAGAAAATCCTTTCCTACACCTATATCTTGTAATTGATTGCCAATGTCTTCTTCTAACAGTTTGAGAGTTTCAGGCTTCACATTAAGGTCTCTGATCCATTTGGAGTTGACTTTTGTGCACAGTGAAAGACAGGGGTTTAGTTTCATTCTTCTACAGCTGGAGATCCAGCACCATTTGCTGAACATGCTGTCTTTCCTCCAGTGAATGTTCTTGGCCCCTTTGTCAAATATCAGGTGGCTGAAATTGCATGTATTCACATTTGGGTCTTCATTTCCTTCATTGCTCTTTTTGATGTACAGAAGCTTTTTAGTTTAATGAGGTCCCATTTGTTGATTCTTGACTTTGTTTCCTGAGCAATAGATGTCCGGTTTAGAAAATCTTTTCCTATACCTGTATCTTGCAGGTTATTGCCGATGTTTTCTTCTAACAGTTTGAGAGTTTCAGGCTTCACATCGAGGTCTTTGATCCATTTGGAATTGACTTTTGTGCAAGGTGAAAGATAGGGGTTTAGTTTCATTCTTCTACAGGTGGCTGTTTGTCAAATATCAGGTGGTTGAAATTGCATTTACTCATATTTGGGTCTTCAATTTTGTTCCATTGGTCTATGGGTCTGTTTTTGTGCTAGTACCATGTTGTTTTCATGACTATAGCTCTGTAATACAGCTTGAAATCTGGTCTAGTAATCCCCCAGGCATTGCTCTTAGTGCTCAGGGTTGCTTTGGCTATCCAAGGACTTTTGTGCTTCCATATGAATCTTAAATTTTTTTTTAAATTCTGCAAAAAATGTCATGGAGATTTTGACTGGCAATGCATTGAATCTATAAATGACTTTTGGTAGGATGGTCATTTTCACAATATTAATTCTTCCAATCCATGAGCATGGGAGGTCCTTTCATCTTCTGATACCTTCCTCAATCTCTTTCTTTAAAGATTTAAAATTTTCATTATAGAAGTCTTCAATGTCTTTGGTCAGGTTTGTTCTGTGATATTTTAATTTTTTTGCAGCTATTGTGAAGGGGAGTGTTTCCATGTGCTCTTTCTCTGATTGCTTGTTATTGGTATATTGAAAGGCTACAGACTTTTGTGGGTTAATTTTGTAACCTGCCACTTTACTGAATGTGTTAATAGTTTCTAGGAGTTTTCTGGTGGAATATTTGGCATCTCTTAGACATCATATCATCTGCGAAAAGGGGTAATTTGATCCCTTCTTTTCCAGTTATTACTCCTTTCATTTCCTGCTCTTGTCTTATTGCTCTTGCAAGAGTTTCAAGCACTATGTTAAAGAGAAGTAGAGATAGTGGACAGCCTTGTCTGGTTCCTGATTTCAATGGGAATGCTTCCAGTTTTTCTCCATTTAGAATGATGTTGGCTATGGGTTTGTTATATATGGCTTTAATTATGTTGAGATGTTCCCTCCAGTCCAATTCTCTCTAGGACTTTGAACATAAATGCATGTTGAATTTTGTCAAAGGCCCTCTCTGCATCTATTGAGATGACCATGTGTTTCTTGTCTTTGAACCCATTTAGCTAAATTAACCCTCTCCTAGCCAGTGTCCTTCCCTGACAGTGAGAGAGCTTTATGATATGCCAGCATGGCTAGATTGAATTACAGTACACAGAACTCATTTCCGAGTGTGTTTCCAGCTAGGTGGAATGGCGCGTGGAGGATAGAGAAGTGCAGCCTGTTGCCCCTCCCCTGCTGCCCATCTGCATACACTCACCTGCCCTCTGCCAGCATCTGGACTAGCATAAGCTCTGGGTGTCACTGCTTCCTCCAAGTGTCTCCATCTTCTCATGTTTTGCCCTGTCAGCTTTGTGTCATTAACAAAATACCTAAGATAACCAACTTACTAATAGAGAGCTACCTTGGCTCATAGATTTGGAGGTTCCGGTCCATGATTGGTTGGCCATGTTGCTTTGAATCTGTGATGAGGCAACACATTGTGGCAGTTACACACAGTAAAGGAAAACCTTTTCATCTTATTGTGAGAGGAGGAAGGAGCCAGGGTTCTACAGCCTTCAAGGGTATCTCTCCCAATGACCCAGAATATGCCATTAGAACAACCCTCTTAAAGGTTTTAACACCTCTCACTAGTTCAACTCTAGGCCTTTAAAGACATGAGCTTTTGGGGGATAGTCAATATTCAAATGACCACTCTGTGCCTAATGCCTTGAGCAGAGGTCCTGGCTTCTGCATGTGACCCGCATCAGCTAGCTGAGAAGCCATGAACGTCAAGGTTCCCATGAGGTCTCGTAGGCTTCAGTTCACTCTTCAAGGCTCTGAACTGCTCCTGCTCTCTCTATTGTATCCCTCTTCCTTCATAATGATGATCTGCTGAGCTGACTTTCAGCTCCAGCACCAAATGTAAAGCAATAGAGTTTAACCTGCTCCCACAACTCCTCGAAGTCAGCTAAATAAATAACACATACACATTTGTTAAATATGCATTCACTTACGTTATATATGCTCATTTATTTGAGAAGCAGATCTAGTGTCTATATTATAATTCTGTATATGTATGTATGTATATAAACACATACCTATAAACACATATATATGTAATCTACTAGTGTTTGTTTCTGCGTCTGTGGTTGATCCCTTATTAATAATATAGTCACGGGCTTTTTCTAACGAGAAATTCTCTGTTTCGTAGGGCAGACCACTCCTTTTCTGTGTTACAACAAAAAGAGAGAAATGAAACCTGTAATTCAATGACAGTTTTCAGGCCAAGATACGTTCCATTTTGTCTTTGGGGCTTCTTGTCTCCCTCCTAATCCTTTGACAACTCCTCACTGTCCTGGCCCCATCCATTCAAATTCTTTCTCTTTCTCACCACTGGAACTTCAGAGTAAGGCTCTTGGTAACATTAACCCCAACCTCATAAATTTGATGATACCAGAAAGGTCTTTCTGGATATTCCATTTCCCCAGACTTCTCTCCTCCTCAGCCTCCTTCATCTTTTGAACATAATACTCTGTCTGTTTACAAGGCACAGGATGATATTATAGGAGGAAGGGAAAATCACAGAATCAGTCTCAAAAGATGGGTATTTGTGTCCTGCTGCCCCAGACTGCTGATTGCATCTGCTCACTAAGCCTCAGGAATCTACAGATGTAAAATGGAAGCACTCATAGCTGACCTGCCCATTCTCAGACTTTCATGAGTTCAGTGAAAAAGAGCTTTAAGCCCTGAGGTCTTTCTGCTTTGAATGTGTCTCCTCAGGCTTGGATAAGTTCACACCTGAGTTAGGAAATGATGATTGTGATTAGAAGTTGGGCCAGATCTGTTGGCACAGGCCTGCAATCCCAGCTACTCAGCTACTTGGGAAACTAAGAAAGATTGCTTTCTCAAGGCCTGCCTGGGCTGCTGAGTGAGTTCAAGTGCAGCACAGGAAACTCAGTGTGACCTTTTCTCAAATGAAAAGTAAAAAGAGAGCTGGGGATGTAACTCATTGACAGAGTGTTAATCTAAACATATATGACTCTCTAGGTTCAAAGTCAATACTGTGAAAAAAGGGGTTTTGAACTTTAAAATTCATAATAGAGTAGGAAGTCATGACACTAATTATGTTTAAACTAACTGGTTTTTAACTGGGACATAATGGCAATTATACACATATATACATACTGAAATACTTTGATTCATATGTACATTGTATTCTGATCAAATCAGGGTATTTAGCATATCCATAATTCTGAATATTTTTCATTTCTTTCTGATGAGAACATTCATAATCATCTTTTCTAATAATTTTTGGCATGTTCATTTTCATACTATTATGTCAAGCTACCCTACTATGATGTAGAATATCAGAAGTTATTCCTCCTGTGCAACGATACTTTTCACCTGTTGACCAGCATCTCACCATCACCCTCTCCCCTTTACCTCCCTACCCTCTAGTAACCACTATTCTGCCCTGTGTTGATGAGATCATCTGCTTTGATTCCACAAATGAGTGAGCACGTAGTATTTGTCTTCCGTGACTGACCTATCCTCTGAACATACTATCCTCCACGTTAGCCATGTTGCTGCAAATGACAGGAGTTGATGTTTTGTGGTATCCCGTTGTGTTCCTTTGACCTAGGTGTCTTTTTTTATAAAATACTACATTCGTATCATAGCCATTTATTTGTGGAATATTTTGAAGTCAGGTGGTAGGAAGGAAACTCTAATTACTTTAAATGCCTTGAAATGGTACTAACCCAAATTCTTGAACTGTCCAGTGTCTTCCATAGTAATTTTTCCCTAAAATCTTTCTTGAAAAAAAGAAGTAATTGAAGAAATAGTAATTCCTTTAGCAATGGCTCTAGATACCTAGATTAATTAACAAAATTACCTTCCTTGAATTAGTATAATATTTACAAAAAGCATAAACAGAGTAGACATGACAAGCCTATTATAATACTACAGAAAGTAACTAAAAGTTGTAATGAAAAGACTTAAATCGTGTCACAATCAAGTATGAAACCATTCTGAAAGAGAATAAATAAGCCCTTTCAATGAAAAGAACTTCTGTCCTCTCAGGCAAGTGCAAAAAAGTGATTCTGAGACCATCTTAACACATGATATGAACAACCAATTGCAATCACACAAACCTGGGTAGAAAATTTTCAGTCATTAGCAGGTATATGGCTTCTAGACAAGGATGTGGAGAGGTCAGGTCATGGATGAAATTGCATTCATGACCACAGTGCATCCCGTTTCTCTGCACGCATTTTTCATTGAACAACAGCCAAGTCTAAAAAATAGTTACCTTGCCCCAACTCTTTTCTGTCTCACAAGCATCAAGTAATAATATAGACAAGGCCTGCCCCACAGTAGGTCCGCAGGAAATGCTTTGCAGAGGTGCATGTATTATTGTATCATAAAAAAATTCAAGGGAACGTCTGTAGACATCTCAAGACCTTACATCAGTTCCATTACAAAATGAGATGGAAAAAGAATGCTCAGGAGAATTATTCTCTACTGGAGATTTAACATGGGGATGTTTGTAACACCTCACTTTCCAAAGGTATCCTGTTCAACATGAACGAAGCAACAGACAGAATTAAATTGGCACCCAAGGACTGGTAAGAGAAGATCAGGCTGGAGGGAGGAAGTGGATAAATGATAAGTTCCGATCAGGGATGCTGAGAAAAAAACTAGAGCAGTGAGACCTGTGGAAAAGCCCAAGTACCTTGGAGTGCCCCCAGAAGGGTTCCGGAGCCTCTGGTCAGCACCGGACACGCTGCTGCTCAGCAATGCCAGAACAGGTACCCAGGGACCAGGGAATGAGCTCCCAGTAGGTAATGTATACCAGCAATCCTCCTGTGCAGAAACATCTGCATCTTCTGGGGAACAGGAGGCTCCTTATTAAGTCATTCAGTGTGTAGCTGATTCTCCATATCCATGAATGTCTCATGTGCGTGTTCAGTCAATTGCAGACAGAAAATACTTGAAAAAAAGTTGCACCTGTATTGAACCCGTATGGACTTTTCCTGCCATTATTTCTAATATATTATAATGATTATTTTCATTATATTGATTTTCATAAGTAATATAGCATATAGAGTAATATTTAAAGTATATGTGAAGATTGTGTTATATGCAAATACATAATCTTTTATAAGGAACTTTAACATCCACAGATTTTAAGGCCCTAGAGTGGGGGAGTATTACCAGACCCAGTCCCCACAGATACGAAGGGATTGCTTTGTTTTACGGTCATCTACAGTTTCCCTCACTCAATATTTCCTTGAATTTTCAATTTATATATATATATATGTATGTGTATATGTATATGTCTTTTTGAGACAGGGTCTCCCTGTAGCCCCAGCTGTCCTGGAACTCACTATGTAGACCAGGCTGGCCTTGAACTCACAGAGACCCATCTGCCTCTGCCTCCAAAGTGCTGGGATTAAAGGCGTGTGCCACCACACCTGGCTAATTAATATCTTTTTATTTTCACTAGTATAAACAGAAGCTCATTGATGAAATAATAAACACTGTCTCAAGTCCAAAGATTAAAACTTCTGAATGAAAATTCACACTTTTTCCTTAAACATCGCTTGTCCCACTTGTGTCAAATTTGGAGTTCTAATATTGCCTGATACTGTGGTATTTCTTCTAACAGAAAACTTCGATCAGTGGCCAAGTTTCTAATTTTTGCTGTCCAGCCATTTTTCTTGCTGTTGTTCTCTCAGCCCACACATTTCAGGCTGCTCAATGGGTCTGTGATAAACTTCCCAGAGGAAGGGACTTTCTTACTCATTGTTTGTCTTATACTTCAGCTTGTGCTCATTTTACTAAATAAAAATATGCCCCAAAGATGCCCTCATGTTCGGCTACTCAAACTCCTTGACAGACCCTTCTTGCCAGTGGTTCCGTGGTGTGTGCCATCCTGAGATATGTGCATCAGGCCAGTAGATCTCAGGCTCTTCGTGTTGACTCTAGATGCTTGGAAGACCATCTGCAGACTCTTGTTTTTTTCTGAATCCTAATTTCTAGTAACTAGTTCAGAGAACTTTAAAAAATATTGTATCTGGCCGGGCGTGGTGGCACATGCCTTTAATCCCAGCACTTGGGAGGCAGAGGCAGGCAGATCTCTGTCAATTCAAGGCCAGCCTGGTCTGCATAACAAGTTCCAGGCCAGCTGGGGCTACAGGGAGAACCTGTCTCAAAATGCCAAAAAAAAAAAAAAATTGTATCTAACATTTATACATGCGTATAATATGTTTTGATCAGATCCACCCCATTACTTCCCTTCCAATTCTCTTCCTATCCTCCCGCCCAACCTCATATTCTCTTTTTAAAAAGTATCCAGCTGAGTCTATTTAATGCTGATTATATGTGCATGGATGTGGGACCATCTCCTGAAATGTGAATAGCATCTCAGGACACCTGTTCCTGAAAACTGACTCTCCCTCCCCCAGCAGATTTCAAGTGTCAGTAGCTCCTTAGCTAGTGCTGGGACTCCGAGAGCACCTCCCACGGTCATGCTGGGAGTTTTGACTGGCTTGACCTCCTGAAGGTCTTGTGCATGCAGTCCGAGCCTCTGTGAATTCACATGTGAACTGTGCTGTCACGTCCAGCAAACATCGTTTTGCTGAAGAAGTAGACTCCCTCAGACTCTCACAGTCTTTCCCACCTCCTCTTTGGCAATGACTACTGGGTCTTGGAGGGAAGATTTATAATGTAGATGTCTCATGGACATTCTTATTCTCTACATGTTTTCCTCTTGTGGGTCTCTGAATTAATCACAGTCTACTGGAAAAAACAAGTTTCTCTGCTGACAGTTGAGAGAGGCACTAATTTGTTGGTACAATGATGGGTGATCAGGAGTCAATTTATTATTATGCCTGTTTAGCAGAATAATAGTAGTAGATTCTCCCCCTAGGGCCTAGGGCCTAGCCAGGCACATGGTTTGGGCCCAGTTAATGGTACCAGGAATGGCTTCCCTTGAGTGGAGTGGACTTTAAGTTCAATCAGAAAGTGGTTGGTTAGTGACATAACATTTGTGCTCTTACTACACTAGTGGGCATAACTTGCCAGACCGGTCGTTATTGGGTTCCCAGCTGGCTAAGGCTGTTGTTGACTGTTCTCCCCAGGTAGCATGCATAAGAACCTTCCATGTCTATGAAGGATAGTCAGTAGGAACGAAGCTTTTAGGTCTGTGTCACCTTGATTTCTCCATGTACTGTGACTCAAGTGTGTTGTATCTTCAGCACTACAATCTCACCATAACATTCTGGAAGGTAACCAAGAGAAATGGCAACACTCGTAATGTTTGAGGAGAGTCTATGGGACATTGACCAACAACTCAAAAGCAAGTAACCCACACCAGGGACGGGGCTTATTATTTGGTATTTGATATGGTTTCTGGGGGAGGCATTTTTCCCTATCATAGGTTAACTCCACTTAGATCCCTTTTATATAGGTATATGTGTATATTTTGGAAACCTTCTACATTGGTGTGCTTCCATATGACTTTCTCAAAGGCTTTAGTGTTAGCAATCCTCCCCCTTACCTTTCCTTACCCCTCTACCTTTCCCTCCCAGTCTCTCCCATTTAACCCTTCCTGTTCCATTATTCCTCTTTCCCCTTAATACCACCTACATTCTACCCCCACTTTTCTTGAAGTCCCCCTGTGGCCCTTTGCTTGTTTCTTACCATCTATGGGTACTCCAATTTAAACATACATATATAGAATTCAAAGAATCCACATATGAGAGAGAACGTGTGGTCTTAGTCTTCCTGGGGATGGGTTACCTCACTCAAAATGATTATTCTCAGCTCCAGCCATTTACTAGTTCATTTCCTTTTTCTTTATAGCTGAATAATATTCCATTGTGTGTATATATATATATATACATATATCACATTTTTCATTCTTTCATTCACTGACAGACGTCTAGGTTGTTCCCATTTCCTGGCTATTGTTAATAGAGCAGCAATGAACATGGATGAACAGGTGTCTCTGTAGCAGGATACAGAGTCCTTTGGGACTCTGGAACAGCTTCTTCATGTGGTCGATCTATTTCTATCTTTTTGAGGAACATCCACATGATTTCCATAGTGGCTTCACCAAATTGCACTCCCACTGGCAGCGAATAAATGTTCTCCTTTCCCCACATCCAGGTCAGCATTTGGTGTCATTTGACTTTTTTTTAGACCTTAGCCATTCTGACTTGGGTAAGATGAAATATCAAAAAGTTTTTATTTATATTTCCCTAATGACAAGAATGTTGAACAGTTTTTAAATATCTCTAAGCCATCTGTATTTCTTCTTTGGAAAACTCCCTGTTTAGTTCAATGCCTCATTTTTTTATTGGGTTGTTTGGGTTTTGTTTTGCACTTGATGTTTAGTTTTTTGAATTGTGTATTTTAGACATCAACCCTGTATCAGATGGTCAAATTTTTCCCATTCTGTAGGCTGCCTCTTAACTTGAATGGTGGTGTCCTTTGCTATATAGAAGCTTCTTAGTGTCATGAGGTCTCATTTGTCAGTTGTCGGTCTTAATACCTGTTCTTTGAGGTCATGTCCAGAAAGTCTTTCCCTGTGCCTATGAGTTGCATTGTGTTCCCTACTTTCTCCTCTAAGAGATTCAGGGTCTCAGGTCTTGGAGTTGAGTTTTGTGCAGGGTGAGAGCTATGTCTCTGTTTTCGTTCTTCTACAGGTAGCTATCCACTTTGACCAGCATGATTTGTTGAAAAGGTTGTCTTTTCTAAAATGTGTATTTTTGACTGCTTTGTAAAAACTGAGGTGACTGTAGGGTTATGGGATTGTATGTGGGTTCTCAATTCTATTCCACTGATCAGTGTGCCTGTTTTCATGCCTGTGCCATGCTGTTTTTATTACTGTAGTTCTGGAGCATAACTTGAAATCAGGGATGGTGATACCTCTATCAGTGTTTTTATTGTTCAGTATTGTTTTGGCTACAATGGGTCTTTTTGTTGTTTCCATATGAATTTGGAAATCGCTTTAATTTCTGTGAAGAATTGCATTAAAACTTGGATGGGATTGCACTGAATCTCTAGATTGAGTTTGGTAGAATGGCCGTTTTCACAATATTAATCCTACCAATCCATGAGCATGGGAAGTCTTTCCATCCTCTGGTTTCTTCTTTAATTTTTTTCTTCAGTGTTCTATGGTTTTCACTGTGTAAGTATTTTACTCCATTAGGGTTATCCCAAGATATTATTCTGAAGCTGCTGTGACTGGGATTGTTTTCCTGGTTTCCTTCTCAGTAATTTTTGTTGTTGGTATACAAGAAAGCTGCTAAATTTTATGTGCTAATTTTGCATCCTGCTACTTTGTTAAATGTTATCAGCTGTAGGAGTTTTCTGGTCATCTTTGCACTTTTTATGTATAGACTCATATCATCTGAAAATATTGTAGCTAAGACTTCAAGCACTGTGTTGAACAGGAGGGGAGAGAGTGAAAATCTTTGTTTAATGCTAATGTTAGTGGAACTGCTTTGAGTTTTCCTCCATTTCACATGATGTTAGCTGTGGGCTTCTGTATATTGCCTTTATTATGTAATGATTTGTTCCCTGTATCCCTATGTTCTTCATATCTTACATCATAAAGGGATGTTGGATTTTGTCAAAGGCCTTTTCTGCTTGTAATGAGATGACCATGGGGTTTCTATCCTTGAATCCATTTATGTGATGGGTTATGTTATTGATTTACATATGTTGAACCATCCCTACATTTCTGAGATGAAGCGAACTTGATTGTGGTAGATGATCTTTTTGATGTGTTCTTGAACTCTTTTTTTTCTACATCTTCATTTCTAGTAATTAGCTCTGAGACCTTTTATTAAATCACTGAGCACCACATGCACTAATAATGATAACTACTTTAAATGTGTAAGGAAGCTCTGACTGTTTTCACATGTAAATAAAGAGTTGAAAAGGTTTTCTCAAAGCCACACCACTGGTACACTTTTGATCTGACACATTTAACCCAGACTTTTCTGGGTCAAATTTGTCATCTTTCAACCATTCCTTTAAGCCTCAGAGCCTATAATTGAGTAAGTGCTCTCTGAAGAGTTCTTGGAATGAAGATGAAGAAAGAGGATAGCTAACAAGAGTTCAAAAGGGACGGTGTGGTTACTACTAGTCAGAACTGTAGAGAGTGCCTTCTGAACAGATAGGAGACAGGTAAGTCAGACCCAAGTATTATGACGAGATTGTGCTAGGTGGAATGAGCCACATGAAAAGAATTCTAGGAGAGAGGTACACAAATGAATATGGAAATGTATTCATGAGCATCTAGGAACTTAGCAGAAATCAAATATAAGAGCAGGCAAAGGAAGGAACACAGTGAGTGGAATGAAATAGCCAAACTCTTCCATCCTGCCCCCAGTCCTCCACCCTGCTCTAGTGATTCCTTCCTTCCTACTCCCATCCCTCACCACCTTGCCTCCCTCTCCACCCTTCCATCATCCCCTCCCCTCAGCCCCGGTACCCATTTTCTTCCACCCCAAGCCTCAATTTGCTCATGTCTCCTTATAGCACTCTCAGAGGCAATGATGAGTATGTTTTAGGGATAAAAATTGGTCTCAAATGAAGATTTTTGTAAAGCTTAGCAAAACCAAGAAAGAGCCTGAGTGTAGGTCACCAGGATCAAGCTATCCAGGTACCAAATGTAGTGTGTCCAACTTTTTGCAAGATAATTTTTCCAAAGGAAAATTTGATAGGTCTTTTTGTAAAGCAACATCTCATCCCTTAAGCACAAGAGAAATAAAATGACCATTCAGAGTATACATGCCCCTACATTCTTTACCCCTTGCCTTTAGCATGAGGCCCAAAAGTTGACTGATGCTGGTATCTTTATTTATCAATGTCTCTTAGCTAAGGATGCTAGTACAGGGTTTCCCACCGAAGGTTATGTTTCCAGATGGCTCACAAATTAGGTTAAATAAAATTGAGTCATTCTTTCCTTTTAATGAGCCTTCAGTGCTGAATGCTTTTAACTTACCTGATAGTCTCCTTGAGTTGTTACATTCTAAACCTTAAACTAAACAGGACTAGAACAGGAACATTGGTTTATAGCAAAGACTAGAAGCCTTTAAAGTAGAGAGAGCTTTAGAGCCAAAGGCCTGACTTCAGGCTTCTTTTGACATGTGTTGGCTGAGCAGATCTGGTTTCTTGTATCATCCTATCCCCGTTCCTTTACTCATGATTCCCTCCCTTGTAACCATGGGAATAAGGGGTGGTTTTACCAATATTATGAAAGTACTTGGTGAAGTATATAAATGGTTATGAAATATAAGTCAGAATAATACATTAATCATGAAACATTAATAGGACTAAATTACATCACTGGAAACATTTTCTTCAGTTAGAATGTTAAAGAAAAACAAATGGAATCAGGCCAACTTAGGACTCAAAGGAATGTCTTCTTGTGGGGAAGTAGCATGCACAACATAACACAACAACAGCCCAGCATCACATCTTTGTGCATTCCTGTATCGCTTGTTACCCCACCAACCAGCCTGTCCTGTGGTCCAAGTTTGTAAATCAAGCTGTCCTTTAGTTCTGTGCTGGAGCTCAACTGCCTCCAAAACCTCAGCTGCCTCTGTACATGTAATCTCATCCCTCATCATCACCAGCTTAGAATGACAGTACTTATCCTGTGAAGACTTTAATGGCTCAAGTGGGCTGGATGCCATGACTCCAGATACATGTATGTGTGTGTCCCTATCATTATACAAAGCTCTCTCAGACTGACAAATGAATCTTTTCCATTGTTTTCCCAGTTGTTAGCGGAGTACCCAACACATATCAAAGTGTAGAATAAGCAACTCTATCAATAGATTTGGCACTTAGGATAGCCCTGTAATATGTTATGGAAAGAGTAACATATATGCAAGTATTGACAGATGGTGTCTCCTCTCTTTCATTTTAAAATGGAAAAACATATTATTAGTAAAGCACAAAGATGGAAAAGACTTTAAATGGGATTGCTATAAAGAAACTGACTGTTAAAGGGGGCAAATACCTTGACTGATATATTCATGTGCTTACAAATAAGCAGCACTTTATGACTCTGAAATTTGATCACCATCACCCTATAAACTTGCTATTGACATGGCAATGAGTTCCACATATTTATGTCCATTCCTACTTCTCTCCTGCGCTCAGGGCTCCATCTGCATGTTCAAACATCACCATTGGCTGTCTGCTGGCAAATCAAGTTTCAAAAATCCAGAACTAAATTGAAGATTATCCATTCTAGTTATTCTTTCTACAACCTCCTCCATCTTAGTGAGTGGCAACTCCATTCATCCAGGTACTCAGCCAGAAACTTCAACATCACCTTCAACCTCTTCCTCTTTTCATCTCCAAACACACTCTATCTTCAATTCACATTCACGAATTTTGAAATCAGGCCACTTCTTATCACTCTACTGTTACCTTGTCATTGCACGGCTCCTCTACGTGTTGACAAAAACCTACAATAACTTACTTTTCAAACTTGGTTCATGTTTTATTCACAAAATCCAGGTATCTTTTCGTGTTGCATAATGCCCACCTTGAATTCCTTACATCCGTGATATACTGTCTGCTCAGGCTGTCAGAAGAAAATGCCCTAGACTGAAGGATTAACAAGTAGACATTCCATTGTTTCCTCACAATTCTGGAAGCATAGTCAAAGTGTCAGAAAATCTGGTTTGGAGAGGTCTTCCTTGCTGACTTGTGGTCCTCACAGCATTCCTCCTGTGCACGCTCCCAAAGAGAAAAGCCACGCTCCGAGTCCATTCCTTTTCTTACAAAGGACAGTAGTCCTGTGGGATTATAGTGCCATTCTATGACCTCATCCAACCTCATTACTTTCCTAAGGAACTATTTCTTAAAACAATCACATTGGGGACTGAGATTCAACATAAGAATTTGGATGAGGGACTGGAAAGTTGACTCAGAGGTTAAGAGCACTTCATGCTCTTCTAGAGTTTGATTCCCAGCATCCAAGTCAAGGGACTTACTACTGTCTGTACCTCCAATTTTAGGAGGTACAACACACTCTTCTGGTCTCCATGGGTATACACACACGTACACACACACCACACACACACACACACACACACACACACAAAACCACACACACGGCATACATTCACATAGGCACACACAAGCACACATATACATAAATAAAATTTTATTTTAAAAATCTTCTAAAAAAAAGAATTTTTTGGAAAACAAAATTCAGTTGCTAGCACAAATTCCCCTCTGGTCCACAGCAACCTGTCCTTACCTCCATCCACTGCTTCATTTTATGACTGAGCTCCATTTAAATCCTTTTACACACCCAACACACTCCTGTCCCAGAGATACTGTACCAATTCAGTTTTCTACCTGTCAAGGACTGTCTCCTTGACACCTGCATGGCTGACCCCTCTGACCTTCAGGTTTCTGCTCAAATGACCAATGTTGGCTTGGTGAGATCTCACTTGCTGATTGTTTATCCTTTGGCCACTTGAAACAGCACATCTGCCTCTTCCCAACCCTCCAGTGTACCTAGCTTTGTTGTCTCTTAAGCGTTCCTGTTACCTACAATTACATTATTGAGTTACTCATTGCTATTCTCCACCCCAGTTGACAAAGAAGGGAATTTATTCCTTTCATGTATGTGTTTTGCTGACACACAGAATATGCACAATAAAGAGTTATTGAAAGGACTTTCTTTCATATTCATTATCATATTTCAGCCTCAAACCTCCAGGAGCTTAGGATAGGTATTTCTTGTATTTTGGCAGAGGAGGACAGTACTATTTCTAAGGGTTATATTTCATATATATATATATATATAGTGGTAATTTCAGTTTTGGGTGAATAATATTGGTTAACAGATATGCAAACTTGTTTCTCTTTGGTCCTTGGAGTAATCCTAAAGATTATCTATCGTTATCCCCATTTTAACACGGTTATGCCTTAGAATGGTGCGGCAGTTTGCCAAAGTGAACCTTGCTGAAGTGACAGCCTAGACGTGAACTCTAATCTGACTTCACAGAGCTGGTTTTTAATCTGTGATTATAGCTCACAGCCTTTCACTGATGCATGCCAGGTGCTGTGGTAAAGCTGTCATGGACACTGAGAGGTATGTGTCTCTACTACCCTAATTCCAAGAGTGAGATCACTGAGGTTCTGAGAGGTCAGTGATCAGGTCATACTCAGCTGACTGAAAAGTATGTCCCATGCTATCTTTCTCCCTCGAAGAACCAGGTCTTCACGCTAGGACTTCCTCCTCCCCACTGCCTACCTTTGAGCACCAACTGCCTTAGTTAACCTAAGGTTCAGGTTGCCGAGACCTGGCACAACCTTAAGTTTATAGTTGGTATTCGGCTCTCACTATATGTTTGTGAAACATTCTGGCTGATAAGGCAGATTAATATGTTCATTGAAAATACTGACAACAGTTACATGATGTAATTATTTTCAAAAGGTTGAACAGTCTTTTCTGGGTTAAGTCGGCTTCTTTGTTCCTGTTCTTTTTCTTCTTAGATACCTGGAAAACTGTATATTTTGCTCAGCCTCTCCCTCTACCTCTAATGACTTACTTAGCTTAGGTTCAGTAGTAAGAGAATGAGAACTGAATCTATTTTTCAGACTTTTGTCAGTGGACCCTATTCTGGGTACCTACTACAATTGTGAGAACCAAGCATTTATTTACAGTAGAGATTGTTGGGTTGAGCCAGGGAGATTACTAAAAGATGTTACAGTACCAGGCTAGAAAACATGGAGGGGCTCCTAGACTGCTCACGGTGCCCCTCCCCTCTCAGTGGGGAGCTCATTCAGACACCTACCGTCAGGACTCTACCCTCCTCCATCCTCTGCAGCCTGCCACACAGTAGGCCACTGCTTCTCAAAGTCTGGACTGCAGGACCAGTAACAGCATCACCTGTGTGCATTTCAGATCGTCAACA
The DNA here is from genome assembly GCF_000622305.1 of Nannospalax galili. NCBI lineage: Eukaryota > Metazoa > Chordata > Mammalia > Rodentia > Spalacidae > Nannospalax > Nannospalax galili. The sequence continues at coordinate 794,951 of NW_008336313.1, read as the reverse complement.
CTTCATGCTCCACCCTAGACCCACTCAGTCAGAAACTGTGAAGGTGGAACCGAGTCTTCTGATTTCACAGGCCTTCCAGGCGATCTCATGCATGATTAATCTGAAGAACACTGTGTCAGGAGAACAGTCACCTAGCGCCCAACTCCTCACAGCCCCGCAAGCACTGGACACCAAAGACACCTGCAGCTCCTCCCCAACTCTTGAGCTGCAGCCACACTAAAGCAGACAGAGAGCCTGGCCAGGGGTAACTTCACCCGTAGCTTTGAGTTAAGAGTCAGGCAGCATGTTTAAATAGAGAGCACACAGATAAGGCACATTTATGGGTAATTGCCATCTGCTTTCAGAAGAGTCTCATCACTAACCTTTCCCATTTTGACCATATCTTTACTCTTGTCTAATACCACACAATGAGAACAGTTGTTTAATTGAGTACATTCTATTTGTTTTAAATTTTTTTCAAATCCACTTGCTACCTTTGAAACAAGTAGTACTAGACCTCCTATCGAAGTCCAGCTTCTCCAGGACTGGTTCTTTTAACCTTTTCTTCTTTATAATTCTGCATTTCTAAACAACAAACTTATGCCACTATTTCTGGGATTTCATGCTTTGTCTCTTGAAGTCCTCTTGCCGGAAGTGGGAAGGTAATTCTCTGATGCTTCTGTTCCCCTGTTGACCCTCTTAGCATTCTCCTGCCCCCTCTGCCTGACTCTTCCACCTGCTGGATTCCACTGGTGAACTGGTGAACTTATTGTTGACATCCAAACACCTAATCACCCCATCCTAGACATTTGGGACACAAGTCCCTCCTGGCTGCTTAGTGACTACCAATCTTCCTTTCAGGTAGAAGAACACAATGTGGTTAGTCCTGGTTCCATGTTAACAGGAAGTCCGCTTGTGTTAAATACATACCCAAACTAGCTTTTAAACAGCACTTTGTTTTAGTAACTATGTATTAGTAATTTATAGTAGAATGGTAATTACATTGTAATATATTTTCATAAATTATCACTTTCAATTGATAGATACTTCAAATTATATAGATAGATGTAATTGAAATGCAATCTGAATGCTACAATTTATAAAATTCCCACTTCCCCATTCTCTCATTTTAGGGTATGTTAAGAATGTCTTAGGTTCAAACAGTGATACTAATAATCACATTGTTTTAAAGGCATGTAGCTTCCTGAACTCTTACATGTCTGAGGGGTTATTCCAAACATTTACATGTAGAAAACACTTAATTCTCTCAACCACTGTTAGTTCAGCATGTTCTGGTTCTGATGCCATTATACAGGTGAGAAGACTGAGTCACAGAAAAGTTGAATAATTTGCACCAAGTTCCACACCCAGCTATGCAGTACCACTGTAAACTCTCTGTTATAATAACCCCTTATGAGGCTAGAAGAATGGCTCTGTGGTTACAAGCACTGGCTTCTCTTGCACAGAACCAGGGTTCAGTTCCCAGAACCCACATGGCAGCTAGCAATCATTGTTAACTCCAGTTCCAAGAGCTCCAACACCCTCTTCCACCCTTCTTGGGCAATGTACACATGTGGTGCACTTACATACATTCAGACAAAGCATTCGTTACACATAAAATAAAAATAAGGGTTCGACTCCCAGCACCCACATGGCAGCTAACAACTCCAGTCCCAGGGGATCCGACGGCCTCTTCTGACCTCCGCAGGACACGGGTGCACTTATCTACATGCAGGCAATACATGCATACACATAAAATAAAATAATAAAATTTTTAAAAAGTAGAAAATAAAATAAATTTTAAAAATTTAAAAAACAACTCCTTTGGACTAGAGAGATGGCTCAGCAATTAAGAGCACTGGCTTCTCTTGTAGAGGACCTGGGTTCGATTGCCAGCACCCACACGCCAGCTAACAACCATGCATAATTCTAGTTCTAGGGGAATCTGACACCTTCTTCTGACCTCCAAGGGCATTGCATGACATGGGTGCACTTACACACATGTAGGCAATACACTCATGCACATTAAATAAACAAATTTTTTTTAAAGTTAAAAAAAAAAAAACCCTTATGTGTCCATAGGTTCTTTAGAAGCTGCCTCATCCTTGAGCCGTAGAGCAGGTCTGAAGTTTACTGTGGTCCTGAAACCCCTCATGTCTCATAGCCACCTCCTGTTTGCTGAAGTCTGCTCCTTCAGAAGTTCACGGTGAAACTGTGTTGGACATCAGTCTATGGAGCTTCGCTGGCAGAGAACTCAGGTGTCTCCTGATTGATCCTGCTCAGTCTACCAGAGGCCTCGTGTCTTGGCTGAGTGGTGCAGGTGAGGAAGCAGAAAAACCCAGACTCCTTTGTCCTTGCTGTCTTGGGCTGCTGATTTCTCTTTGAGGTACATTTACTGGCTCAACGTCATGTTCATCTGAGTTTGTCTAATTCTATCTCACCCATTCTAAAGCTTCACAAGGTAATAATTCTGTTATTTCAGTATTTATTTTACATACTGTTAATATTTAATTTTGAAAGATTGTAATTTATAAAATAAAAATATCAAGGAAACTCAAGTATTTAACATAAGTAAAATAACAAAAAGTAAGTATACTACAATCATTGTGGAAAGTATAAATGTATTATAAATTGGCACATGAACGTTATTAAGGTAAATATACCAGCTATAAACCAAATAGCACATAAATTAGGAAACTGGAATTAATTATAAAAGTTGAAAATCAAGATGTGATTTGCTCTGCTCAAAACTGTGCTAGCTAAAAAAGTAAAGTGGGTCAATGACATCACTGGGTTGTAAACATACATTCTTGCAAGCTTTTCTTGGTACTGTAAAAGCATTCTTGTAACTTTTTGACTAGTCAGAATGACATAGGGATAGTTAAAAGGTAGCTCCAAATATTTTCCTGTAATTCATCTTCAATCATGTGTGTGCCCATGTTTGACACAAGTTGTCACTATATAATCTTTCTATACCATCTAGGTTGATTTGGAACTCACTCTGAATCCCAGACTGGCCTCGAACTCCTTAGAGAATCCATCTTCCTTACATCAGCCTCCAGAGTGCTGGGATTACAGGAACACAGCACCACACTCAATTTATTTGACAGCTTTGAGGTGTTCTTTTGTGAACTACCCCCTCCTCCCATGCTCATCCCAGTAAGGACTCTTGATTGTACTGATAAGGGACTATATTTCTTACCATCCCATGTCATCACATTCATAGTCTACTTTCTCAGTCTTTATATTTTTTATTTATTTAAGTTTTTATGTGTATGTGTGTGTTGCCTGCATGTATATACATTCCCCCTGGGTGTATAAGGCCCACAGAGAAGAAGGTGTTAGATTCCCCAGAACGGGAGTTACAGGTGGTTGTTATGGGTGCTAGGAACCAAAACCACGTCCTCTGCAAGAACAGCCAATGCTCTTAACCACTGAGCCCTCTCTCCTGGCCAGAGATTCTTTGAACTTCAGTGATAAGTGTACAGTCAATAGAAGCCTTGTGAACTGCTGTAGACTTGGACCTGTCTAGACTTGCAGACTTTGTATCAATTTGTCTTTCCACATCATTTACATTATTAAATTATTTATCTTGCTCTACAGATATTAACTCAAATTTCAGGGTTTTTTTCCTTTCTTTTTATCAGTTTTTTATTGAGTTGTGCATTTCATATATTATACCTCAATCAAATTTAGAATCCCTCCCAACCCTCCATAGCCCCCCACCAGATTTCAGGTATTCTGTCATATATGTTAAGTCCTATCCTGTCAAGCATTTGTATCCAGATGTCCCTTGGTGCAAGTTCATCCACTGGCATCTAGTCAGCCTATCCAGAGTCACTCCTTTAAAGAGTGACTACTTTTAAGAGAGAGGAGATCTACTCTCCCTCACCCCACAGTAATCATTTGCTAATAGTTTCTTGACTAGGGTTGGAGCCTGTTGCCCATTTCCCCCATTCTATGCTGGGTTTTTGTCTGATTGTGTCAGCATGGGTCTTGCACATTCTGTCACCATTGTTGCAAGTTCATGAGCAACTTCCCAGAGGCCTGAAAGCCTCTGTTTCCTTATGTTCATGCATCAACCATGGCTCTTAGAATCTTTCTGTTCTCTCTTCCTCAATAGTCCCTGAGCCATGGGTGGATGAGGTTTAGTATCACAGTCCTATCTAGGAACATGAACTCTACAGTCTCTTATTCTCTAAAACTTAGCCAGTCGCGGCCTTCCACATGTATCACACTCTTGTTGTATGAGGAATTTTTGCTGTTGAGAGTTGAGAGATATATTAGTATTCTCCCTACCTCCTGTTCTGCTCTGTTCCATGAGCCTTAGGAGTAGAGGTTTCACTCTAGATGTGTCACTTAGGGCTGGGTGTTTCTCAGATATATATTCTCTGCTTGTGACCAGTTATGGAACCCTATAATAACCTCGATCTGTTGCAAAAAAGAAGCTTCTTTGATGAGTGATAGACAGTATATTTGTCTTTAAATATAAGGATCCATATTGAGCATACAGTAAGAAATTTCATTTGTCTAGAGATATGACAGAGATAGGGTTTTCTCTGGGATTTATGACCTCTCTAGCTTTATGTATTTGGCATAAAGTGCCACCCATGAGTTCCCTCCCATTGAGAGTTTTAAGTTCAATTAGATGGCTGTTGATTACCCACTAGATAAAACTGCCACTACTGAATGAATAGAGAGAGTTTGCTGTGCCAGTAGTTGTGGTTATTGAGCTTTATAGCTGAGCTGGACACTGATTGATTTTTCTCTTTTAGCAGTTTGCATAGTTATCCTCTGGAACTATGAGAGCTAGTCTTCAGGGAGAAGACTTCTAGGTCAGTTCCAGCTCCATTGCTCGAAGTCCAATGTCCCAAGTATGTCCTGTCTTCAGCAATAGGGTCTTACCTTCAAATTGTTGGAGGTAATCAAAGGCTCTGGCAATAGCTTATGTTATTTTGGGAGTCTCTTGGACTACCCTGACCAATAACTCAAAAGGCGGTTTCTCCTGTCTGGCACTATATTTCTTGCTATGTAGCCTTCAGGTTTGCACATACAATCATGTTCAGATATTGCATGTGTATTTTTCAGGGGGGGGGGGTTGAGTTAAAACATTTCCCTTTGGCTTTTTTAGATTCAGATTTTTTTTTAATTATAATAACATACCAAAACATCTATGACTGTACCAATACTTTAAAAAATAGCAGCGTACAAGGCAATGCCACATCTGGTCATCCTTTCTCCTTCCTGCCTTGTAGATGACCCAGCACATTTTGAATGCAGGGCTCTACTTTCTCACAGATAGGGAAAATGGTAGTGAGGCAAGACAATCAGCTTACAAGCATAAAGCTTGCCGGGGGCTCGCACTGAGGTCTGAGCTCAGGTCTTCAGATTCTGAAGGCAGTAACTTTTACCACGTCTTGCTCCCGTTTATAAAGTACAGCCCAAGTTATCTATATGAGGTGAAACAAATGGCCAGCATTTTTTCTCAGTAGAAAGCATCCCTTAGGGTAGCGTGAAGAGACAATTTCCTAAGGTGAGAGTTGTCATACACCTGAATGAGCTCTTGAGGCAGGTTATAAAATTTCCTCTTCCGTCATTCTTGAAAATGAGGGCTTTTAAATTTTACACAAGTTGCCAATGACCTCTCAAGGTCTCACGCGCCGCAGTGCTGTGGGTCTAAAACAGCTCGGGACAACTGAGTCAGGATTCAGTGCCCCTGATATTGGCTTGCCTGTTCGGCATCTTATTAATGAAGCATCTGGATGACAGAACTGAGTGACTTTTTTCCCTCTTGTCTCCGAACCTCATGTCCTCCCAGACTACAGTGCCATTATCAGCATCCAGGTGGAAGGCAGAGCTCGGGAAATTGGAAATAATCTTGGTTGTCTTTCCTCTATTTGCTTCTTTCATCTTTTTTCTGTTTAATAAGCACAAAGTAAATACAGAATTGATTGTTTTATTCTGAAATGTTATGAACATTAAGCTCTTAGTATTATCATGGGTATGCATTTCATTTGAACTCCAAGGAGCACTAATGTAATTTTCCAGAGAGAAAAAAAGAAAAACAAAACCAAGGTTTATAATGCAATGATGATTTTGCTACAGTGGCTCTAGAAGGCCTCCCTCTGGCAGGTCCAATGTTTCCAAATGCATTCAGGTTCTTTGGCCTGTAAAGACGACCTTGATGTAGTGGCAGAGCTAAATCCTGAGCAAGTGGGCAGCACTCCAAAAGATCTGAGGCTGAATGCATAAGTTTCTATCATTTGTCAGTCACCTACTGTATCCCATATTCTGTGTGGGCTCTGGACACAGCTGTCCTTATTTAATCCACATCTATTCCCACCAACGAATTCATAGAATTCCACTTTGCTTATAGCCCATTGCAATTCAGAGTAGCTGAATATCTTGTCCTGAGTCATCTAACCAGTAACTGACAGCATTGGGCTTTGAATCAGGGGTGACTGGTTCCTGAACTCGGGCTCTGCCCAGCACAGCATGTTGTCCCAACACTGTTGCTGTGGCCAGTAGCCTTGTAGGATACTGGGTACAGGAACTTCTCACGGAATGGAGGGACTGTCAGTCTGAGCTTACACTTGGTGAGTCTTTCCTTTAACTTGGTTGTCTGCCAGAATTCTGTTTACTTTCCTCTAAGTGAGCTGCTCAGTTTGTTTCTTTAGAGAAACTCTGGTATATCCTCTTTACTTCACTGATCAGCAGCAACTAGCTGTATTTAGCCCACTTGCTCACTAGTTTGAGGATTTGAAGACAGGTTCTCAGTTGAAAAGTTACTGGTCTGAGGATCATGGAAAGGGAGATAAATAGACTGGGAGAAGGGAGATTAGAACACCATTACCATATGACAGAAAGAATAAACAGTATGCCAGGGGACTCCCCCAGTTAATTTTGCCTAGAAAAATCTGGACAACCTTACAGAGGGGTACTACTAGAGATAAGTCTTATAGATGTTTGTGCTGGGCTGAAATGTGCTCCCTCCAAATTCATATGTTGGTGCCCTAAATTCAGGTACCCAAGAACATGATGGAATTTGGAGATAGGACCTTTAAAGAAGTAATTAAGTAAGGCAAATGAGGTTATACGGGTGAGCCCGAATCCACTCTGCCTGCTGAAGACTGGACACGACAAGAGACACTGGATGAGCATACACACAGAAGGTCAGATGGTGGCCATCTGTAGGGCAAAGAAAAATGCCCCAGGAGAAGCCAACCCTTTTGACAACTTGATCTTGATGTGCATTACCAACCTTCAGTTCTGTAAGAAAATAGAGTTCTGTGTTCAAGCCACCCAACCTGTCACCTTTCCTTATGGAAGATTTAGCGAACTGGAAATATGTGTCAAGACCCTTCCTCCTTCCCTTTCTTATTTAAGCTGTCTGAGCCCCTAGATGGTCCTCCCTTGACACCTGTCACTCTTTTCTCTGTCCTCCCCACCTCCATGAAGCACAACAGTACTCGGACCTTCTCCCGTTCCTCTCATTAGTAGTAGGGAATGAGGTTTTCATGTGAATGACTTAGCCAGGGGTCCCATGGAATCCACATCAGTTTATAAATATTGATACTGACAGGGCACAACTAGCTCCTGGCCATTTATAAGAAATATATGTGTTTCTGGCATATTCTTTATAATCTTTTCTTAAGTAAACTCAGAATTTCTACAACATTTGACGGTAAGCGTGTCACTCTTGCGTAATATAATATAGAGCTGAAAACTGTTTATAAGAATTGTATGTGCATCTGAAGATTTAATTACTTCTATAATTTTGTGCATTTTTACACATTTATGTTTTTAATCAAAGATTTAAAATTTGTAAGAACTGGGTGAAAGTAGAGAATGCCAAGGAGACAAGTGAGGAGAGATCAAACAGACTGCTAATTAAGTTACTATGCGTTCCGTGCTTGGAACAGCCCTGGACCCGTGGTAGACACAATGTAAGGTAGACTTAATTATTGCTTTGAGACAAAAGTGAAACTCTCAGAAGAACAAAGACCTTCAGAAAATATTGAAGAAAGAGTAAAAACTGAAAATGAAAAGAATAAAACTTTGTAAAACTAATTTGATAAGAATGCCAGATAAACTAGCTAATAAACTACAACATACAGAAAACAAATAAATACAGGTTGTATGTGCGGGAGCCACAGGAAGAAATATTTGATAGTGAGGAAAGCAGATTCTTTAGTGTGACTTTACAGCACACACGCTTAAAAAAACAAGCCAGGCATGGTGGTCTTACTCAGTCCCAGCAACTTAGGAGGCAGAGGTAGGCAGATCTCTGTGAGATCTAGGCTAGCCTGGTCTCCATAGCGAGTTCTAGGCTAGCTGGGGCTACAGAAAGACCCTGTCTCAAAAAAAAAAAAAAACAGATTTCTGAGCGGCTAATATACAGATCATATACAACCAAATAATGTTAAGTGTTTTATGAATTTTCAATTTGCCTATTTCATTCCCAACAGACAATGAGTTTCCTAGGTAAAGAACTTGGATCTGATCCTACCCACTTCATTTTTTTCAGCATCCACTGGTCCAATACCTAATACTGAGTGGCTGCTCAACAAACAGGTGATGAATGGAACAGAGACATGCTGAAGGGTGGGATGAATGGCTGAAGTTAAGGTTGAGATGGGAAAGGGTGGGCAGCAGCTCCCTGAGATGCCCGCAGTGCCTGCCATATTCCTGTCTGTATCTGAGCTGCCCAGTCCCTTGTGTCTTCTGACTGTGGCTTCTGCCTGACCTCTAAAATTAATAGCTAACACTTGTGTGGCACAGTACACTCTATAAATGCTTCCCTCCCTGTCAGTGCATTGATTTTGAACTTAAAACATCCCTGAAGTGGTAGGCAAAGGAAGAGTTATTTTATCTCTGTACAAATAAGGAACCTGAAGCGTAGAGAGATGGTGTCTTGCTCAAGGTCACACATGCAATACATGTTAGATTCACATCTCACTTTCAAATTATCTCCAAGTCAGGCATTATTTTCAGATTACCATACACTGTGGTACACAAATGAGATGACTATCTCCACTCTGAGGGGGTGTTACACCTCTTCTAGGAGACAGCAGTTGAACTTGGGTCTGTAGCCATCGGTACTGAGCATCCTCTGCTAGGATGACAAAGACGTAGTAGAAGGAGCAATAGCCTTGGAGCTCTACTCAGACTGAGACCTAGGGACAGGCTTTGTCACCTGAGTTCTCTTAGGTCCCGTGCTCCTGGCGCTATTAGACAAACCATATAACACATCTTTATCTGAATTTTTCATAGTTTATATCCTGGGCAGGGGAAAAAGTAACTTACAAAGGCGAACACCCAGTGCCCCACAAAAGGTGATCACCCCGTGCCCGCTTCCGCTCTGTGGCTCAGCGACCCGCTGGTCCAGATCGCTTCCAGACCCACCCACAGTCTCTGTTTCGCCTGTGGCTGTGGGCCCACACTCTGGCCCCAGGTTGGTAAATGCCCCTTCTCAAGACCACACAGGCGTCACACCGATCGCTCCAGCTCCAACTCTCCTCGCTCCACAGCTAACTATCCGCAGCTCCCTCTCGGTGCCAAACTCTCTGGAGTCAATTCTCCGCAGCAGGCCCTGCCCCTCGGAGGAACAAGTATCCCTCGGGACACAGGCTTGTACAGGCAAAAGAACTAAAAGGCCCACTGCCCCTACCTGCCCTCCTCCTTACCTACAGGCAGAATACTAGGAAGGCCCCCTAAGCTGGCCACCTAATCTAACGACAAGTGGACCTTGAACTTCCCAGCGTCATTACTGTGGGAATACCCTGCTGTGGTGTATGAGCATCCGCTTCTAAGGCAGGACGGCACAAAGGAAGTTTCAGCCTAACCAGTCACCCTCGATGGCTCCGTGGGCCCTCTTCACTCACCCCATGCTCTGGTGCTGGGGAGCTGGCACTTAGAGTTCTATGCATCTAAATGCCTTCACATTTACTAGCTAATTAACTACCACAATCATCCTCTGTAGTGAGAATAGTCAGCCCCTAATAATAGATGCAGAAATTTAGGCCACCAGAATTTGAGATCCATAAAACAGTCAGCAAAAGGCAAATATCTCACTGCCCTTGTATCTAGAGGGTCCAATAGGAGGGCATTAACCATCTCTTTAGAAACCTTCACTAGTCCCTTACTGCCCCACAAGTACAGCCTCCTGAACACTCCCCCAAGAAGTGCTTTCCCTTCCCAACACAGAGCCCTAGAAGAGAAGTCAGCATGAGGCACCAGTGAGCCTCACAGCACAGGAAGAAGAAATGGGTAGCATATTGAGCTTTACATAGAGTTAATAGTCTGCTTTAAACTAATATCCTTTCTTTAGATTGTTTAGCACACTATGTTAGGTATTAAATGTCCCTTATTTCAGCCAGGCATGAAATCCTTTAATACCAGCACTCTGGATACAGAGGCTAGTGGATCTCTACAAGTTTAAGGCCAACCTGGTCTACACAGAAAGCTCTAGACCAGGTGATCCAGGACTACATAGTAAGACCCTATATCAAAAAATATGTCACTTATTTCATAAGACTACAATACAAAAAGTGTTTCTGTAAAACTCCCTGGTCCAGCATTTTGGTTTAACTGTATTTCTTTTATTATTTATTTATTTACTTATTTACTTAGTTATTCTTATTTTATATGCCTGATTGTATGTAAGTACACCCATGCATGCAAGACTTGTGGAACGCATCAGACCCCTTGGAACTGGAGTTACAGATGGTTGTTAGCTACCATGTTGGTGATGGGAACTGAACCCAGGTCCTCTGAAAGAGCTGCTGGTGTTCTTAACCACTGAGCCATCTCTCCAGCCCCTGATTATATTTCTTAAATTGTCTGATGAGATATGAAAAGTATGAATTTGCTCTGAGCCAGGACTGGATTAAAAACATGGGAACCATGAGGCCTTTATGGGCACCTCCCCCATCTCTGACTTTCCCCTCCCACTCCTCTAATCCAGCAGTACCTGGCTTAATCACCGGGCCACCTAAATCCTCTGTAATCGCAGATGTCTTTGTGTCTATCCCTGCTGATCCCCCTCCTGGACCACGTCTTTCACACTTCTCTCTGCCTTTCAAGGCAGAGCTGACCCTGTGAGCAGTGCTCGGCCAATTTCCATTGTCTCACTTTCCCTGATTTAGCAGGGTTGCTTGCTTCTGTTTTCTTTTCCCATGAAATCCTGGCCCCATAGGAGCTAAGATGACTTCATGATCTTTTTTAGAAATCTATTCCTATCTGTTATGAACACAGTGAATGAGATGGCAGGAACAACATGGAAGTAGGAAACACAAAATGAGGGAATGAATCAGAAGAAAACACAGAGATAATAAATGGAGGCAGAAAATTAAACACAGACAGAAGGGGAAGAGCCATGGATAGAATGAAGATTTAGGGAAAAGATACAGTAAGACAAAGGGGACCTCATATCACGTTGTGATAGAGGGGAAAGGAAAAGGCTGAGAAGGTAGGTCAGGAAGGAGAGAGGGGCAACACAAGAAAAGGTTCTCATGAGCAAACAATTTTCAAGACTCTGTAGTGGTGGAACATTTCAAACCTGCCTTCTTGAGGCAAAATGCCTCCTTTCCCATCATCTTTCATTAGTACATACTGGGAACTTTGGCTTAGGGACCATATTTCATTCTATAATCACTTTCATACATTTGCAATCACATTACATTTAGATTTTCAGTATCTCTGTAATTTCTCTAGTTAAATAGCAAAATCTCTTCAAAAAATGAAAATGCTATATAGACTACACATTTAACCTTAAAAAATGGCCATTCGTTAGAGAGTGAAAGCATTTCCTACTTTAATGAAGATATTCTTTCCCAGGGGATAGTACCTAGCATTACATGTAGGGACCATCCCACATAAGTTGTGAAGAACAATAATTCTTGACTAGCTTCAGTCTAATTTAGGAGACCTGTTGGATAAAAAAAAATTGTGCGTTTTCATTAGTTAAGCTTTCTAGAAAGCATCCTGATGAATGAAATTCTGTTTAAGTGCTTCATGTCATTTCTTCTAAGTTTGGGTTTATAAAAGGTAAGAATGAACATTTCAAACTCAGTTCACCAATTGGAAACTGATAGATAAAGTAACCTATGGATGCATCCTGTTGATCAGGAGAAAGGACCAGGACACATATAAAACTCCATCAGAATAGAGTTTATTAGCAAAGGAACACATGGGACAGATTTCCTTCTGGGCAGGGAATATGTCTGCCGGGGCTGTGAGCTGGAGTCTTTTAAAGGGGAAGGCTTCTGGGGGATGCAGAAGGCTGGAAGATATATATATATATATATATATATATATATATATATATATATATTGGGGGGAATTGGAAAGCAGGACTGTTAAAACCTGCCCTCTTTAGAGATCCAAGGGGAAGCCTGCTGTGTTGGCCAAACAGTGGAGAAAAGTCTGCTTCTCTTGACTTCAAAGACCAGGATGCTTATCAACTCAGTTCCCTTTTCTCAAGGGCTTGTGAGGCCCTGTGGGTGAGGGGGCGGGGCTATCTGAACCTTAACAGAAACAATGAGGACTGTGTAGGTAAGAGTGCCTTTGGATGCAAAAGTAAGCTCTCATTTCAAGATGGGCACCAGCATCTGAACAGCTAGGATGTAGGAGGCTCTTCTAGAAAGCACTTGTGCTGGATAGCTTTAGTGTTAACTTGACACACCTGGGTTGAGGGAGCCTCAATTGGAGAATTTCCTCTATTGGACTGGCCTGTGGCCATGTCCGAGGGGCATCTTCTTGATGAGTGATGTGGGAGGGCCCAGCCCACTGTGGGTGGTGCCATCCCTGGGAAGGTGGGCCTGTGTGGCATAAGAGAGCAGGCTGAGCAGGGGCCAGGGGAGCAAGCCAGTAAGCAGTGTTCCTCCAAGGCCTGTGCTCCAGCTCCTGCCTCCAGGTTCCTGCCCTGAGTTCCTACCTTGGGCTCCCAGATGAACTGTGACCCGGGATATGTAAGACAAACAAACCCTTTCCTCCCCAAGTTGGTAGTGGTCAGAGTGTTTTGTCACAGCAATGGAGAAACAAACTAAGACAGCACTGTACAGGCCTGGACTCAGGGAGGGTACCGAACCCTGTTTTCCTTCCTTTTATTATTCCCATTTCTTTATGGGGAACTTGGTTCTGAGAGTTTAGATCCTCTGGAAAAGTCATTTGGCTGGCATGTGACAGAGCCAAGTTTCCTCCTCAGGATATCTGACAAAGCCTGTGAGCCAAACATTCTTCTTGACATGGAAAAGATTTACAACCTCTTGCTTTAATCCAAGAGTGAGGCCGCTGGCTCCAGGGACCTCCTGCTCTCAATGCTTTCAACGCTGAAAAGGACAAAGAAAGCAAGAGCGGTCTGCGGAGGGCGCTCTATGCATCCGACACCTGTGTCCTTGCACTGGACTCCTGACACAAACTCTGCAATCACAATTGTTCTTCCAGCCCACTGTTGAGGAAGCTGAGCATCCGAAGGGTTGAACAGCTTTTCTTGGGTCCCAAAAGAGACTCTCCAAGCATTTATGAAAGTTCAGCCTTTCCATTCCCAGAAAAATAGAAGCCCTTGTCTCTTTTATCTTTGTTTTTGAGTTGGGGTTTGTTTGTTTGTTTTTAACTTTGGATTTTTTGAGACTAGGTCTCCCTGGAGCTCCAGATGGCTCAAAACTTACTATGTAGACCAGGAGCCTGGCCTTGAACCCAGCAGAGATCTGCCTGCCTCTGTGTTGGAGAGCTGGGAATAAAGGCGCGGACACCCCTGCAGGCTGTTGTTTCCTTGTTTTAAAGCCTGAAATCTGCGGAGTGCTTCGGTGGGCCTGGACAGTGCTAAGTGCCTCACCTAGTTCTCTCATTTACATTTCACCACACTCCCAGGAAGGAAGCAGTCTTAGACCTCTCCTTGCTCCTTCACCCTGAAGACAGATCAATTTGGCTTCCAGGGACTGGCAAGTATAATAAAATCATACTCAAACTGATGGGAACTGGAGAATGCAGGACCAGCCTGTGGCTATTCAGATTCTGGCTACTTCTAGGGGCTGTTTTTTTCTCCCCAGCTCCAGTCTGTTTCTCCAGGCCAGAGGGACAATGAAGGGTGTGGCTCATAGCTTCTGGCCTTGGCCTCCAGAGCTGGGTAGGCAACATCTTTCATATTCTTATTTTAGGAAAGTACAGTTGGTATTCCAATCCCATCCATCCCTCTTTCCTGCAGCTCTTAAAGCAGCTACACACAGTGCTCATGTTATTACAAGACCCCTAATTGTTATTAATTGCCATTGGAGGTGATGATAATTAAAGCACTGTAATGATGTGCTAGCCCATGTGTGTATTTAACCTGTGCTTGTCTAAGGAGATCAACAGCTTGAATAGAGACCTTCATACCATGGGGCTGAAGAAGTGACAGGGGAGACACTTTACTCTGGACACCCCAGAAGTCCTGGGCCACACCCGCCTCCCTAGAGAGCTTGGGCCTGTGCGGCAGACTTCCTCTCTGCTTCTCTGGCTCCCTACTGCCTGCTTGATCGAAACAGCAGGCTCGTTTGATGACATGCCAATGCGGGCTTCAAACACCAATTACCACTCCAGCAATGACAAATATGAAGGGGAAAAAAGCAGCAATGATCGTTTAATAAATTTATTATGAAGACAAATGGCCCCTACATAAATCACCCTTCCTGATTACTTAAAAAAAAAAAACTTGCTTATTCAGACACAGGGACAGCAGGGTTAATTTCAGAATCGTGAAAGCACAATCCCCAAGTGATCTTGAGAAGAGTTTGATGGATCCCCATGGCCATTTGCTCAGCTCTCTGTGTGGCTCTCAATACTCCAGGATCTGCAGGTACGAAGCCACACATCCCATACAACCCTCTCATAAACACCACTGAAAGTTCTCTGACATCTTTTAGTGCGGATGATTGCTCAGGGGTCAAGGAAGGGAGAAAAGTGGCTGAGATGTGCACTGACCAAACCCTGCCTACGTGGTAAATGGGTGTTCTGTTAGATACTTCATAGGGAAAATTTCTTTTAGCCCTCAGGAAAGCATACAAAGATGGTGGTGCTGCTGCAGCAAAATGCTAAACAGCATCAGCCTTGGTATCAGATACTCCCTTCACAAGTCCAAAATGGACCAGACCTTAACTCTATGATCTTGGTCAAGTTACTTAACTTCTCTAGGTCTTAGTTTCCTAGACCGTAAGATAATAACTGCTACCACCAGTTTGTTAGAATGATTAAATTAAATAATACGTGATGAGTACCAAGCACAGGGAACACTTCCTATGTTTTCTTTATAATTTCCGCCACTCTTTCCATGGAAGAGAAGCACACACCCAAGGTTAGATCTCACCCACAGACACACAGTTAATAGTATAGTCTGGGTACAATGCATGTCATTGTCCAACTCTCTTGCCCACATCTATTCTCCAAGGTTTCTGCGTGAGTGCGCATAGCCAGGATCAGAGAAGGACTTAGAAAGAAAAGATGACTCATGCAGCCTTGTTAATTTCATCCCCAAATGAAGCAGGATCTCTCTCCTTCTTTGCCTGCTGCATTTTTCTGGTTAGAGGTAAAATATAATCCTCCCAAACGTATAACTGAAAATGTAGGAGTCCTCTTTCTGAAACCGACAATGAACTTGCGTGCCTGTCATTCTTTTTCCTCTTTCTGTTCTTTTGTTTTTTGCTCTCTTAGTTCTTGGGTGCAGGCGCCTATCTGCCCATCTCTCCTGTCTGTTGCTTCTCACACTTGGGCTAGCTGCAGGAATACTAAAGGCTTTTAAGCTTTAATCTCTGCCCAAGTTTGCTGGTAGATCCATTGAGGGTCTTACCTCCATCAACAAATAGCTCAAGGAAAATATGCACGAGACTAAACTTGGGCAAACAACTGGCTGGTGCAGTAAATGTCTCTCTGAAGAAAGACTGAGGTCCAACTACTGTCAGGCAATGGGTTTGACAAGGAAGCCATACAAAGGGGGAGCTGCTATAACTTTGGAAAACATTTGTGATTACATTCAGAGGTGAGGCGCAGGATGTCTGCATTGATAAGTCACGACTACCAAGGACCTAACCTTTCTCCATCGAGCAAATCCTGTGCAGGATCAGCACAATTCCAGCTGAAGATATGGGGGTGGGGGTGCAGCTGAACACCATTTCATGGAGGAGCTGGAACTGCTTCACCTGCCCATCTCTGGGTGTCCTCAACCAAGACCCTTTTGGGGACAACTTCAACCAGTCCATGAACAGAAATGTGAACTCCCCAGTAAACCTCACCTTTATTCAGAAATGTAAAAAAGTCATGTCTGGGGTGAGGCCAAAGGGTGAAAAGAGCTCTTGGACGAGAGTAGCATGCCAGCTTGTCACTGCCCGCAGAGGAGTAGAACAGAAACAAAACGAGGCCTCCTCTTTTTCCAAGTTACATTTTTCCCTCTCAGGATTCACGATTCACAGCTGTA